>NC_092587.1:132170000-132489615 GCF_047663525.1 Anas platyrhynchos
CCACTCCACCGCCAAAGCATAGAATGGAGCATAGAAACGCTGAATGTAGAAGTGACTAAAGAACCCAAACATACAAACCACAGAAAAAAAACAAAAAACATTCATGTCATAAAAGCAGATGTTTTACAGTGGAAGATCTGGGAAAGCCTGAAGATGAAAGGAAGGTCTCTTTTTCAGTTTAGCTCCAAGAGAAGAGATTAGGGTAGATGAAAAACATAAGGACCTTGCTTAACAAGTATGGAACCTGTCAATTTCATCAGACCATTACTTGAAACATCATGAAGGAAAAAGGAAACAACAAAAATAATGACACTAGAATAAGGAAAAAGGCCAACTATGTTGACAGGCAAACGAAGAAGGAGATGTAGAAGCCTGAGTGAAAGTACTATTGAAATGGAAAATGAAAAAAAGAACATTTTTTGGGTGGAAATTTATTTTATTGGCAATAGGGCTAGGCTGGATGTTTGAGTCATGCATTCCCTTGTGTACAGGCTTACTGATCTGCCTAACAGTGCAATGTAAAATTAAATGGGGAAAAGGAGAGTACAGGTCCTTTTGCAGTATTTTTTGGAGGTATAGCAAAATGAAGAGCTGATTTGGTTCCCCGTGGAATCACAAAATCACAGAATTGCTTAGGTTGGAAAAGACCTCTGAGATCATCTGGTCCAACCTTTAACCTAGCATGGCCAAGCCTACCACTATACCTTGTCCCTAAGCTACATCTACACATTTTTTGAAGACGTCCAGGGATGCTTACTCAACTACTCCCCTAGGCAGCCTGTTCTAATACTTCATAACCCTTTCAGTGAAGAAATTTGTCCTAATATACAATCTAAGCCTCTCCTGGTGCAACTTAAGGCCATTTCCTCTTGTCTTACCACTTGCTGCTTGGGAGAAGAGACCGATCCCCACTTTGCTATAGCCTCCTTTAAGGTAATTATAGAGTGTGATAAGGTCTCTCCTGAGACTTCTTTTCTCCAGGCTGAACAACCCCATTTCCTTCAGCCACTCCTCACAGGACTTGTGTTCCAGACCCTTCACCAGCTTTGTTGCCCTTCTCTGTACTCGCTCGAGCACCTCGATGTCCTTCTTGTAGTGAGGGACCCAAAGCTGAACACAGTACTTGAGGTGCAGCCTCACCAGAGCTTGGTGTAAGTCACTTCCCTGGTCCTGCTGGCCACTTTATTTCTGACATCCAAGTCAGGATGCCATTGGCCTTCTTGGCCATCCGGGCACACTGCTGGTTCATGTTTAGCCAGCTATGGACCAATACTCCCAGGTCCCTTTCTGCTAAGCAGCTTACCAGCTAATGGAGCATGTAATCCAGTAAGGACATCTCTGTCACTTTGATAGCCTTTCACATGCAACCTGATAACTATCTTCAAATTCTGTCAACTGTCTAAAAAAAGTATATAGAACAAACTGAAAATCCATGTCAGATGGATTAAAGAGAAGTGTCTGAAGCAGGCTTGAAGAACAGCTTTGCCCTTCTTGTCTTTCACTGCTTACATATGGACTCTGCTGATTCACTTCTTAATATAATACAGCATCAGCTCTAACATAAAGAGGATGCAAAAGCCAATAATGATGAGAAAGGAATGAAAGGTTAACAGAGATAAATATCATAGCTTTTTTTTTAGACTTTTCTTCTCAAGACACATCAATGTTTTAAACCTAGATTTTACTTAAACAAAACAAAAACAACAACAACAAAAACACACACCAAAACCTCAAACACTATAGTCTGAAAGGTTCTCTAGAATCAATGAAATATGTGAAGCCTTATTGCATAGATATTTAGTGCTCAGATCCTGTGGTGTGCCTTGTGCTTCTTTTTGGGTTGGATGCCTCTGAAAGAGATGAAGAGTGGGCAGCTGGTGCTTGAGGAAAGTCACGACTTCAGATCTGTGTCCTCCACTTTGTTGGGGATATTCACAATGCAGGTAGGAATGTAACGTCTTTTGTTTAATTTGGTTATAACTGGCAGTGATTTAACTGTCACTGGTAAGAAGAGGCAGACTCACAGGCAGCCGAAATGGCTAAAATATAGATTTTTTGGGCCACTCCGCTTTGGCAAACTGTATAGCCCTTGAGCATCTGGGTGCATGTGCATTAGCATTTTAGTTCAATCCAGTTGAAGCAACCCCCCTCTTTATCCCCTGTCCTGGATGCTGATTAATACCATGATATCATCTCAGAGTGTGCAGAGCAGTGGTTTCTTTTTGGATGAAACAAAAAAGGAAGGAGGGAACCTAATGCACCACTAGCTAAGGAGAGGTATATTCTGATCACAGGTGACTGTAGAGCTTGCCCAAAATCAAAGTCACCAAACCTGTACAGTGTTGACTTCAGGTCCTTGGCACCAAAGCATTGTCTGGATTTCCTGATGTATTTCTACCATCCCACACTACTTGCTAATGAAAACACAGCTACAGCCGTGCAAACCACCCAGGGACTAAGATCTGTCCAGGTGCCAGTCCAGTTAGCCCAACATATGAAAAAAAAAAAAAAAAAAAAATGCTAAAAGGTAACACTTTCCTTCTTACTTGTGCCTTTAGGCAACAGAGGAGAATTAAAGGAAAACCTGAAAACAGATGTTCTCCACCCCCTCACTTATACCGTTTATAGAGTCCTGTTTACTCCTAACAGCCCTACTCATACATGTCAGCTTACAGTGTGCAATTTAATCATAATACGTATTTTAAACTAAATTGAGTCATGATAATCATTCCTTTTGGTAACCAATGCTAATTACCTCTTAGAGTGTTTTCCCTACCAATGGATGGAAAATATATATGCAATTGATAACACTTTTGCTGACAAAGTCATTTAAATGATGGCAGTGAAATCTAAGATTGGAAGCAAACCATGCCAGCCAAAATAATTATTGCCTGCTCTAAGTTTCCCCCCCAAAGGCCACCTGCATAATTTATATAACATATTAAACTGTGCATATTTTAAAAGAGTTTAGTTACATTTTCAGAGTGACCTATTCAAATCAAAACAGTATTTTTCTAGCTCTGGATTATAAATGTCATATAAAATGTGTTTTTATAATTTAAAAATAAAACTATAAATGGCAGTCACCTAAAGTGAACGAACAAAAACAGATTCGCTGGAACTTAAATGGCTTTGTTCTGACTTGTCTAAACTATTGCTGTGTTTGACTTGGTTAGTCTGTCTGGTTTAAGGGGTATACTTCAGCATTTATTTATTTTTTAACATTAACTTTCCCTGATGGCCTTTTAGGCAAAACAGTTTTGCCACATAATTTTATCGACTCTCATGTGAGAAGTGCTACTCTGCATTGATATACAGTCCTGCTCACTTATCCCAAGTTTAATTTTACAGTAATGCAGAGTTATTCAAAGTAAGGTACTCTGCAGAGGCTTCCTCTGCAAGGACAGTTGCTAAGTGGACAATAATAAAAAGTGAAATTGAGTATTCAAATCCCTTCATGAGCTTTCACTGGCACTAATTACAATATTTAAAATGTCTTTCTTCTCCTTAGAGCATATTCTTACTGTTGCTTCAAATTTGGCATCTACTTTTGATCTAAGACAGATTGCTCTTTCTATTTCTTTGTACTAATGATATCTCAGATGTTACTCCCATAGAAACCTCACTACTAAAATTTTTGTGTATGCAGCAGGAGTAATACAAAATTTTAGTTGCAACAAATATAATAACTGAATATTAAAGAGACCTGATGATGGTACTTATATGGTTGCCATACGTAACTATTAAATTTGTCTGCCATCTTGAAGCATTTTCAGACAGAACTATTCTCTGTCTGATTATTTTCTGTCACAGTGGCTTTAATGCAACCTGGAGGTGCTCAGCACTTTTGGAACAAAAGCCCATAGCTAAATACAGATTTAAGAATCTACTGTAAGCATCCAGGACTTTCTATTCTCTAATCAGTTATTTTATGTTATATGGTTGAAAACAAGGATGGCCAATCACAGTTTATTGAATATCACAGCCAAGCCTAACCTGTCAATATATGTAAAAGAATGTTTCAGTTTTCATGGTTTAGATCATCACTTATTTGTTGCTAGAAAGTTGATATGAAGAAGCAAGCAGAACCTTGCCCAATTAAAAATATATGGATAAGGAAAATCCAAGAAAAATAAAAGATTTTCTTAATTTCTGTAATTAAAGAGAAATTTTATTTCTTAAGGTGTGTGAATTTCTGAAATAGAACATGAGTTCCAACTTGGTAAATCCAAATGAATTTTTTTTCAAAACTGAAATAAGTTACTTTGGCACGTTTCTTTCCTATCACTGTAGTCCTGGAACTGTCTCATATGTAGTTGTGAACTGAACATGTTGAGGATTACGGTCTCCTACGTGGCTGAGGAAACAACCTAATGGGGAGAGCTGTGAATGACAATGCAGAACCATGGTGCCCATATGGCATCGCTATAAAATTAAAATGTAAAAGTGTATGCATTCTTTTACATATATAAATATATATATATTACCAATGACATCTGCCCTTTACTGCTGAAATTCAATGGAATCTTTCACCTTGCCACATCCAGGCTCACATTCGGTGGAGAAATGTAAATCTTTCTGTATGGGTTATGATGCCTCTTTGTGAATAAGTACGTAACTAAAATTCAAATGATTGTTCAGCTTTGGACTTTTTCGTGGTAAAAATCAAAACATGATAAAACTGTCCAAGGAGATTTTATATTTTATTTTTCATGTTCAACCAAATTTATGAATCAATGAAGTATTTATGCTACATCTTATCCATACAGCACTCTACCTCATCATCTTTCTAATGAGAATTGGTTGTTAATATCTTCTTTTCATTTCCTGACTCTTTGGCTAGTTTCTGTTTCAGAACAGAAATCGTCTGTGACCTGATGATCATAAAATTTCTTAAATAACTTTTGAAGAACTGAAAAAAAAAAGCTGAACAGATTCAAGAGATTACAAAAGTCTGTCCTCATACACTGGTTAAACTTTACAAAGAATTCTAAGGAAAGCTGGAGAACAGCATTCATTTTGGCATAATTTGTGCTGTTTCATGACATATGTTTCTCTCAACTTTCTTGCCTTGAGTTTAGACCTTTTAACATGACTACCTGTTTTTGTTTTCATTTTCTGGTGTTCAGAAAATTGAGAGAAAGAGTAATAACTGACATTTATACCTTTGGAAAAAATTAGGTTTGTCCTTGACCAACGAGTGGTTCAATGCACTGTAAGAAACAGAGTTATCATCTTTTCCAGTCCTTCCTTAGCAGTATATAAGTATTTTTAGACACTCAGATTCATTCATAGTGTAAATGAATTTGGAACATTGAGGCTGTTACTGGAGATTTGAAAAACAGCATTACTGTAATCTTCATTTTCAATAAAACTAGTCAGACAAGAGGGTGATTACCATTTGAAAGCAGTAATGAAGCAGTGAATTAATTTCATGAAAATATGATGGACTAAACTTTGACAATGATCATTGTCAGCAATGCATGTAGCTGGTTTTAGTCTGTTTTGAATATATTTTTATTTAACGAGGATAAAAGAGCTGCCTAAAATTAATTTTGACATAGAACATGACAAGATAGCAATCTTTGCAAAACTCATAATTCTCAGGGAAATAGTTAGCAAATTATAAACATAACGCAAAATATCAATGGCTATGATGTATTTTAAACACAATTATGTTAATAAAGCATAATCAAATATATGCAAGCAGTAGCAATTACTAGTGCATATCATTAAACCATCTGCTAATTAATCCAAAGCAATAATATGGTTTATTTAATAAGTTCCAGCATTTCTCTTTGAAGATGTGTACAGAAAAATACATGTCTTATGTCTGATGAAGCAGGAAATGATTCAATGGGACTAGAGCTTCACAGGAGTAACTTGGAACCTCTAAGATATTTTTATTTAATTGTCACTGTTGTAAAAATTGTAAATATCACCAAGCTGCTGGGAGCATAACTTGCAATGCAAGTACAGGAACGTAGAAGCTGCGTTTGAGTAGAAAGCAGTTCATAACAGCCAATAAATCACAAAAGGGAAGAGGTCTTCTCCAAAGTCTGAAATTATAGAAAAAAATCCTATTGATTTTGGGGAGCTGCATATGGGATGAGAACACTCAGTACCAACAGATCTGAACTTGTTTTGCTTTACTACATAATTCAGTAGAATTACGTAACTGTTCCATCTGGCTAAATACCTTGCAGATAGTGTCTGGTATGTTAAGAATCTATCAAACATTTTTCTCTGTCATCCTTAAGTTTTCTGCTACACGTACAGAATATGTGTTGCTCTTATCCTTTCATGTGAATCTCTCTTATCAGTTTCCTTATTTCCTGTGTGAAAAAGCCCATTTCATCTAGGTGCAATGATCCTACTGTAATGAAATAAAATATTTTTAGTATATTAAACTATAAGTGTAGAATTCCCTACAGACTTAGAAAACATCCTTCAAACAGCACATTAGTACAGTCAGTGCCAAGTCTTTTGACACAGCTTCATTTTCCTCTTGAAGAAGGAAATACATTACATTTCATTGCTTTATGAATTTGGTAGAATTTGAACTGCCACTTCTATAAATGTTATATTAGCAATATTTGTTTCAAAAAGGGATGGCATGTGCAAACCTTCATGAGCAGGAGGATTAAGTAATATTTCCACAAACCAAGACAGCAGTGTTTTTCCAGAGAAGGAATGGGAAGCATGGGGAAGAGAAGCTTCCATTTCTCTTGAAGGAAATACTGTAACGAATTGCCATCTGGCAAGTCAAATGCAGAAAATATCAGTTGATAAATGGTTATGGTCGCACTGTCCAAATTCATTGGAATTCTACAGAAAAGAGAATAATTTCATATTTAAACCACTGTAAGGCTAGAAGCATTTCATATGGAATTTATTTGACCAGAAGATCAAATCAGCTAAGATATAAATAAGAAAAGGAGAACTTGAGTTTCATTGGACTTTAATTTTTCAAATAAAAGAAAAACATGACCTTGCATGTCTTCCTCATTTGACCAAGACAGCCAGAACAGTCAGGGTTTCTGGCTGGATTTAAAGGAAAGAGAGCATCTTGCAGCAGAAAGGGAGCTGGTGTTAGATTCCTCACAGTGATGCAAACTTCTGCTCCCTAAAAGGGCAGGTTTTACAGTGTGTGGTTTGCTACCTGCTATTGGCAGCTTTTCTGAAGCGTATCGTCGTTACCCACTGCATGAGCTGTTGTTTTCAATTCTGATGTACCAACTTGATTTTGTCACAGGTATAAGGCAACCCTAATGGTGGTAGAGCTGTTATGCTCCCGTCAGAGCTGCCCGGTCTGTGGTGCCTGTGAAGCAGAGTTAGTCTGAGCCACTGACCAGTTTGCAGACTTTGCACAAAATTGGTAAGACTCTTGCATTCATCTTATTTTCCTCAGCAACCTGGCTGCAATGGGAAGATCCTTTCAACAGTTGCTCAGGCACTGAGGCCAACACAAAAGTCTCCTCTGCATGCAAAAACCCGATCAGGCTGAGGGAGACAATGACCAAACTATTGCGTCTGGCAGGGGCACAGGGGCAATAACTGCAGTAGTGTGCTCAGGGTAGGACAACAATCTCTTGATAATTTTCTTTTTTTTTTTTTTTTTTTTTTTTTTTTTTTTTTTTTCCTCTTCTCTTTGTGAGTGAATAGTGTTAGTGTGCTTTAATTCTCTCATGTGTCACATGAGATGATGCAGCACAACTGCAGGGAGAACATGCATGGTTCATGCACATGACTTGCACATAAATATCATTATGTGTATTTATTTTTATTACACAAATAACAGCTTCTGTCTGATCTTGAATTTTTCATAGGTATGTGAAGTAATCTTTAACCTAAAAAGTAGAGGTAACATATTTGGCTTAGAGATGTCAGATGAGCTCACCATAGAACAGTCAAAGTAAACTAGCAATTACAGCAGGAAGAGAAAAGAAAAAGAATGTTTTACACGAACATAAGGCATTTATTTCTGTGATTAATACAGGCCTAGGAACAATAGTAAAAAAATGTCAATCAGTTAAAATAAAGGATACAATTAAAATAAATGTGATTTTACTGCTGACTGGGAGTTAAAGACCCCAGCACCCACAGTCCTTAGGGAATTCAAACAGGACAGGTTGGTTACTAGATTAAAAGCAAATGTTGCTACTGCCACTTGGTGCAAATGAAAAAAACAAATAGTACTTTCGGTAAATAAAGCTAAAATAGGCACATTCTTAAACACAGTTAAAATATGATCTTGGTTCTTATCTTCACGGCAGAAAATCTACAGACTTGCATAAATTAATATATACACAGGAACTTGGGCAAGAATTTTGTGCAAAGGAAGGATTTTTGAGGGGGTGAAGTGGAGGAAAATCTTTGGTCTCATGCACTGATATTCATGAAAATTAAAAGCATACGGGTTTGACAGTTCCTGAAGCCCAGAATATTATGCCTGTCGAATGCTTCCACTCATCTCCTAGGCCACTCACTGTTTTCTGCACCTACATCTATAATAACTACCTTTGGTAAGTCAGATACAATACAATATGTTGTCAGACAGTCTCTAAAACAAATATATAGATAAATAAGTGCTGGGATTTCTCAATTCCCTAATAGATGTAGCCACATGTAAGAGTCCAATGTTTTATCTTCATTTTCAAAAACAAATTCAAGGAATTCTGGCAAATACCAAATAGATTTTTGGGAGCTCTTATTTTGCTGTAGAGATGAGCCAAAGTGCAAATCTGGATTTAGAGGCTTAGGCATTTAGGGCACTGTGCTTGTGAGCAGGTTTCACACATTCCAAGGAAAAAAGTGAACCAGAGAATCTGGGTTTAATTTTGGGCTTTGGTTCCAAGCTCTGCTCAGCAGCTGAAGGGAATGGGCTCTCTGCTTAGATTATTACAGTGACAGCATAATTATGAAAGAAGCTTTCATGTCTCCCTTCAGCTTTCCTCTGACCTCCTCCTTTCTTCATTCTTTTCCACTTTTAAAACCTAACAGTGGACAAATATATATTTTCTTCTCCAAATTCTCCATAGAGCCCAATATGCAAGCATACACATTTATATGCAAATCAGTTATATAAAAAATGCTGTGTGCTTTCTCCAAGATCCTACCAGAAACAGAGCATTTATGCCTCAGCAAGTAATCCTCAGTTAAATATTCTTGTGATTTTTGTATTGTGACTGAAGTGAATTACAAGGAATTGTTGAGGGCGAGAAATGACCTTTAAGCCCATAAAGAACATTAGAGGCTGATTGTTGCACAGCCTTTCAGGATAGGAACTAATTGCTTCCAAAGCAATCCTAGCGCTTCTGC
Source organism: Anas platyrhynchos (assembly GCF_047663525.1). Classification (NCBI taxonomy): domain Eukaryota; kingdom Metazoa; phylum Chordata; class Aves; order Anseriformes; family Anatidae; genus Anas; species Anas platyrhynchos. The sequence continues at coordinate 132,179,322 of NC_092587.1, forward strand.
ATTTTTTAAAAATTAATCTTGTCATTTTATGAGTTCCTTATTCTTTGATTAAAACTTTTGTTCCCTGTTTCAATTAACTTCCATTTTTTTTAATGTTCTGTGTTTCTGTTTTAATTCCATCATCCCTGCTATGACTAAAGATGATGCATTATCAACATTAACTTATCATACATCATTTAACACTCAAGACAGTTTCCTTCTCTCTTTTATGAATACTTCCCCCCACCCTTTTTTTTTTTTTTTTACTTTTTGTTAAATGCTATGAATAAATAAGTTTTCAGTTTGGCCTTATTTCAAGAGGAACAAACCAACAAACCAACAAACCAACTTCCAAGAGGAACAAACCAACAAACCAAAAAAAAAAAAAAATCAACAGAAAACAAACAAACAAAAAACAAAAAACTAAATAAGTAAAAAAATGGATTTTTTTTTTTTAATATTTTTTTCCTTTGAAGGCTTCATTATCACAAGCCAATGAAAGGCAATGAAAAGATAGGAACAGAAATAAGCTTTAAAAAGATTTTATGCATGGTTGAAAAAAAAATCAACATGCATTATGTGACAGACATGTTACTTCTTTGTGAGTTTGATGGTTTATTTCCTCATTTTTTCCCCCCACAAATTTTTAACTCTACAAAAAATTAAATAAATTCAGCTCTCTTAGGCTAAGTCAGACATATCTGCTCAGAAACATTTTGTAACCCTCTGTTTACCCTGGGTGGAGAAGATACTTTGGATTTCAAGTAAACTGGAGGAGGAAGGGAAAAAGTAAGCTGTGGTAAAAGTATTTGTGATGGTGCCATGAAGCACCTCTCAGGACCCACTAGGGGAAGGGGAAATCCAAGCTTATTCATCAGGGTTGGTGGAAAAAATGTGCTGGCACCAGCCTGGTCCACCAACATTCATGAAGAAGGAACAAACTTCCTGTCCTCTCTTGCATGCTGGAACCTGACTAACGAGAGAATCCCTCTCCCATGTTAAGCATTGACATATCCTGCCTGTATCCATAAAAAAGCTGTTTGAGCAGAAAAGCACTGCTGAGCATAAATGAATTTATTATTCCTCCTTGCCTGTACTTGGTGAAACATGACATGAGACAGCTCTGAAACAGCTTGTAAAAGCTAATTCAGAAAGATTCACCAGTACAGAACATTGTTAACCAAATTTCAGATATGAAAACAATTGAAAAACAGAGGAACAAATATCTAAAGATGTCAATATGGAGAGGAAGTACACTCTCCGTGCTTTTATAAAGTGCAAATGTCTGCAATCTGCCCTGCAGAGAAAAAAGAATCTTGAAAATCCCTTGTCATTAGAGCTGCAGGTTACACAATCCTCTGAAAATACTGTAAAGTTTATCCAGATTACGAAGTATAAATTTTGATGCTGTTTTACTGGGCACCATTGTATCTGATTTTAGATCTCAAGGTCAAATCTTTTAGGAATACTAATATGTGCTCTAGAGAACTTGATGTGATGATCAGTCCCTGTGTTTGTACCATGGAAGACTATAAAACACCAATTAAAAAACATCACTTCTGAGCAAGGAAATATTTAAATGAAGTATTTGATGTTGAATCTGAAGAAATTCATGCCTTCCCTGCTCTCATACATGCTCCTGGGCCACTGTCATTTAAATCGGGATAGGTAGGTTTTCACTCTGTCCTGTAAAGCAGTCCTGACATTACAGTCTAACTTTCTGAATTCAGTCCAGTCTAATTTCAGTTTTTAATTTTGTGTCAGTTCAAACAAAAGGTTTACCAGGGTGAGAGTCTAGCAACTACTAAGCTTTGTTACAGGGTTTATTTATTTATTTTTAAAAGAGTAGTTAACAAAAAAGCATAGTGTCCTGGAGAATGTTGCAGCTTGGGCACCATGTGTTACAAGAAGTCAGATTTTAGGAAATACCTTTAGTTAAGTTTTACTCTTGGGAAAATGAAACATCACTTTCAGCTTTGTTACCAGCTATTTTATATGAGGACACAAAATTCCTCAAAAACAAGAAAGTCTGCTGTTTTTCAGGGTGTCTAGCTGTCATCAATTTCTGCCCAATACATGTTATAATGAAAATTATGTTAAAATATCCTACCAAAACAACTTTCAACCATTCAAAAATAGCATCTTATTTCTTCTCTGGTCTGAGAGTGGATGTAGCCATCTTCTACCATCTACTCTTTTTCATTTTTATGCCCTCATCACCCAAAAAGCATTTAAAATATATTTTTTTTCAAAATATATGTTTGGACTTGGTATGTATGTGCACTTAAAATGCAGGATTCATCTAAAAAGAATATTCCTTGTGGGAAATTCAAGAATAACATTAGGCTGGTATGATAATGAAAATAATCACCTGAAGAAATGTTGTAGAGGAGTGTTGAGGGAAATATTTACTACCATGCAGAGAACTTCAACAAGACTAAAATAAGTTAGAAATAGCTCAGAGACCCTCATGTGAATTCTGTTTTTCTTAAATGCCACTTCTCAAGGTACAACACTGAAGCACTGAAGGCATATTTCACTCTCTCTGTGACTATCTTTTCTTTTTGCAAGTATTAAATTCCACATGACAGTCTTCTTTTTGCATCCTCATTAAATTCTTTTGTAATCTATTCATGTCCTCCCGTATTGACTTTAGAAATCCTCCTGCTTTTGTCATCTGTAAATTTTGATGCACTCCATATCAAATCAATTTTTAAATCACTAATATAAATGTTAAATAGAAAATAGCTCTCAGCAACCTCATCTGTCATATTCTGCCAGGAGGATCCTTTATCATTTATTATGATCCTTCAGGGGCCTGCTTACTACCCATTATTAATCCATTTTCCCTGTCCAGTCTTCATATCTCCCCCATGACTTTCCTTACTAGTTTCTTATGATCTATGTTTGGAAAAGTGCTGCTAATATATATGCAAATCCACTTCACACTGTTAACCTGTAAAGCGTGTCAGATAAAGATCACATTAGTCTCCATGATATGTTTCCAGTTTTATGCTGACACCAGCTAACAATTCTTTACTTTCAAATACCTTACTATATTCTTTAAGTATAAAAAAACTACCTCAGCTCAGACAATGTTAAATGATGGCAAAATCTGTTTTCTTAGCCTTTGCCAAAATTTCAGTGTTGGTCCTCCAATTTTAGGTTTCTCCTTACTCAAAATGGAATATCAAGAGATTTTTCCTAAGTAACTCAAATAGTTTTAGCGAAGAAATTAAGTCATTTCACCTTCCTTGTTTCTCAGTTGCATCATACTTTCTAACCTGCTATAGGTGCTGCTTATACCGTCATGTTCCAGAAAACAATAAGGATCAGCTAGCTGTTCTTCATCACTCAACAACTGCAGAGATCAGGCATGTGAAGTAGGCGTTTAATTATCCTGCCATTATCCCATCACCACAAAATGATTACTTTATCATTTAGTGGGAAATTGTAGTCCTCACCTCTTACAAATACTCATTACTTTTACATCTTCTGCAGGTTATGTTAGCTTTCAACAACTTCAAAAGCATCATATGGAGGGTATAGAGAATATTCATATCAACTGCTTTGGGTTGTTTGGGAATTCAAATTCCAGTTCTAAATTAAGGTAGAATAAAGATTTCAATCATGATGGAAGCAAAGGGCAACACTCTTGTGGTTTAGCCCCAGCAGACAGCTAAGTACCACACAGCTGCTCTCCCACTCTTCCCAGGTGGGATAGGGGAGAGAATTGGAAAGGTAAAAGTTTGAGAACTCTCGGGCTGAGGTAAGGACAGCTTTCTAGGTAAAGCAAAAGCTGTGCATGCAAGCAAGGCAAGACAAGGAATTCATTACTTCCCATCGGCAGGCAGGTGTTCAGCCACTCCCAGGAAAGCGAGGCTCAGCATGCGTGATGGTTTCCTGGGAAGACAAACACTATCACTCCCATCATCCCCCCCCCTTCCTCCTCCTTTACTACAGCTTCTATTGCTGAGCATGTCGTCATATGGTATGGGACATCCCTCTGGCCAGTTTGGGTCAGGTGTCCTGGTTCTAGCAGCTTCTTGTGCTCTCCCAGTCTCCTCACTGGCAGGGCAGCACAAGAAGCTGAAAAGTCCTTGGCGCTGTGTAAGCACTGCTCTGCAACTAAAGCATCATTGTGTTACACCACTGTTTTCATCAAAACTCCAAAACACAAGCTTCTATGAAAACAAATAACAGTATCCCAGGCAAAGCCATGACAACTCCATATAGAAGTCATATATGATCAGAGGTCTTTGGTCAGTTTGGGATTTTACAGAGAGAAGAGGGAAGTGGGCAGTAACTGGAACAGGTTGGTCCTACAGGACATGCTAAGGTGGGTTTCCTGGTGAGGGAGGTAAGCAGCAGTCAGCTGCACCATGGCAAGCCTTACACAACCAGACAGACCAGGGTGCAAAGCTGCAACCAGCTCTAGGGAGGAAGAAGAGGCTGTATGCAGATGCAAGAATGGGAGATCTCACGGAAGGAAGAAAAGGTCTATTTCTTCCTTCAAGCCCCTTTGAGATTGTGTTCAGCTTAAGATAGCTCAAGACTCAAGGGTCAACTGAGCAGTAGACTGACTCTCAGGGGTGAAGTGGCTCCTGGAACAGGGAAAGGAATGGCTGAACAAATGATGCATCTCTGTCCAAAACAGATAAGCAAAGAATTTTCTACAGAAATTGAATATACATATGGTCTTCCCCCCTCCTTGTATAGTTATAGTATCTCTTTCTGGTACATATGCTTATTTTACACTGTTATTTTAAGAAGTAAAACTGTTTAACTGGGTAATTAAACAGAATATTGTTTCCAGCTTTTATTTTATATTACTTTTTAATAACTGAGGAAAGGAAGGCAAGTCACAATACATGTCATCTTCAGCCAAAGGGATATGTACTTACTCTCTAGTAAGAAATGTTGCTTGATTTTTCAAGAACTTATTGAAATCCCAGAAGTTAACCATCTTGTTCAGGAAGGCTGGTAATTTTGGCAGGAGTTGTGCTTAGCTAAGCAGGCAGCTTGTTATTGAATCAAAACACAAAAGGAAACATAAAAGATGTAGAAAAAAAATACAGGTAAAAAAAAAAAAAGAGAGAGAGAGAGAGAGAGAGACAAAGAGAAAAAAATATAAAAACAATAAAAAAAAGGCATTGCTTGAGTACTTCCAGATAGCCAGAACCTGACTGAAACTAAAATAGGTGAAGGACATTTAACACAGTAACAAGAAAATTTAGAGCTATGCTATTTGCAAAAGAAGGCTCAGGAAAAAATATGGATTCACTGATGAATAGAAGTTAACCACGAACCATATGGAAAATGCAGATATAATCATTGCCTATGTGTATTGTTCTCTGCAAGCAAAGCCTCCTCCCAGACCTCTGTGCTTACTAGCATAGTTTGGGAAGGGATAGTTTCAGCAAACAGTGGGGGAACAACAGGTCAGAGACTTCCTGGAGAAGCTGAAAACTTTGTGATCTGTGAAGTTGATGGGTTTCGTGTAAGGATGCTGACAGGGCTTTTGGGTGTAATAGTGACATTATAATCTGTTAAAAATATGGTAAACAGGGCAGGTCTGTGATAAGTGGTAAAAAGCTAGCACTATGCTTGTTTTTAAAAAATGCAAGATGGAGGACCCAGGGAGCTGTAGGCCAGTCAGCCTTGCTTCAGTTCCTGGAAAAAATCATGGAGCATGTTCTCTCAAAACTAATTTCCAAGCATGTGAAGGGCAAGAAAGTAATTAAGATCAGTCAACACAAATTTACTAAGGGCAAATCTTATTTATCAACCTGATGGCCTTCTGTAGAAGAATAATTGGTGATGTGGTGAATGATGTGGAGAGTGGTGATTTCAGTAAACATTGATTTCAGTGAGGCTTTTGACACTGTCTTACAGTGTTCTCATCTGGAAACTAAGGAGGCATGGGCAGGAGAAATAGTCTGCTAGAAGACTGGATGGAATAGCAGGCATAGAGAATAGTGATCAGTAGCTTGATGTCCATCTGGTGGAAGGTAATGAGAAGAGTACTCTTGTATGTGGACACCAGAGGAATATGTTATTCATTTTCATTCTTAGTGACCTGGATGGTGACACAAAAAGCATCCTCAGTAAATTTATAGATTATGGGGAGTGCTTAATACCATATATGAGAGCTTCAATCCAGGGACACCTTGGGAAATTAGTGCTGTGCAAAAATGAACTGTGCAAACAGAAACCTGATGAAGTTCACCAAAAAGAAGTACAAAATTCTGCATCCAGGATGAGTATTCCCATGTGTTAGTACAACCAAGACATAACAGACTGACGAGCAGCCCTGCTGAAAAAGACCTCACTAAGAAGTTCATTACAGTGGACACTTGGATGAATGTGAAGCAACATCATGTTCACATCACAAATAAATCAAACTATGTAATGAGTTTTGCTAGGGGGATTATATCCAGCAGACTGAAGAAAATAAATATCTGTCTCTACTTGGTCTTGGCAACCTCTACAATACTAGGTTCTGTTTTGGTTCTTCCATTTCAAAAGCAATGGCAGGAAAATTGGAGAGTGTTCAGCAGTGGATTACCAACATAGAGAACTCTGATATGTGACCTATAGATACTGTGTGAGAGGACTGGGCTTATTTGGCCTACTGAAGAAGAGTCTAAAGGACAGTTTAATTGCAACCTACAAAACTTTAAGGGTAATTACAAAAATGGTGGAGCCAGTGTATTCTTTGTAAAAAGAAGACAGTACGGTGAGGACCTGTGGTCGCAGAACATGTCTTGGTAGTTTCAGCCTAGACATTAGGAAAACATTCTTCATCAGGAGACCAGTACAATAGTAATAACAGGGCCTGGAGAGGCATCTCCCTTCTTGGAGGTTTTCAAGAAGAGACTGGACAAAAGGGTTTGCTGATGTTGGGAGTAGTCCCTGGTTTGAATGAGAGGTCAGACTAGGTGACCCCAAGACACACCTCTTAGTGAAAATTTCTGTGATAGCAATCACTTATGACTATGACTTTTATGTATGCATACAACAGGAAACTGAAATATAATGACAATAAAGATCTCTAGATTTGGCAGATATACAAAAGTCATTCTCTCTCTTCATATTGCACAGTAATCTTGGGGGCCTGAAAATCTGAAGAAATTAAGGTAAACAGGTCCTGGATGTAGAACAGGCATCTTAAAAGAAATGGGCTTGCCCTCAAGCAAATTTCAAAACTCTCTTAAAAACGTTTACATAAACATTAAAAAAAAAAAAAAAAAGAGGAACTGAAAGATAAGATGTGGTAAGGCAGGCTCCCTATTAGTACATATAAAAAGATAGTTTCAAATATTGTCTGCATTTTGCAGGAGCTGAAAGAAAAATATAGAACATCTGCCTCACGTAACTCTCCCAGGAAGTTCTCAGCCACCTGCATAGCATGTGAATGGAAAATATTGACTCTAACAAGCAGTAGACAGAAACTCTCTCCTGGCAGACAATGATTTGTCTTGAGATTTTCACTCTTAGATTGTTAGTGATGACAACAATAACTCTCTGTGGGTACAAAGCCATTGGTGTTCAGGGAACTATAGCCACTGCAGGACATGGTAGCACTTTTTCATAATGACTATGGTTTGCTTTTGTACTTATGCAGATGCATTACTAGGTCCTGAACCAGGTATTATTTATAGGGAGACTGACTCTCCTTGTCTCAGCAAATACATCTGCTTTCTTTGTCTGTGCAATGGTCAGGAGGCAGACCAGAAGAAAATCAGAAGTCACACATCCAGGCTTCTGGTTTGGCTCCAGTCATTCCCTAGAACAACTTCCAAAATTGTTACCAGACCAAGAAGGATACTCAGGATATGTGGGCTTTAAATTATTTTAAGACCACAAGTTGCACACTAGTAAAACAGTTGGCCAAGAATTCATGTTCTATATTATGATTTCCCCCCTTCAGGGTTTTTTTGCACCCAACAAAAAAATGGAGCTGGGATGCCTCCCACAGGCCTTGTTCATATCTGTTAGTCTCATCTGCTGTGTCTCAGGAAAATTGCACCTAAGATTTCTGAAACATTAACGTTGAAGTAATGCTGATAAAGACTGCCTCAAATAAGGTCTATGATATGGACTAGAAGCTATTTAAATTTAAAAGAAACTGAAAGAGATGAAAGCAGTAAGTGACTCAGAAATACATGTTCAACAGGAGCCATGCATGCATTTTATCTTACAATTCTGCTTACTGAACGGATAAGGATGGTTTTTGACAGGTTATTTCATTTGATGTTATAGTAAACAGAATATGCTTCTTACAGCGATATTACTACAACACCCAAAAAGGTCCTTTGATTCAAATGTTGATCTGATTCAAAACCAACAAAGCACGATCAGAAGAATAATTCATTTTTCTGGTGCTACCTCTTTTCCACAGGCTGTAAATTGTACCAGACATAATTTTAAATTGCTCTTGGAAAGAAGAGCCTGATAAGTCATTATGTTTGCAGCAAGAATTTATGCCTCAGTACTACTGCACATATCTAGCCTTCTCATGCAATCTAGCGAATATACAATAAATCAACATACTCAAATTATTTAACAGAATCTCTCTCCGTATTTAGGAGAAATTCTGTGTTAGCTTGATTGTTAAAATTACAGTTTTTAATAAAAAGATTGATCTAATAATTGCAACAACAAAGTTTATCTGCTACATACTGAATATTAGTGGAGCTCCCTCTTTGGCCCATTTGGTGTTAGACAGGAGCATCTCTGAACAGGAACCATGTATATTTTTGGAGGTTTTCCATAGTCCAGGTGTGATCACTGAGTTGGGATTGCAAGGCATATTCTTGGACTGTGTATTCTCAACCTAGCAACAGTCCACCAACTGTTTTCTAATTTAAATACTCTCTTTTCACAGCACCACTTTTGGGATGCATGCTCCTCTCTTTGCAAATTATCTTCTCAAAGGTAATTTTCATTCAGATGCACTTAACAAAGATCAGCATTTACCTTTGAACTATGTGTCCATGAGGAAAACACAAGAAAGCCATTGTGGACAATACTCGATTTGCATTTAGATAAATGTGCCTCATGAAATAGCAACTATATAGCATCCATATATATATACATTAAAGTAGGAATGGAGAGCTTTCATATCATTGCAGCCTTAAAAAGCAGAATTACAATGCAATAATTTTTGTGATAATTCAAAGAAAATACACCACCAGTAGGATTAGTTGGAAAGATTGATGACCCACTGCAAGCAGCTTTCACAACAGCTGTCACACAGGACCAGAACAAAAGAACCTGAATCTTAAAATATCCACAAAAAAAAAAACAACAGAAACTATTAAGGGAAATCACAATACAGATGTACAAGGAACCATAACACTCCTTTTCTGGTCTGATAAAATGAAAGAAAAAACATCTAATTCACAATCTAGTTTCTTGAACTCATTAAAATGTCAGAAGACGCAAATAAACACAGTATACCAAAATTCATAAACGCTAGACAGAAACTGAAAAAGATTCCAGCCCAGAAAGAAAAAGGGACAAATCACAATGCCAAAAATGTACACAATACCTACTTCTTACTGTACTTTATCTGAAGTTCATCTCAGGCTCTGATGCCAACCTCTGTAAAGAGCTGTCTTTCTCTAGAACTAATATTTCTTCAGAAACAAGATGAATTAGTTGACAGGTTGAAAGGTCTAGGCAAACAAAGGTGAAGTGAATCACAGGGTAGCTTTAGCTATTCCATCCACAACAAAAAGGATAACTTTCTAATAAAATAGTTCTGCTCATAGTTGCACAGATATCCTGCACTATGTTGTCTGAGGACAACATCAATATCAGATACTACCACAGATGGAAACGTCTTCACAGAGGTGTGGAAAGCCACATCATTTATTTGCGAAAATGAATAAAAATACTTTAAAATGCATGTGCAATACAGAATGCACATAGAGTTTTTTTTTTTTAACCAGCTTATGAAGTTATTCCTCTATTTTCAGCCATGATTTTGTCAGTGTAACTAGTTGCATCATTCTTAGCAATGTTCATGTTTGGCTGTCAGGTCAATTCAGTTGATAAGGTATTCTAAACATTACTTGAAATTAACTTTTTACAGCACCTGTTAAAATTGATTTTAATAGCAGATTCTGGGCACTGTCAACAAAAATAACTTATACCACTATTAAACACAGCACAGAAAATTACTCCAGCTTATTTAGGATTGAGTTTAGTTTTACATAAAGCAAACATTATATTGAGAATTGGCAAAATTTCTAGCTACCTTCTGTCTGGAATGGATTGTATTAAGAAGTGTATTATATTACACTACTCAGATTGTGTCAATAACCATACAGAATGAGTGTTGTCTTTTACATGTTTTCTATATACTATTTAGAACCATTTAGTGTAGTTCTCATACTACTGGCATAATTAAGATTTTCAAGTTTTTAATGACATTTATTTCTAATTTTTTGACAAAACCCCCATAACTATGTTTTATAAAAAAAGTCACAGAAAAACATTACTGATATATTTGAGGAACCATGATTTTGGAAATTCTTTAATCCCTAGGAGGTTATTTAATACAAATGTCTTTTTTTATTATTTTTTTTAACTATTTTTATTTTTCCTGATATCTGCTTGGTATTTACACATTATATATAGAAATGTCCTTACAGTAACAACTGCCAAAGCTCCATCTAAAGTAATAAAAAACTTGACAAAGTTCACTGATGGTAAAATGATGTTTTTTCTTTCTCTAATTTTATTCTAAATGCCAGAAGTTAATAGTGATTCAAGCATGACCCTACCTTCCACGAATATCCATGTTCTTCCCTATAGAATGCCACCAGAATTACACCAGTTGCGAGCCTGATATGGTAACTTTTAGATGTAGATTTTACTGTTCAATGTAAAGAAAGCCTGATCATCCAAAGACCTACCTACTCCCTTAACTTTTGTTCACTCCAGCTAACGTTATTGAAGTTAATAGAACTTAAGTGTTCACAAGTCTTTGTATGGTTAAATGTAATACTAGCTGAATATAATGATCAGTAACTGATGTTCAGAAAAGTGAAACTGGGCAAGTAGAACTGGTTTACTGCAAAAGTTAAATTGGCCTTTATTCAAGCACACCTGGTAAATATCAAAATACCAAAGGCCTAATGCACTACTGTGTTACACCAGGTTTATGTCAGGGAAACACTATATGCCTAAGTAGGGCACTTTATAGGCCCAAGGGGTAAAGGTCAAATTCCAATCCTACAGAACTCCTCTCCTCTTAAACCTAATATTTAGACATATTTTGTGATTTATTTCCTATTTGACTGTCCATCCACCTTTGAATTCATCCAAAACACTGAAAAGGAATTGAAGCCTCATTTACTCAAAAGGGAAATGAATCTTCAGCTTCCAATTTCTAGCACTCTGATAATTATTAGTAGGTGCTGGGAAGCTGGAGTAGAGAGAGAAAGAGTGGTTCCTCCTAAATGAAGACCAGAAGTCCTTCCCCCCTCTTAAAAACAAGGGTCTACACAACAAGGTGGGTTTTGGCTTGTGGACCCTGCATGAACTGAAAGGTTTCATATTTGCAGCATCAGAAAAAGCGGGACTTGAAAGATAAGCCTTTATTTCATTTTTTCCTACTGATGCCTGTGTACTGTCCTAAAGGTACCCTTCTATCACTCTCCCCACTGCCTGTACCCAATTCCTGCAGCACCCACCCCTCTGGATGTAATATGGTAGCGTGTGAGTTGTATCTAATAGTAGATATGCCATGGTATCAAACTTATTAAACACATAGAATCACAGAATGGTTTGGGTTGTAAGGGACTTTAAAGATCATCTAATTCCAACAGTCCTGACATGGACAGGGACACCTCCCACCAGACCAGGTTGCCCAAAGCCCCGTCCAGCCTGGCCTTGAGCACCTCCAGGGATGGGGCATCCACAGCTTCTCTGGGCAGCCTGTTCCAGTGCCTCACTACTCCACTACTCTCACAGTAAAAATGTCTTCTCAATATCTAATCTGAATCCATCTTTTTTTTTTTTTTTTTTTTTTTTTTAAAGTTTGGAACCATAACTCTTTGTCCTATTAAACACATTTTAAATGGTCTCATATTGGTGAATTCCTAAACGCTATACAGATATTCTCATTTCTAGAAATTGGGATTGTTCCCCAGAATTACTACTCTTTATAACACCTAATGATTTTCTTAAGGCAGGTCTACCCTCAGTATTTTCTAGGAAGGGAAAGAAGTCAATTTATTTTATAGCATTTATTGCATCTGTGACTTTTGACATCTATTTCCTTCTTCATTTTGATTTCCTGATATTCATCATTCTCCCTTTGGGCAACTCCTATCACAAAAAAAATTCTATAGTGACATTGCCACAGTCTTCTGAAGTGTAGCAAAATGCCATTGACTGCAGTTGCTGTTATGTGGAGACTTTACCAATGCTACAGACCTGGCAATCCTAACTAATTTAGTCATTGCTCCAGTGCAATTAACAGAGGTAAATTTGCTGGTCTGATATCACAATCTTATGCATCTTATAGCCCTGTAAGCAGCATTTCTAGGCTTTCCTTGAGTGTGTCCCTCCAAAGCATGTATGCCCTTTTAGGGAATATTTTTCTGACATGTACCTCACCCTAGGTTTTGTGCAGTCCCATAATGAAAGAGAACGTGAAACGAGTTTAGTATTGAGTTAGCCTAGCTAACATACAAAAGTAATTTGGCAGTTGGAGCTCTGTGGGGAAGGATGTAGGTTGGAAAAAACACTGTCTGTTTGATAATGAATGTTTTTGAAATCCTCGTGAGCCTGGGCACATACTGACAAGCTCAGCAACCAATGTTTCTTATTATGAAAATGTTGAAAATATTTCTTTCTTTTTCTCCCTCTCTCTTCCCCCCCCCCCACCCCCCATACCTGTTTTTAAAAATCCATGGACAATATTACAAATAATCAATGGCAGTTAGTCTTATCAGGTCACAACAGAGTAAGTTATATTTTACAATATAAATTATTATTTAAATGTTGTTAAGTAGCATTAGCTCTATGGTAACAAGCAATGGCACATTCTGTACAAACAGATAAGCCTGTTCTTCCTACGCCTGTATCTGGGGTGCTGTGCTGAGCTGGTTCTCAGAGGGAGAAGGATATGATTACTGAGATAAAACAAAATCACACATTACAGTCATTATGGGGAAGAGGGAGAGAGAATGTTAAATGTATTTAAACTGCAGGAGGTTAAAACAGTGTGTGCCAAAAATCTCTGAACATGTCAGGATTAATAACAGCTGGAAGCATGAGCAGAGCCCTCTCCATTCCTAATGCACAGTTCAGCACTTAAGGTGCCAGGATACTGAGGTTTTCTCTTTCTACCCTAACACCTCTCCCACATAACGGGTATCACTGAAGATAAAGAGAGTACAAAAATGCTAGATAGTAAATACGTTTACCTCTGACACATGCAAGAAACAATGTTTCACTACACCAGATTATGCCTCCAAACTCTTGAGGAATAACTAAGGGGTAGCAATTAAGGAGAAATCAATTAAGGAAGTCCCAGTCCAGGGGCACACTCTTAATGAACTAAATATCCAAAGTCAGTCTCAGTAATATGAGAGAACAGAAAACTCAGAAAACACACGTGGCTTTCAAATAAAAACCTAGTACTTTTGAATGAAACCTATTGCATAAGATCAGAAAGCAAGTCTTTTAGATCTACAAGGTTTAAAATCTGAGGCAAATGGCATGTGAGTGACACTGACTGATTGCATTTCCAGCTGCATTTGAAGCCAGGACCTTCAACGTTAAAATGTATGCATATCCTACTTGAAATAGTCAAATTCTGCTAATGAGCATGATGTTATGTTTTCATCTTTTGACAGCCAGAAGGGCCCCTTCTTTGATGGTGTTTATACACCTCTTATGTGGATAAGGCAGCCTGTTCTAAGCATTTAAGAACTCCAGTGTTATGATAATGAGCAAAATTTTATTTAAAATACTTGCTTGGGTTATGAATTCTAAAAGCATGTAGTAAAAGGAATACCACCCATAGGTAGTATGCATTAAGATCTTTTAATGGATATATGCTAGAAGAGGCCCAAACCTTCCGTTTTCCGGCAGAAAATTTCTATTGATTGCAGTATCCATGGAATTTGGTGCTACAGTTCTTTGCACTGTCAGTGTCCAGAGGTAGGAAGCAAAGAGATTTATTTCTGATTGTGTAATAGCTAGCCCTCTATTTTCTACATAAAAATCCCAGTTATTTTGATGTGTTATATCTATTCTATAGCAAAAATACCAAGACACTGCTTTCATAGTCACAAGACAAAAAGTTACAAGATTAGGTGGCAGGGCTACAGCAGAGGCAGGAAAGCACCTTATCATCTGACCCAGTCCATGGTCCTCGTATGGACTTAAACTGACACTGTGCTCTAGTCAGACTTAACTAGACCCTAGGACTATAATGAGTGAGGTTAATGAATAGAGAGTAAGTTTAAAAACAGAAGAATCACCAAATTCTACCCCATCACATGCATGAATAGGTGCCATAAAAATAGCAAAGATGGCACATGTAATAGTGGGGTTTGCAACCAAAATGTTACGTTTCATTTTACAAGGAATGACACAGGGTTAATCTGCTAATTGTACATGGGCCAAACAGTCATAAGTGTTTAATTTGTATGACGTAGCAGCGTAAGACTTTCTATCTTTTCTGCATCCAATCATTTAAGTTAGATGTAAGAAGAGCTATATATGGTTACCCTAGCGAGAATGAATCCTGTGAATTATTCTGGAATAAAGACAGTAACTGAATGATGAGCTTTTTTTTTCCCACAGGACAAGCCAGATACTTAAGAGTTTTCCTTTAAGCCAAATCACATTCTGTAATGAAGCACAACCCAAAGTCAGAGCCAGCACAAAATCAGCCCTAATTCTGGGACCAAAACTGTGACTAATTAACAGCTGGAGTCCAGCTGATCATATATGTTTGCCATCAGGGTGCCACCATCTCAGTGGAAACTGGGTGGCAGAGAAAGACTGGGTTTCAGACTGACAGAGCACTACTAGAGACTTTTGTCAGTTCAAAACAAAACCAGCCTACAGAAATGTTTGTTTTAAGGCTTGGCTGTCACTTCAAAATCAGAGAGGAGGTCTCTGGTTGGTGGTGGGTTGAGGCTGCTCTGTGAGGGAAGACTTAACAAGGAGTTGCTGCAGACCAGGACGTTGGCTCATGTACTGGAAGTGGTCTGGCAGCTGAGAGTAAAGAATCTGGAAGAGCTCCTGACTGGTGAAAAGTTTAGACCAGCCTGAATTTCCGGCACATCAGTTTCTGATACAGAGTGGATTTGCCAGGGATGAGGCAATGGCAATCCAAACATGGCCTGCAACAAGCACAGCAGTGCCCATTAAAAGTCAATTCCTCTCTTACACAGGACATATAGAGGCTGGGTTCATTAGAGGCTCCAATGAAACTGTTCATGTGGATCAGTGGGTGTGGGCGTGCATGTGCATGCTAGGGATGCTGCAAGAACTGCTCTGACACCTAAGTGTGACTTCCTGCAGGGGTCTCTGCCATTTGCCCATCAAGATCCAAGGACCTTCCTGGATTTATGTATTAAAAACTTAAAAAAAAGTTATCTGTATTACTTTGGAGGGTAGTCTGGGAGGTTAGCATTTCTTCTGTCAGATCTATCCCACATTGTCCCAATATGACATAACTGAAAAAAGGAAAATAAATACATTTATATATTTATGTAGACACACACATATATATAAAACTGCAACCTAAGCTCAGGAGGAGAAAGAGGGAAGAAGAAAGATACAGTAGCATACGTTGTCACTATATCATTTCTAGTCAGGTCAAGACAAAAAAAAAAAAAAAAAAAGTCTTGCTTCCTACCTTGATAAACCATTAGTAATAGGTCAGGAGTCAGCTGCTTCCCTTATCGACACCAGGAGCTTAAATGTCAATGATTAAATGTTTCCATGGAGATCCCCAGAGCTTCACTAATGTGGGCACATTATTTACACCCACACTCTGTCAGAGAAATGATAATGACAGTGCATTTTGTTGTGTCCTGGTGTATCTGAAGCAAACAGTGCAGCTGGGCTACGAAATGGCATCTCGGAGCACAGAGCCAGATCTTGGGGATCACCTGTTCATCTGATTTTTCAGAAAGGGCTCTTGCTGGAAAGAAGCAGCCAGCTTTGTTACGTTACACTCTGGACAGATGACTCCAGTGCAGGGGGACTGTCACAGCTGCTAAGTATTAACAAATGAATTCTTTCAGGAGGCTGAAGTAGGTAGTACATCAACTGTGTGACCTACATAGACTCTGCATGGTTTAGTTGTTAATTTATTTCAGCTGGGGAAGGAGCAGATAAATTCATGATCAGAGGAGTGGGGGAATATCTTGTTGTTCCAAATTGGTTCAGCCTGGTCCAAGCTGATTACCTCATAGGGGAGTCACTCCAGAGTGACTTTCTCATTAATGTTAATTATTGAAGTGTGAAAATTGTTGGTGTTGCTTTGATGGATGTTTCTGCTGTTCAGACAAAACTCATTTGCACTTCTTTCTACAGACATACAAATTGCCAAGTTGGGATGATACTGTTGTGAGTTTTGATGTCAGATATGCAACATACGTATAATTTCTCCCTCGATCTTTACTTTCCATACATGGTGATATAGATAGGAAACATTGTTAAGCAAAACAGAAAGAGGTAGCATGGGGCTTGTTACAGCACATTCTGCAGCTTGACCAACTGTACACAGGCAGCTACCAAAATAATTTGTTAGGTCATCCAATCAAAGATTTTGATGTATGATGACCTGACCAAATACACAACTGTATATTTTTAAACAGTACAGGGATGTTTACTGTTAACTATTAATACATTTTACACTTTTTCATTAAAGAATGCTTCATAGTAAAATTTCCCTTAATCACTGATTGTTGCATAACAGTGTGGATAAGGTAGGTTCTTCCATGGGCTTTTTCCTCTTGAGATGCAAAATACAATAAAGGATAAAATATGACAGAAATGTCTGAAGTTTATATCAAGTCAGACTAGATTTGCCATGAGCAACTTCAAGTCCCATCTTTTCCACTAGTGCTGGATTTCATGTAAAGTGGCTCAGTCCCAGAGCACACAGCCTTTTCCCACCTCTTGGGAACATATCTCTGGCTTTGCAGCACTTACAAAGGGGGCATAGATAAAAGCTTTTCCTTTCCTTCCCATGCATCTTCCCCAAGCCCTAGAAGCAGTGGTTTGGTTTTCTGGGGTGACAGGATAAGGATTTCTTGGTAGGGCTGGAGAATGGAGCAGAACCAGCTGGAGCACTGGAAACTGGCAAAACTCCATGCCCTAGGTGCCGGATGCACAGCAAGGCTTCCGTGCTGAGAGTTTTGCCTTGATTAGAGAAGATGCTGAATCTAGACCTGCCGCTTTACTGAACAGATGAGTTGTAGCCATGTTTTTGCAATAGCATTCCTGGAAGTACCCCTCTGCAAGATGACATTTCTAGGAAGGTAGCATTCTCCTATTAACTCTGATTTAGTGCACAGCTTAAATTAAATCCTTCCTGGAAGCGTGGCTGATCCACAGGGAGATAGAAAAATTTCCCTTGTATCAAATCTGTTAAAACTATTTGTTTATCATTTTGCAAAAGAGAAACACTGTGAGTGAGGATGGTCATTTGAATATAGTAGAGACTATGGTCAAATTCATTTAAAAACAGACTTGGCTTGCTTGTTACTGATCTTGTTTAAAACATACCATGACTATTCCATAAGGCTTTGAACAAATGCAAGACAGAAAAAAAAAATTAGGTTCACAGTGAATTTAAGAAGAGGATTCTTCTGTTGTTAGCAAGGCTAATGAACTGACCAGATCTAAAGTGTATTTGTGATGTAGGCATGCTTTTCAATGCAGAACAGGAAAAAGATCTGGCCTGTCAAACACTGAAAGAAAAAATAACAAGAAGAGTCTCTGGATATTTAAGATAGAATGCTGAGCTGGTTTCTTCCTGGTCACTAACTTTATTCTGGTCCAGGTAAGGAAGAAGAGGAAGACACTCCCACTTAATGGCTGTAAGTGGAGGTAGCTCTCAGCCTAAAAGTTAATGGGCAATTGTCCACATGTTTAAAGGGGACATTGACAGTTCATATCACTTATACAGAGCAATATAGAAGTAACTCGTTGAATGGATGAGAGCCCAGTAAACCTATGAGATACCAGCTTAGGCCATAGAAATCTTGTTCAGCACATTGGGGAAATCCATTGTGTTGTTTCCTGAGTTATTCTTGTTCAGAGATCATTGACCCTTTTCACCTCAGCTGAATCTGATCCAGCTAACCAGGCAGTTCACATGCACTTTGTAATGGGATATGCAGAAACTTGCGGATGGAACAAGGAAATGCTTAAGCTAACTGCAGTCAACTCACTGGAGGTCAGTAATGACATATAAGCAAAGACCACACACTCACTCTATTCAGAATTAGTTCAGGTTCAGCCAGGTAATTAGTTAGTGGCTTATAAGAAATGTTTTTTAATATACTCTGATTTACCTGATATATGTATAACAGCTCCAGAATCAGGAGTACTCAAAGTGAAGAAAAATGTCAAGGAACAGTCTTTCCATAGGTTTCTCCAAAGGACTTATACTGTAACTCTGAAGCAAGGTATTCTCAAAATTTTAAAAATAACTGTTTTCCAATCAGAGAGCAGTGTATGTATATATTTGTAATTAAGGTCAGTGTCTGGGTTTTGAGGATTCTTGGGTCCCTTCTTGTTGCCTCTACCCCTTCACTCATACCTACAGCTTTACATTTCAGTCATGACCACCAGTGATGTGAAGGACATGTAAATATGTAATCTGACTTTTATAAACATTAAAGACATAGATGAGTTAAGTCCATCAGGAAACAAAAAGAAAGAGATGTGACTAAGACAGGTGAGGCTTAGAGACCAAATTCCAAGGTCCTGAACGTGTCCATGAGGCACAAGACCCTGCCCTTGAAGCTGCCCATGCATGCACAAAGTATAGGTGGTTGTTCCCTGCCCCCTCCACCCCCCAAAACAAAACAAAACAAAACAAAATAATTAAAAACTCTCCCAGGGAGACCTTTGGATCTCTCATTTGCATGGAGAATAAGTCCACTTCACTCATCTCTCAGATGGATGGTCTAACTACCAAGCAGCATGAGATTAAGCACATTACAAATCCTAATGATCTAGAGCTATGTTAGCCATTTGATAGGGATAATTGGGCCGTTCAATATCATTTTTTATTTTTTTTTTTCTCAAACTAAAGGAATTTTACTTTATTTGGTTCACTGCCTGGCTGGAGACTGCTCTTTGGAGAAGCATGAGAATCATGTTCAAATCCTGTAAATCAGAGAAACAGTCTGGGTGAAGGTCTTTCAAATAATCTTGGCTTAATGCTAGGTAAAAATACACCCGTGTGCCTAATCCAGTGTGCATGGACAGCTGATCCCAGTAAGTCTTCACCACCAAATACACTATTTTGATTTCTTGATCATCAGTTTGGAATGAGTATTCTGCCTATGTGTGTGAAACAAAGCTTAGTGCTTTGTCTGTTGGTAGAATATTTTTCTAAGCTTAGATCAATTAAAAAAAAAATTTAAAAAAACATTGTTATTTACTGTTCAGAGGAGTTATGGATAATTTTGCTTCTTAGGAGACCAAATGCAGTGACCTTAGGGTAGTTGGTTACCTGGCTGTCACATCACAAAGCAAGATTTCCTGGAGCTAGTATGTCATTTTTCACTAAGATCTGAGATTTATGCCATTATTTTGTCTTCCTCCTCAACTTAAAAGGATAAATTTATGTAAAAAGGAGTTAGAGAAATGTAACTGATATGCATTTTAGGTCTAGACATGCAACAAGGGAAAAAGCTGCTATAGTCACTTATGTCTTGCAAAAGAACACTTCATTGTTTTTAAATACACAGAAGAATGTAGTGTAGACATCTGTATTTTTGCTGCTATAGAAGACAAAGTAAAGCTAATAGAAAAGATATTACACCATGACTTGAGCTTTAACATCTTTTTCATTTATTCACTTTTTTTCCTTTTTTTCTTTTTTTTTTTTTTCTTCTTACACTATTGCTTGCTTTTTCTGTGTTAGAACCATGTACCCTTTTAGAGACCCACAGGAATTGTTCCAGATCTTCAGTGTAATATTTTATATCATATTTTGCTTTACATTGTACTTCTGTCAATATGGCAGGTTTTATTACTGTGCCACATCGCATCCTGAGCTGTGAAGCACAGCCTATTTGCTTTGGTTCTTTAATGTGGAAGGACGGATTGTAACTATTGATCCTTGTCAGGAGATACATAAAAATCTAACACTTCAAATAAACCCACAACTTTTACAAAATGAACACTGAATTTCAACAAGTTTTGAGACAGAGCAAATCACTAGTATACATAGTTCAATAATCTGACTGCAGCAGTAGGTAATATCTGATAGCACAGAGAAATAAAATATTCTTTCCCATCATCTTCTCTTAACAGCATCCTTTCTTCCTTATAGTAGACAAACATGATTTAGTTTAGTTTAAACTCTGTAATATCTTGTTTTGATCTGTGAGGCAGCAAATTTTATCTGGGTGGGCCTGGGAAGAAAGTAGGATGATAGCATGTTTAGAAATTTACTGGGCTTAACACAGTAATTACAGAATTATTATAGACATACATGTACTCACAGAAAAAAACTTTTAAACTCTTTGCTACTGTTACCTTATACATTAATGATTTTTTAATCTGTGTGAACACAGGAATAAAATAGTATTAACTCTGTGATTACAAGTAAGCATTCCCTTTGATCTGAAACAGTGTTGGCACTTCATTGATGCATTAAAATAAAATCTATCATGACTTCTTGCCAGACAAACATGAAATAAAATGAGATATTACCTTTTGGTTGCAGAATGTTTTTCAGAGTAGCTGGAATAACACACAACACAAGGCTATTGGTAATCGTGCAATTTATGTTTTTCAGAACTTCCCAATTCAAGTGAGACATCTTTCACTTTTAAAGAAAAAGGAAATAGACAGGTGATGCTTGAGGTTTCCATCTAGTAAAATACATAGTTTAGTAGTACTTCCCCTTTCCTCATGTCCACAAGTTACTTGTGCTTGCTCTTACACTGAGCACAGTGCTGTATTTTACAGCACTCCTGTGTAGGAGAGCTGTGCTGATGTTCAGAGTATGGTGAGGTAGGACGCACAGATCCTCAGAGCTAGTCTGAATCTTCTGAATGGCTCAGGAACACATGAGATATGGTAAGAGGCAGAGGCTGAAGTAGCTTGTCCATAATGCTCTGTTGAAAGAAATTAATGTGTAGTGAAAATTTCCCTGGGTTTACTACTAATGCTATTGTATAGGAGGAGGTAAAGAAAAAAATAATTTTTATTCTGCGGCCCATGTATAGTCACTGTCCCTTTGGAATATGTCCATAGAGATGTGTGCAGGTAGACCCAAATTCCTCTCTGGAAGTGAAACTTCCTGAATAAACTGGAATTGAATGGAGCTAGAACCTTGTAAAAGATGCTTGGACCTGTCTGCATACCTATCACTGTAAATGTACCCTTTGCTTACCCTGAATTTATTGTTATTCTAGTAGGATCAAGGTCACCAAAGTATTCTGTAGAAACCCTTCTCCTCATCCCAGTAAGTTACCTTGTGTTGTTTCTGAGTATCATGAGCAGAATGTGACTCATATTTGCTGTCAGAAGAAACATATGCTGCAACCTGTCAATCCTGTAATGCTTCTCAGTGCCCGAGGTGAAAGCTGAGAAGTTCATAGGAGGAAACTCCTCTTCCCTCTCTTTCACAAATCCCTGCTCATCCAGACATGCAAGAATTGATTCACCTTGCACATCAGAAAATGTTCTCCAAGCAAACTTCTTCCTATTGCTCTGTTTACAGTTAGTTTGTCTGATGTTAGATAACATACAGATCACACTATCCTAAAGCTTACTTTGAAACATTTTGTTGCCATGATGCAAAACAGATCTTGTACAGTTTGCAGCAGGTCTACTTTAACATGAATGATATCATCATGAGTTTTATAAACTGTTTATGTATGTAGTTTATACCCAGAAGCTGTACCACTTTAAAAATAAACCTGCAGAAACTAGTTTCCACCCCCCGCCCCCCTCTTCAGCAGCAATTAACTCATGACTAGCTCATAAATTGTTTTGTTCTTTTCTTCTCTGCACAAAGTTATTCAGGCATAATTCTCAATCTGGCATTCTGAAGGGATTAAAAACCTCTTGGGTTTTGGGTGATGCTGTGCTGGAGAGTCTCTGCTATTTGCTGGGGATGGGCTAGTGTTGCTGTGCAGCTGTCATCTGAGGCTCAGAGAAATGCATAATTCTTCCCTGTCTATATTTATTATATGTCTTCCTTGTCTGTATGTCTGTATTCTGTAGGTAATGGAATGATACATCCACATTTTTATAAAATATATATCCATCCTCTGCCATGATATATGAATGACTATGTAACTATTATCTCTTTAATGTACTACATCCTTCCAAATACATTACTTTTCTTAAAAACAAAACAAACAAACAAAAAAACAAATCTGGAACTGTTGGCAGATCTTATATATACTAATTAGAGTAGGCTTTCACTTTGGAGCATCCATTTTTGTTACACCTAGATGTAATGAGGTAATGTCTGATAACACTAAGGTAGATGCACAATTTAGCATCCACCATTATACGGAAGTGTTGTTAAGACCCTCACTGAGAGTGCTGTTTCATCAGAGATGTATTTTCTTGGATTTATTTTATTTTGGTTTAATATGTTCAGCTGTTGGTGAGTGCGGCCATTAGACTGTCTTTCATTTACTGTGATGTGGCTGGAGTTCCTCTGTTAGGCAAGCTGCACAGACTTACCCCAATTAAAACGTGCAAATAAAAACTATGCAGTTTGGCACTATATGCCTAGAATGTGTCATTGCTGGGTCTAAAACAATCACTGTGGTAGTGTCTGGGAGCTTGCCTGGTTCCCAGAAATCTAAACAGTGTTCTGTAATAAAGAGGTTGTTTCTGCTGTACACAACAATTATTTATCAGCTTTTTGGATTCATGTACATGAGCTTGTTAGAGTAATTTCAATGGGAATGCATTTGATAGCAATTTTCCACTGAAATTATGGACATTTATAAACATGTAGATTTCCTCAGACTTTTCTAGTGAAAAGAATTTGGAAAAAAAAATGTTTACTATCAGAATGGAGGATATGTATATATGTAGAAAGAGAGAGAAAGATACTTTATTTCAAGTTTTTATTTGAAATGACCCCATTAAAATATTTAAATTTAATTAAATTAGGTAGTCCCGCCACAATGCAAAGTTAAATTTCTGAAATGAGATTTTTTCCTACAAAATTTTTATTATATTTTATTATTATTATTATTTTTCTAAAGGAGCTCAGATGTGAAATGGGAAATCTGGTGTGAAAACAGTGTCTGTCCTCCATACCTCTCTAGTCATAGTGTACCTGCTGTTGTAGATGTCACTAGTTTTCTGAAAAAAGGTCTCAATTTCAGAAATAATTCAAGGTATTCTTGGGGAAGTTTCTGTTCTTAGTACTCTGATACTATGAACTGGCTGTTTTATATACACTTCTATCAAACAGCAGAAATAAAGTAAGCCTTCTCCCTTGTTGTCCAGCTCCTCTGAGAGAATAGGAGCTAGTACCTTAAGATAGCTGTTTTTTTTTGTTGTTGTTTGTTTGTTTGTTATTATTATTTTTTGTTATTGTAGTTGTTGTTGTTTTATGTCCTCATTTTGGAACTGGTACAGTGTTATTTAGATATTTTTTCCCCATAGTTCTCTATTCTAATTTGCTTGAGGTTCTACCTATTCAAAAGCTCTATTGTAGCTACTGTAGGGCTACTTCATGAAGGAAATCAGTGACCTTACACACTGCATCCTTCTTTCAACAACATGTTTTAAAGATGCTTGAGAGTATACTTTAAAATGCTTTTTGACATTTTTTTCTTGTTTTCTGTTTCTTATCCTTGAATGCATGTATGAATTTCATACACACAAACACAGTTGCCTGATGTTCTTTTCCATTTGTATGTATTTCTGTTCAGCTTGCCATAGGGACCTTGAAACGAAAGCTACCAGCTGTTCCTTTCATTAAAACAAAGCCACAAGCATTGACTCATTGGCATTACACTGGAAATTTGGCTATTTATTCATATCATAGCATAGGACAGGGGAGCTGGTGACCAGCAGCTAGATTTACAGAATCTGACTCAAAAGCAAGGTAGCTACAGCTCTTATTTGTCTGGTACATGCCTCAAAGCCTTTGCATGCATCTAATAAGAAGTATTATCACTGAATCTATTTCACAGTTTTAGGCACACGTATCTATTGTCTTGTGTTCACTGTTATTTTTATATTTATATTACAGCAAAAGATTAAAAAGTGTCCCAAATGTGATACTGCAGTTAAACGCATTTATATCTTTAAATTTTAGATTTACTACTCTGATTTCTTCTAAAAGACAAGTGAGGTTGTAGTCCTTATCTGCCATGGTTTTGTTTTGTCTTTGCCTGAATATTTCCTAAAGCCAGCAGGACATTCACTGATTAGTAATATAAATACAAATTTATTTGTTGGTCTTACTGATCTTACTGATGTGTTTTCTCTCACATTTCCCCACCCCACCCCCTGCCCTGAGCATCAGTATTTACTCTGTATTGTTCAACATGTAGTAAGATAATTGGATTTCTTATACCATATAACACGTCAGTCTTTCTGCACTGAAGTGCCAGAGTTCATTCTTCCTTCCATTTCTTGGTATTTAGTAGTATTAATCACTACCTCATTTAGACAATTTAGACCCATGTTTCTGAATAGTTACTGTGTCATTTACCCAACTTCTGGTTTCTCTGACTTCAGGAATGTCTTTTGACTTCTCTGATTCCTTTCTTTTCTTTTCTTTTCTTTCATACATAACATTATTAAGAACCAGGTGCCTGAAGCACCAAGGGGAGGCTCCTGAGACCATACGAAACCAAGCAGCCAACCTGACAGAGCTCCCAGTCTGCCAAAAGCCACTGGACACCTCCTGCTTTCTGAGGCAAGGACTGCAGTCCTCTGAGTGCTCTGTCTAGTATAACACATCTGAAAATATCCCAGCCCTTCAATATATTTTGTCTTTTATAGTGAGTTCATTGTAAGAATTTGTGACATGCTGTCAAAGTCTTGCTGTGAGTATTTGGCTTTTTTTTTTTTTTTTTTCCTCCTCTCTCTTAATTTAGGTCTTGCAGCTATCTGTAGAAATTTTCTTGTCCCATATCCAGTGTCACTAAGTTCATGTATTCAGTGGTAGTTTAGCTAAGGCAATGTCACTTCTGAATTTTAAGCATAGCTAGGTTAGATAGTTTCCCTTGATAGTCTACTTTTAACTGTCCTAATGGTGTTTTGTCTATATAATTTAAATTTGTCTGGTTTTCAGTTTTGTTTTCTTTCTTTCCACAGTGCTGGGGATGTCTCTGTAGTCTGTTGCATTCACTGATGTCCCGCTGTTGATTTGGCATGCCATTTACTATTAGTGTGCTGCTTTGTTTTTGCATCTGGTGCTTCCCTGAGCTTTCCAAAACATTTTTTTTTTTCCATTTTGCACTGCATTAATATCATCCATTAACAACCACATTCTCTGAGCTGCTACTTGTTTCCTTGATATATTCCAAGATGATTACTTTGATTTAAGTTTTGGCATAATGATATCTCTTGTTGCAGTTAAGGTTAGTAAGTTGGTATATAGAATACTCTATTTCAGGGCCGGATTTGCCACTAGCGGTGTAGAAACTAATAAATTTCTTGTGCTACTGATAGGGCATGGAGAAGGAGATGAAGTTGTATCTAACCTTGTTCCTTTGTCAGGATTTTACCACCGTATCCCCATATCCCCATATCTTCCCTTCCAATGTCTTTGCTCCTTTGCCTTCTGATTTGGAACATTAACTTCTTGCCTCACTTTGTGTGTGTGTGCATGCGCGCATTACTTGTCTGCTGTGACTCACATTCTGACATATTTTCTAACTTCCCACTTGACCAAAACATTCACTAGCATGAAAACAAAAAATATTCACAGCTGTGCTCCTGTATCTTTGATCCCTGTTGTTAATCACAAATTACTGCATTTTTTAAGAACTATTAGTTGCATGGGTTAATGGGTTAGCTTTTTTTTTTTTTTTTTCTTTTTCTTTCCAGTATCCCAACTGATTGCTTATTCAACAATGTTTGTTGAAAAAGTACATTTTCTTTATTTCTCTTGGGAAATAAAATGTTTCTAGAGTAGTTCTTGTACTGCACTTGAGTCCTTCTGTTTGGATGCTGACATATCTAGCTTATATGAGAACATGAAGCAACCTCTATTCATAGTATGAATCATAGTATATTCATAGTCATTGTTACTTTTTTTTTTTTATCTACACTTTTTGTTGTTATTTAACTTTAACATTATTAATGTCTGTTTGCAATGACTATTGCTTTGTGGTTTTCCTTGTGAGCGATATTGCTATGCCTTCAGGGAACTGACTCACTTTGGACATCATATTCGGGGCAAAGCACCAAAATAGAGGGAACCAAGATGTCATAATACTCAGGCATTCTTCTTCCTCCATAGGAACTGTATTTTCACCCCAAACACTATAAATAAATCTCAAAGTTAACATGTTTCTCCTCTCTCTGTGTCACTTCCAATCTTTTGCTAATTATTTTTGAAGACTTCCGTTCAGTGTCAGCAGGGGTTGCACTAGATGACAGCTCTCAATTAGCTCTCTGGTTGACATGAGCTGAACCAGAGTGGGGAAAAAAGGGAGATAGAAAGAAATGAATGCCTTATCCCTCCCACTTTCACAGAACAGATGGGGTCTGAGCTACACAATCATAAGGTATATACGTGGAACTTTTCTAAGGATAGAAAATTCTGTGTTTCAAGAGGTCCCTGAGCAGGGGCTGTGAATCTAGACTATTTTAAAAGAAAAGCAGTGTAGAAGGTAGTGAATGTAAGATATATTTTGGAAAGAATGAAAGATTATTTTTGGTCAATTACAAATATAATTTAGAAACAAAATCATCTGCTGGTTGTATTCATGACTCTCATTGGTACGAGATCACAAAAAGCTTAGCATCATGACAACCAGAAACCATAAGTAGCACATAATTTAAGAATACAGGCCAGGAAAAAGAGCAAATTAAAGGCCTCTTTTTTGAATTCTTTAAATTAACATTTACCTCTCTCTGTAATTATTATTTACTTGTAATGAGTCAGTAAGCCATTGGAACTAAACAGGAGGCTTATTTCTGCTATGTAGACTCATGAAATGGCGTTCAGTAGAACTGCTTCTGTTTTTACAGTTATACAAGCACAAAATCAATGATCAATGATTTTTTAACCTCACAATACAGCTTTATTTTCCAAATCACTCTTTCAGTGCAATCTTACTATTAATTTTCTAACATGAATAATGATTTCTTAAAAATAAAATATCATTAGTTGTACATCAGTGTAAGTGTAGAAATATGACTACAATTTGTCAGAGATAAACAATTTTTTCCATTCAAACTGTTTTTGAATTTTTCTTAGTTCATGAGTCTTAACTTTACTCAACCCAAAAAGTTGAATTATGCAAAATTTCAAGAAGCTTTGGGAAAACATCAATAAAGGATAAAAAATCCATTGCAGTTGGAGAGTTCATGGTAAAAAGTCACATGGCCCAGTAAAATCACTGAGTTCTGCCTGGATACCTCAGATGATTGAAATCCACGACTGATAACATATACAAAATTCTTGAGCCTCTGTCTCTAGTTGTATTTACAGAGGACAAGCTGTTTCAACTGGAAAAATCACATTCTTATTTCCCTGAAAAATATCTTTCAACTGTGGTTATAGACTTTACAGTCAGCTATGACCCTTCTGATGAACTTACATGGCCACCTGCTTAGTGTTTAATTTCAAATATAACATTTTAAGAGAACTCAGTGAAGAGGTAGACTCATTAAAACAACATTTTGCTTTTGGCTTTCAGCTTCTGTGAGTTACAGTGAGTCCTCAGATTACACAAGGACTCTAACTCTTCTTTCAAGATAATGGCATTTAGGTATAGCTGTTGTTGGGATATGTTGGATATCCCCAGGACATATAGTTTGTAGCATCATTCATCTTAGGGCATACTGAAATGCATAGTGCCTCCTGTCTAGTTTGCACACCTAGGTTTCCATTCTATATAGCCCTGCTTTGAAGATGGGAAATAGCCATTGCAGATACCCATAAGCAATCTAAATTTAGCTGTATCAAATCTTGAGTCTTGCAAGAATCCTTACAGTAATGTCAAGTTTCCAAAGTTCCTGGGAGATCTGCTTCAGATACTACAGGCAAAAATATATTTGCCAGTAAAAGACTGAAAGCTCGACAATGTGCCTCAAAAGGAAAGTTGGAAAAGCTGAGAACTTAGTACCCAAGGTCCCTGAAATAGCATTTTTAGAGGGAAGAGTTCCGAAAGATGAGCTCCAAAGCTGTCCCTTAGAAAGTGAGAAATGACTACACTACTGAAGAGGAGAAAATTCTCTACATATATGAAAATAAAAATAATAACTGTGAAAGAGAAAACCCTAGAAATGTGACCTAAGAAAAACAATTATCTCTTCCTATGGGTAGATAAAGTAATAAACTTAAATGACAGCATGAGTGGGATAACCAAACCAGCCACATGAGGTTTGAATGCCCCAAGAAACTGCTTTATTGCCTCTTTATACTTTATTTCTACCTATAGACAATATTTCAGGAAATGAGAGCCCCATCCCAAGAAGCTAAATAGAATGCCTAATACATCACTGTTGAGGTATCAAACTCCAGTTTTTATGGAAGTGACCAGCCATCTTCATCTTCTCTTCCTATGGTTATTATAGGCAAAACCCATTCGTGTCATAAAATCCCCTTGCATTTGATTACCCCAGCACACTCAGAGCTGTTTTTTAATTACAGACTCCACTCCCCAACCTGTCTATTTTTCCTGCTTCTTTGTCCCATTCAAAGGTCTCCAATCAAGTTCTCCACTGTTCTGGGACAGGCACTCCTATAGATGTTGCTCAGTGTTTCTTGTCCTTGTTCATCTTCTCCATCCCAATTCTTTTCCCTCTCACGTGGGCAGCTCCTGACCCTGCTGATTGGCTGTGATGATCAGCCAAGCAGAAGGGGCCCATGTATTCTGGGTATCACAGATATTCATAGGAGTTGTTATTGCAACCTGTTATTGCAACACGAACCTGTTCAAGTGTTTTAAGTTTGCATGTAGGAGAGGAGAGAGATGTATGAAGCCTAAAGGATGGAAAGGACACCTTTATCTAGTACATTCAAGAAAAAGTCTTGATATGGTTTCATTCAGCATATCAAGATTCATTCTTATATTTTTGCTCCATCCTGTTAGTAGTGAATGTTGCAGCTGGACATCAAACCTACTCAGATTGGCCAGGAGCCAGATTTCCTGTGTCTCTCTGGAAAAGTTGGAGTGAATTCTCCCTTTGATCTTTTCTCCTCCCTCCCTCTTATCTGAGTCATACAGGAGAATTAAGCTGCCAGGATTGGGACGATGATTTCTATCTTAAACTAATAGATTAAAAAAATCATTTATATTTACTGGTAATTCTAACACAGAGATGTTGTGAACTATAAACTGTCATGTCACGCATAAAAGGACTGTTAATGTTCAACTCAAATTCTAGCTGTGCTCACAAGCTCCATAAATCACATCTATAAATAGACCTGAGTTAGTGCCATGGGGAAAGCCTCTGAATATTCATAAACCTCTCGTTTCATATTTTGTCACCAGACTAAGCCTTGAAACCATAAGCAGTTTGTATCCAGTAAATCAGTGGCAAGGTAACGGCGTTATGATAACAAAAATATATCAGTGTGATAAACAACTGATATCTGCAGATCATCTATATTGTCCTTGTGTGTAAAGTGAAAGACATTTATTTAAATGTCATAAGTAGCTTCTTTGATTAATAACATTAGTTGCCCTTGATGAGATTCTGTTTTCTTGAGGATATCTGGAGGCTAAATATATTATGATATTCAGAAAAGAAGAAGAAACTATTTTTTTTCATATTTCTTATATATTCTGTAATTATTATTCAACACTTTGATGGCATTATAGAGGCAAATGATGTCTTATAATTTTTTTTTTTCTGAAGATTTTATAATGTAAAGGATCTAACATTTTTCTTCAGAAACATCTATGCATGTTGGAACATTTTTTTTATATATATATGGTAAATCCCCTAAAAAAGAATGCTTTAGAACAATCACACTAATCATGTTTATGAAGTGTATTTGGTAATTTTTTAAGCAGAAGGCTGATGGAAGAAATATAAAAATAAATTAATATTTTATTTCACTATTTCAAAGAATCCTTTTTTGTTGCCATTTAGAGAGGAGAAATACCTTCAAAATATATTTATTTAAAATATATAAAAGCAGAAGAAAATCTTTTAAAAAAAAAAAAAAAAGGTAAAGTAACACCAATGAAATAAATTTTAGCTCAAGTTGAAGGAGCTGGAGAGGAAACTCCAGGTGTATAACAGAGAACAGAATTTGTCTCTAATTTGTGACACAAACAACATATAAGATAATATATAAGAAGTTTAAATGAGAATTAAATGAGAAGAACAAATATTGATAAGCAGTTTAGTTATGTGAAAATCAAAAGGAAATCAGATGCCAATTGCCCAGTTATAAACAGCCCTGCTTGCAGGCAAAATATACTTTGGAGGCCATTTCTGTTTTCACTGCTATGTGCAACAAAGTGATGTGGTTGAATAGCTCAGAACTCCTGAACACTTATATGAATTTTGCAGTAGGAATCAATTCAACCGTATCAAAGCTGAGTTGAAGTGTATTAATGAGTAAGTGTGAGGAAACTTCTAATATCAGTCCTTGGCTTGCAATGCTCTACAGCCATATTGAGTATAAAATTCATCAAGTAGGTTAAGTATATATACTGCTTTGCTTTCCAAAAAAATTGCTTTGTTTTCTTGCCATTTTTCTTTTTTCTTTTTTCTTTTTTAATATTATTTATTTATTTATTTTTATTGGAGGGGAGTATATTGGATAATATTAATTCTTCTTGTTTATTTGATGTCTAAGATGCTATTGATGCTTATTTCTGTGAATTCTGAAGATGAAATGTGTAATGGATATCAACCTTCAGAGAAGGGAAATGGAGTCTCCTCCCATGTCCCACCATTCACAAACTTGGTCTTGGCCCCAGTCATGACTTAAAGCCCAGTCAGCGTTTGTGAATTCATGCAATTTTCTATCAGTGGCACAATCCATGTTGCTGAGAGCTTATTGCAGTCTGTAAAACCTTTACTGGAAGAAAAAAAAAAGAAGAAGGAAGGAATCCAGAATGAACTCAAGACTTTTAACTTCAATTTTTTTTTGCAGAGGTGGCTGTCAAGGGAAAAATATTTAGTTATTAATTGCTCACATTTACATTAGTATCATTAAAACATAAGACCGTGGTTACTATGGTACCAATACTGTGAGAAACACATTTGACAATATAAATTTTCATTTGAATCATTCATTCTCATTGGGCCTCCAAGAAGGCCCAGATATGAATTCCTGTTTCCAAGTATTCCCAAGGGAAAATCTGAAATCGAGACCAATAAAAACAATTTCATTATATGTACAAGGAATGCTCAATAACATTTAACGCACAGTTTAGTTTTGTAAGGGATGTATTGCATATTGTATCATGCTGCCCAGTGTCTAATACATGAAGTAGAATTTTTATTTTACATTTTCATAACTAATAACCCTCTATCTACCTCTATTAAGATAAAGTTTCTGAATGCATTATTCTCCTGGTGCCTCTGAAATCAACGTTTCTTTATAATACACAGCGATACTGTATCCGTATTTCTTCTAGCTCCAAAAACTCAGTGCTGGCTATTTTTCTTATCAAGGCAGTAATCTCTAATACAGACAGTGCATCAAGACAAACAGATTTAAAGGAAAAAAAAAAAAAAGTAGAAAATGATGCTTGGTAACTTGGGCTTTCTAATAAATCAGTGATCGTAGAACTGAGTGTGGTATTTGCAACCGAAACAAAGTCCCTCCTACTGTTTTGGGCCAAGATAAATGAGCCCGATGGTCAGAATGGTCAGAAATTTGGAGTTCAGTTACCCACCTTGGCACAACTTTTGGCCTGGGCTTAATCCTTTTCTCACTGCAAGTGTATTTCATTGATGAGTCTGTTTTATTTTGTAGATGTGTTGTGTTGGCTGACATTTGTGAAACATTCATGTTCCTCAGCAATCAATAAGGAGCATGAATAGTTTCATGAGAGGCAATGCCATTCTTAAATCCTTATGCAAATCACAGCAGCAAAGCAATTGCACAACATCAGACTACATGCATTAAAAAAAAAAAAATAAAATAAAAAAGAGCAGCAAAACAGCTGTCTCAGAATTAGTTAATTAATTAGTTAATTAATTAGTTAATTAACTGAATTAACTGGGAACAATAGTCAAAGACTTTCCCATGACTGTATGAAGACATCTAAGTGAGCTTTCTAGAGCTTTCTATCTTGAAGACCTGCTTGTATGGAAATAAACAAATGCAAGCCTAGTCACCCAGTCTCCCCAGGAACAAAGACACCCAGAGCAAGTCACTGTTAAGGCTGGAGAAATTCTTTCAGCAAATAATGTGCTGCTATTTGACAAAGCATGTTAGAAGACTCTTGGATTTAAAAGGAAAGTAAATCCTCTAGACAAGCTCTCCTAAAGGAAAATAATTGCATAATTCTGGCTTAAGTCTTTTTGAGTAGAGATTACCAGTGATTCTAATTATATTTCACAGTTTCTTGCCACTTGACAGAGATTGTTCTGCTTTTGAAGCTCAACCTGGACTTGAGCTATGACTGTAAAAAAAAATAATTTATCTTAAACTGCTGTCATTAAAAACAGTATTAAATTAGTCCTAAGATAGTCAATAGGAAAAGAAAATCATTTTTGAGTACCATACCTCGTAAGCTGAAAGCCTCAGGCATCTAGGGGAACGAGCACTTTCCCACACTTGACCTACACTCTGGTTTCACACTTCTCTCTGGTGTTAGCTAAAGATCAGATAGTAGCATAAAATAAAATGAATAAAAATAGCTAAATTTACTTAGGTGTAGCAAGATGTCCATGCGTTCCTCCTTAAACTCAAAGCAGATCTGAAGGTGGGATACATGATGTGCATGTGTCCCTGCTGCCCTAGAGGTTTGTAAAGTTGGATTAATGGTTGGAAATTCCACCAGGCTGTTCTGTTTTATTTATTTATTTTCAGCCCAAATAGAAACCTGGAACTATTGATAGAGTTTACTTAAAAACATTAACTTGTTCTCTCTCTCTCTTTTTTTTTTTTTTTTCTTTTTTTTTTTTTTTTTTTAATCTGCTTCTGGCATATTAAAAATTATGTTCAAATTTATAAGACTGCCAGACTCTGAATATTTAGACATGAACCCAAACAAAAACTGTACAACATCAGTTCCAACTGGAAAACAGAAATCCTTTGGAACAGTCAATACTTTTAATGGAAAATATGAGAAAGGAAAAAGAGGTCTTTTACTTCCTAAGTCACAAGAAAGAAACATTAACATGCTTACCAAATTCCTTGAATAATATGCCCTTAAAATTACAAGCACTGATAATACCAAGCCATTTTAACACTTTGTGCTGTGATACATAGTCCTGGTTTCAACTGGGATAGAGTTAATTTTCTTCCTAGTAGCTGGTATGAAGCTGTGTTTTGGATTTAGGATGAGAATAAAGCTTATAAGGCAGCGATGTTTCAGTTGTTGCAGAGCAGTACTTACAGAGGCAAGGACTTTTCATCCTCTCATGCTGCCCTGCCAGCAAGGAGGCTGGGGATGCACAAGGAGTTAGGAGGGGGGGAACACAGCCAGGACAGCTGACCCACACTGGCCAAAGGGATATCCCATACCACACGCTGTCATGCTGAACAATAAAACTGGGAGTGTTGGCCAGGGGGTGCTGCTTTGGGGCCAGGGTCTGTCTGGGAATCAGTTGGCTAGTGGTGAGCAGTTGTGTTGTGTATCACTTGCTTTTCAATCCTTTTGTTGTTCTATTTTTCTCTTTTCTTTCCCTTTCTGTTTTTCTTTTGTATTTAACTGTCCTTATCTCAACTCACGAGTTCTTGAACTTTTCTTTTCTTTTCAATTCTCTTCCACATACCACTGAGAAGGGAGTGAACAAGCAGCTGTTTGGTGTTTAGCTACCTGCTGGGTTAAGCCACAACATACATGAACAAAATTGTAGTTTTGACCTAGCCTGCTAAGCTTCTCCAAGATTTATCAGTTTGGACAAATATGTCCACATTGAACATACCAACATCACTATTCACATAAGAAATTCAGGCCAAGAAATTAGTAATGTTCCTCTCTTATAGTCTTTACACTGTGGTTTTCCGTATTACTCAGTTCATATCTTTACCTGTAGTAAGGTCATTTCTGACTACATCACTACAGTAAACAAAACCAAGAAAACCTGCTTCTTGTAGAACTTGAAATTTTAAACTCACATATACTAAAAGTTCAGATAAAAAAGACCTAAAGAGCACCTACACCCATTGAAACTCAGCAATCTGGCACAACTGAAATTCTGTGATTCTGTGAATTGGAAATCCTAGTGTATTACAATTTCCTTTAGGTCATCTGCAAGAATTAGAAGACAGTTATAATAGAAAATAGACCTCACATTTAATTCACAGAGATTTTAAATTCATAGCTGTAGACCTTAGGTCTCCTTAGGTGTTTTCTCTACATTCTTTGATTTTTCCACATGGCACTATTCCTCATGTCATTACACCAAAATTCATTATAGCAATCCCAAAAGAATGTTAGGGATGATGAGGTCTTGACTGCAGATTTATGCAATTCCATTCATGATGTACAGAAGAACAATGTGTTACAGCCAAAGGATTAAAAATGTAAAGAAACTTTGTGATCAGGCAGCCATATATGCTGCTCAATTGCTCCCAGGGGAGTTAAGGAATACTTTGTATATGAAATGAATAGCACAGTGTAGAATTACAGTTCTGTGCTTTGGGCAACCAGGAATTTAACATTAAAATAGTTAGGGCATGCATGAAGAAACAGGATGTACAAAACCTTTTAGGTAGATAGTATCAAATATGAGTATCTGTCACAAAGGACGTTCAACAGAAGGGAAATTATGAATTTTCCCCTAGTCCTAGTCCTAGTTCCCACATCTGTCCTGGTTTTGGCTAGGATAGTTTTCCTCCTAGTAGGTGGTATGGTGCTGTGTTTTGGATTTAGGATGAGAATAATGTTGATGTTTTAATTGTTGCAGAGCAGTGCTTACACTAAGCCAAGGTCTTTTCAGCTTCTCGCTCTGTCCTGCCAGTGAGGAAGCTGGGGGTGTACAAGGAGCTGGGAGAGGACAGGCCCAGGACAGCTGACCTGAAATGTCCGAAGCGATATCCCATACCATATGGTATCATACTGAACAATTAATATGGGGTGGCTGGATGGGGTCGGAGTGGGGTGCTGCTCAGGGATGGGATGGGCATCAGTCAGCAGGTTTCAAGCAATTGCATTGTGCAAAGTTTGTTTTGTATACATTATTATTAATAGTATTAATATCATTATGATTTTCCTTTCTTTCTTGTCCTAATAAACTGTCTTTATCTCAATGCACAAACTTTCATTTTTTTTCCCAGTTATCTCCCCCATCCCACTGAAGGGGGAGAGGGTGAGCAAATGGCTGTGTGGTGCTTAGCTGTTGGCCAGGTTAAACCACAAGAACATCTTATTCGAAGATTATTTCAACACAGGTAATAGATTCATTATGAAATACTACTTTCTGAGCAACTAGAAAATGGTGTTACCTGTAGGGTGGGCTTAACAGTTTGGGTTAGTATTTTATTCCTTTTAGGTAAGAGACGGTGGTAGTTAAGACAAGTCCTTGAAAATGGCAGTAGAATCCCCAAACACATGGTGTTTATAAATGATGTTGTGGAAAAATGCTGAGCAATACTACTTTTGCAAAATGCCTCTTTGTAGAGTAGTATGAATGAAGTTTATCAGTAAATATTAGAAGACAAATTTTGCGTAAAGGGCACTAGATAGGCCCTGATCATGCACAAGTTGAGCACACAGAACAAACTTGTGACTTCTATGGTAGATAGCACATAGGAAAAAAAAATAATTCATTAGAAAGAAGACCAAAAGAAATTTTATAAACTGGCATTTTTACAGTTTTCAGCATTATTGAACAATGTCAAAAGCAGATTTCAGCTATTATTCTGGCATGTGTGTTGTGGTTTTACATGCCAAGGCTTTGGCAGTGGGGGGCTCCAGGAATGGCCTCTATGGGCAGAGCCCAGCAGCTGTCCCATGTTAGATAAGGGCCAGTTTCAGCCAGCTCCAAAGGGACCTGCCACTGCTTTGAGCTGAGACAATATGTGATGTTGTTTGCACCTCTCTGAGAGCATATTTAAGAAAGGAAAGAGAACTGCTACACCACAGCAGCTGGGAGAGTGAGGAGTGAAAAGCAGCCCTGCAGATCCCAAGGTCAGTGCAGCAGGAGGGCTGGAGGTGCTCCAGGCAAGCAGCAGCAGTTCCCCTGCAGCCTGTGGAAAGGCCCTTGGTGGAGCAGGCTGTCCCCCTGCAGCCCTTTTGTCCCACATGGAGCAGATCTCCATGCTGCAACCCATGGTGGAGCCCCCACAGGAGCAGGCCCCAAGCCGGAGCTGCAGCCCATGGAGAAGAACCCACGCAGGAGCAAGGGGTCTGGGGGGAGCTGCCGCCCATGGGAGACCTGTGCTGGAGCAGTTTGCTCCTGGGGGATGGACCCCGTGGTACAGAGCTGTGTGGGAGCAGTGCTACCTGTGGGCAGCTCCCACAGGCTCAGTTTCAGAAGGACAGCATCCTGTGGGAGGGATCCCACATGGAGCAGGGGCACAGAGTGACCATGAAGGAGTGGCAGAGACAAAGTGTTAGGGACTGACCGCAGCCCCCATTCCCCTGCACCACTTGGGGGGAGGATGTAGAAGAGGGTGGATGGGGGAAGGTGTTTTTAGTTTCTTTTCTTTATTTCTCACTTCTGTAGCTTGCTAGCAATAGGCAACAAACTTTACTAATCTCCCTTCTCTGTACCTGTTTTGCCATGATAATTGTTGAGCGATCTCCCTGCCCTTAACTCAGCCCTTGAGCCCTTTGCACTGTCTTTTCTCCCCTTTCCCTTTGAGGAGGGGGAGTGAGGCAGAGGTTGTGGTGGAGCTCAGATGCCCACCTGAGTAAAACCACCACAAAGTGTCATTCCCTACTTCCTGGTTATGGGTTTCTTCAGTTTTGTTGACACCACTGTAGATTTTGAAGGAAAAATGGAGAAAAACTGTAAGAGGAGTTTAGGGGAAGGCAAAGGTGAAAGAAGTCTGACGTTTTTCTATTTAAATATATTTTGACCTACAGTTTTATCAATAAATAGATATGCTGGAATAATATGCAGAAAGAATGTAAGAACATGCTCAGATCAGTTTATGTAGCTCATTTTGGCTCTAGTAATTGTTAAAAGAGATTCTTAAGGGAAAGATGACAAGTATAGAGTGATCCTTTCAGTAGCATAATTTACCATATTCCAATAATTGGTAGTTTAATTGTTTCCTAAGTCAGCATTTAATATTTCAGTGAAGTATTTCATATTCCTGTTAAATGTCTCCTCTGTAATTTTGTCTTTGATATTTTTGGAATTAACTTATATTTTTGTCCTCTGTTGTACTGATGAGTTCTACTACTTATATGCACTGGATTAAAAACAAAACAAAACAATCAAAATTACATTCATTTTCTCTATGTCATCCTGATTTTATAGTTTAATTATGTGTTGCCTTATATCTGTTTTCCAAGTAATCCTTTCCTTT
Organism: Anas platyrhynchos; assembly: GCF_047663525.1. Classification (NCBI taxonomy): domain Eukaryota; kingdom Metazoa; phylum Chordata; class Aves; order Anseriformes; family Anatidae; genus Anas; species Anas platyrhynchos. The sequence continues at coordinate 132,217,324 of NC_092587.1, forward strand.
TACTGAAGATGTTTCATTCCTTTGTTCCTTTTCTCCCTATTGGAAGGTTTTCAGATTAAATGACCAGAACTGCATTTATTAAGTCCATGAATGCCAATGGAGGTGCTTAAGTTATATAGGCAGCAGCAGAATGACATCTGTTTAATTCTCAAGTTCTTTTCTAGTATTTTCTGATATTTTCTCTCTCACTGTCACCACCATGTAGTGGGTATCATATAACAATTTTCCAAAAGTTCTTTCCTGAGCCATTTTTGCCTTTAAATCATTAAAGCCCATCACTATGGGCTTTATATGTAATATAGATTGGCCGAGTCTGAACTTTGGAATGGTGTACATAGGTAAAATGAGCCCCAAAAGCTAAGAAAATTAGGGGATATGTTCATGCCACCTCAGATTAATTATTTAGAATATTTTGATTTAGGTCTTGCTTGAAGCTCTCCTTACCAGATTGACCATCCTGTATGCACAGACGCCTTAGTCCATTTCTTTTATATATATATGTAAAAGAGAGGTTCAGTCTAAGTAGAGGCTGAAGAGACTGACTCTCTTACTAGAGTAAGAGACTGTTTCCCCATGAGGACAGTGAGGTAGTTGAGCCAGGTGTTCACTAGAGGCTGTGCTGTCTACATACTTGGAGGGTTTTAAGCCCCAGCCAGATCAGGCCCTTAGCAACCTGTTCCGACCCAAGAGTTGGCACTGTTTTGGGCATGGGTTGAACCATGCCCTCAGTAGGTCCCTTCCTGCCTGAATTATCCCATGGTCCTCTGGAACGTAAGTGGTACAATCAATAAAATTCTATATCAGAGACTTAATTGACTAGAAAGTGATTAAGTAAATTTATAAAATTATTTAACAAAAATAGAATTCTCCATGAAGTTACAGTGAACATGCAGAACTGCCCCTAGCACTAACCAACTGAAAGGTTTCCATTAAGCTCAATTATGCATTTCCCTTATCTGAGGCTTAGAAAACTAGTACATTACAGTAGGAACCCTGTAGATTCTCTTTTTGACTTTTGCTCTGTAAGATGGTAAAATTTTGAAGTAAACAGGGAAAAAAAAAAAAAAGCACAGATATTAGCGCTGTAGCACTGTACTCTCAATCTAATAGTTTGTAACATTATTTTCCTTGGGCCCATTTTCAACACACAAATATATGCACACTTATCTGCATCTCTCTCCATGCATATTCTAGGTGAGAAAAATCTAGGGTTTAAAAAGTGCCATTATTAAATTATTTTACAAGACATACATTGTTTATATAGGTAATATAAGTTATTGTTTGAAGAATTATAATATGTATTTTTATTGAAGACAGCTCTTTTTTGGGCTCTTTTATGATGTAAGAAACCAGCTAGGAGCTTTTCCTGGACTGGGGGAGGGATGGAGAAAAGATGTGGGGAATTATCTACTGTACAGGAAATACTGGAAAGAATGGTCTTTTGTGGAATAAATGTTGCTGAGTTGTGAGGACTTCCAAAGGTATGCTGTTAAACTTTACCTCTACCATTTTGATTTGCTGCTGTTGTAAGGAAACCTAAATATCTAAATATAAAAACCTATGTATCCTAAATCAGAGTTTGAGCTACCAGTCTCAAACTTACTGGAAAAGTTTACTTATATAGTAAATAACACTCTATCTTTGGGAGAACTTTAGCTTGGCTGATGATTGCTAATATTTACCCTTCTCCAAATGGTCATGACCTACATCTGGAAAAATCCTTGGAGATGAACATCCTCAAGTTCAATTCCAAGTTGATTCTGAGGATCACCTCAAAAAAGGACACAGAACTTTTTATTCTACTAATTATTTTTTTCCATTCTATAACCGTGTAAGACTTGCTTTGCTAAGGCAAAGCTCCACAAATTCTAGAAGAGCCAGGTCATTTCACAGTCATTCACATTCTGGTGGAAGATACCATGTCCAGAATGTTTTATCGGGGGTACTGTAATAGAAAAACTTAGAGAGTACAGTATACTTTATGATCTCAGATAAATTAGCAGTTACTTTCAAATATGACCTTCACTAGAAGTCCAACAAAAAATGATGAAGACTCAAAACCTTTGCGGAAAATTCCTTCCTCAGGTTCTCCAGTTCCTACAGAAACTAAGAGAGCTTATGTATATCCGTTATCTCTTATCTCTTATGAATAAGTCAATAGCATCTTGAATACTGTTTATTGTTTAAGTAATTTGCATGGATTTGGAAGATAACAGCAAGTCAGAAAAGCCAAAAGCAAAGTCTGAACTGTTTCTGATTTTCATCTTGTAGTGCTTACAATATCTTTTATAATATAGGGAGAACAGAAGAATGTTTAAACCACATTGCTAAGAAATTATCTTATTTCCATGGACAGGTTCCTTTCCATGGCCTACAGGCAGACAGGGCTGACACATTTTCCTTATTCCACATGGAATTCTGCAGTTCAGGTGCTAGCCTTACTGAATCCACACAAGTTCACTGCATATGAGAATATCTTATATGATTTTTTTTTTTTTTCAAAACAAAGATTTTGCCAGAAGCAAGGCAGTGATTGGCTGGCTTAGTGAGAGGTGTTTTATCTAATCAGAGTTTTGAGTTTACCCTATGGGCATAATGCATGCCTTAACACTTCTCTATATATGGAATAAGGATCTGTTTTACATTGTGTTAAAAATGTGAAATTTTCCAGTGTATCTGTACCTGCTAATTTGAATTCCATTTTTTTTTTATTTTTTTTTTTTTGGAAATTTTCCTTTATGTTATAGTGGAAGTTTAGAAAGCTTATGTCACACAGCTGCCAGAGAAAAGCTGCTGCAAGACTGAGCTTTCTTGTCTGGAGAACTTATCTGACATCAACTGCATTATAAAAGCTCATTTTATTATAGCTATCACCTTCCTCTTTTGCTGTTGTGAGGGGGAAGCAGATATAGAAATCAGTGAGAAAAGTTATGTCCACTGAAGTCACCACCCAAGCTTTACTGGTGACTTCATGACAGGAAGGTGTTAGTTTAAGTTTTCAGGGACAATTTGGGAAAGAAAGGCTCAGAAAAAGGACAAAGAAGAGTTAATGACAAGAAATATAAAGGTCCTACATACGAGAGAGAAGAAGAGAGAGAAGTGCCAGAAGAAAGAAAAAAAGAAACAGGAGAAATTAAAAAAGATTTTCAGGTTGTTAGCTTAGTGATACAAGTAAGAATATTCTTGGAGAATTTTATACATATACATGTGTATAAATATATATATATATATATAGCAGTTGGATCTATTCGAATACATATTTTCTAACCATCTCTCCAACAGTGCTCTAAGCAAAAGTTTGAAAACACTGCATTAAAGATACAAAAAGTTTTAATGAGACAGCTGCTGTTCCCCTACATTTACATTCTTGATTTTTGTAAGGAAGATTTCCTATGGAACTGCCTATTACCTAATGAAACAACTGTGTTGCATGCTGCAGTTGATGCTTCACATTTATTTATTTTTATTTATTTATTTATTTTTAATAGCACATGTACAATTTAATTGCAGTACTGCCTGGAAAACTGTATCCCATTTTGTTAGGTGGCAAGCATAAGCATAACTCTGGTCCAAAACTGCATATTATTTATCTGGACAACAGAGAGAAATTGTAGGACAGAGGAAATAACAGTGTTTTACTTAGGAAAGACAGTCAATAGAGAATCAGGGGTAGTAGGCATCTCTTTCTATTTACAGGCATGTTTTAAATGCCTAATCTCTCTTTGTAGGTGGTGGAGAGAAAGGTGCAGATTATCTATTTTAGATCATTGTTGCAGTCTAAGTGTCTAATGACAAATACCTAGTGGTGCCCATTTCTGTGTATTATCTGTAGCTGATAGTGAGACAGATATAGTGAGCTCAGATACAACCAAAATTAATTTCAGAACACATTATCTCTATTACAGTCCTTATGTAGAGGGCACATATATATATCAGTTTCAACATGGACAGAACATCAGAACATTTATCTGAAAACACAGCAAATAAAAACATGAATAACATTCAACTTCAGAATTATTATAAGTCCTTTATTAGAAAGGACATTCACAATGATTGTGGGAAAACATGACTTAAACCTGTAGTCTTCCTGCTTCAGATTCTCTGTCAGGGTACTAAATTTGCATTCTGAGATGTGCTTTCTCTCTCATCTTGGTGCCGCTCCATTTTATAAAAAAAATAGTTTATGAGCACAAATAAATTATGTCTAACACAATTTGGTCTGTATACACATCAAACATTGCAGTACTGGTTAATCTGTGACCTCCTACTCTTTCATTTTCCACATCACTTGTTATTTTTGCAGAACGTGAGAAACGTTAAAAAGGGAAAAAAATCAAAATATGCCAATAGGAGAGTTTCTTTGTGTGCTGTAACTTTCTTGTTGCAAGGAGTGAACAGGGCTGCATCTTCTCAAATACAAAACTGCATTGAGTGAATGGTGACTGCCTGTGTCACCAGCTGAGAGAGACAAACCAGTGTATCTGGAGAGGGAGTCTTTCTGAGCTGGAGGGTTCTCACCATAGCCAGATATGATGTATTATTCTTTTTAATTCTTGCAATTACTGACAGGATAGAAACAAATGCTTGTTCCTTTGTAATCTTGGCTTTGCAGTAGTAACAGAGGCAACCTTTTAAGTTCTGTGTTGCTTTCACCTACTTTCTTACCTGCCTTCATATAGCCATTCCTTCATATTGTCATATTGACACCTTCCACATACAAACTGCCATTTTCTTATTTAGCAGTTTTTTTTTTTGTTTTGTTTTGTTTTGTTTTTTTTTTGCCTGTGCCGTTTTGTTGTTTTTTGAGGAAACACTTTGTTTCAGCAAAAGAACTTATATGGTACCTTTACTAAAATGCTAACATTGTTTTCCATTATTGAATACTTCTTTAGGTTTTGTTTGTAGTTCGTTTCTAGTTTAAAAGATTCTGTGTGTGGTGAGCACAAGTAATACAAGCTTCCTAGTCCAGTTGGTGTATTTACATTTTAGGTATTGGTAGGATTAATTTTAAAAAATCACTGATTTACTATCATTTTTGAGTGGTTATTGAGTGTGGTACTGCATAAGGTTCCTGGCTATATTTTGTGTTTGAGACTTTGAAAACATCCTCCAGAAACAGCAATTGATTTCACAAAGAACTTGCAGAAATATTTTCAACAGTGGACTCTAATTTAAAACTCTTGCAGGAAAAGGAAGGAAAGGAAGGCAGGTGTGATAGATACTTCAATGAGACAAGAAATGTTCCCACAGGAGAGTCAATTTTTACATTATTTATGTCTCTTTTCAACTGTGAATGTTTAACAGTGTAGATAAAGCAATGAATTCTCTGGTATGTGCTCCCTTCACTAACAACACAGCAATATCAGAGCTGAATTTTTCTGCAAGATTATTCCTGAGAAACTCTGCTAATTTTTACCAGTATACATTTAGCAAGACACAAGGAACAGATTCATCTCTGCCCAGCGGTTTAGATGCTGTGCATTACTTTCAGGCCTGAAAATGATGCAGTTGCTCTCCAAAACAAACAAACATAAAATGACAGTGAAAACCATTAGAAATACGGGATCTTGTATGGGGACAAAGATAACATCCCATGTCTGGGACCTTGACAAGGTCAGGGTAAGGTTTAACTTAAGATCATACTTTGACAGTCCAGTAATACTGTTTTATACTAATAATCTGGCTTGTGACATCCCCATTCTGACCCTTGCTCATACAGTTAGGCTCCTCAAATAGAAACGTTTTATCCTGTAGAAGCATTACCTTCTTTTTTCTGCACTTGCACTCACTAGGGAGATTTCATGCAGCCAGGAGAAACTCTGCTGCTGCCAGAACGCTCTGGCACTTCTGAAACAAGTGAAGGAGTTAATGATCCAAAATTATTCTGAGCTATTAAAAGCTAGTGACCTAGCCTAAATGGGAGTCTGAGTCCAGCAAGACTAGGTACCTGATACTTCTAGAAGACCCCCAAAAGAGTGGAACATCAGGTGAATAACAAAACAGATACACCAATCTCCTATGCTTATGGACTGAAAATACTGCCGCAGCTGAGCTGTGTCCATAGACTAACCTTTAAAGCAAGGTTAACCTTGTCCAGGAGAATGAGCAATACCATTTGTACATAGAAGAGAAGCTTCGTCTGGCTGAAAGGCTTTTTTTTTTTTTTTTTTTTTTTTTTCTTATTCAGGTCATAAGATAAAGAAATGGAGAAATGGGTCTGGAAGGTTCTGGAAGTAAATCTGGGCTCCAAGATATGTCAGTACTATACTGGAAGAGCCTTGGAAAATGAATACTTAAAGGAGAGAGTTAAACGGATAAGAAAGAGAATAAAGCAGCTGCAGAGGAAATAATATTGGTCTCAGGGAAAGGAGGGAAAATTGGGTTAAAATGGGGTCCATCCATTGCAGTCTTCCATTGCACTTCCTTTCAAGCTGCTGGTTCAGAGCTGGGAGGCAGAGAACAAATGGTGCTTGACCTCAAGTCAGTCACTTATATCTTACAGTGCTGGTGGTGGTAGGGGAAACTACACAAGCTGAAGTACCATTCACAGTACCTACAGAAGTATTTTAAGCCAGAGCAAAGATAGTGTCTATGCTCTTCACTCCAAGTTTCCTTGATCATTCCAAGTTTCCTTGATTTTTTTTAAAGTAATTGACAATTGGCTGCCCTAAATTCTTTTTGTGCCCCATTCTTTGCTTTATGATCTCTCTTCAGGCTTTTTAACTTCCTTGTCCCTTTAGTTAAATGCCTATAAAAGTCTTGCTGTAGAATGAACTTGGCGTTACAATGATCTTACAATGATCTTCCTTCTTGTGTTCTGTAGATCCGTAGCTTGTCTTAACAGTTGGCTACAGTTTGGGGCAGGACACTCTTTGAGTGTGTGCACAGTGTGCAGCACAAAGAAGACCCAATACTGCTTGGCCACAAGCTATTCTGATAATAAATAAATATTAGTAAGCCAAACTGAATGAATCTCAAATTCTTCTGAGGAATTGTTTATGAACCTTGTCTGCACCACAGTATAAAAAGGACATGAAACTGTTGGAGAGTGTCCAGAGGAGGGCTACGAAGATGGTGAAAGGCCTGGAGGGGAAGACGTATGAGGAACGGCTGAGGGCACTGGGCCTGTTCAGCCTGGAGAAGAGGAGGCTGAGGGGAGACCTCATCGCAGTCTACAACTTCCTCGTAAGGGGGTGTCGAGAGGCAGGAGACCTTTTCTCCATTAACACTAGCAACAGGACCCGCGGGAACGGGGTTAAGCTGAAGCAGGGGAAGTTTAGGCTTGACATCAGGAGGAAGTTCTTCACAGAGAGAGTGGTTGCACACTGGAACAGGCTCCCCAGGGAAGTGGTCACTGCACCGAGCCTGACTGAATTTAAGAAGAGATTGGACTGTGCGCTTAGTCACATGGTCTGAACTTTTGGGTAGACCTGTGCGGTGTCAAGAGTTGGACTTGATGATCCTTAAGGGTCCCTTCCAACTCAGGATATTCTATGATTCTATGATTCTATGCATTTGTCCTTCTCAGTGTGCGTGAAGAAGTTTCAGTATCAATAAAGACAGCAAACATAATTTGGAGTTGCACTGAATAATTTAATTAAGAGGTTAATGAACAGAGAGGTGTTCTGCCCAAACATCTTGTTGACTCAGCTGATGGCTAGGCTGCAGTCAAACTCACTATCTGGGACTCATCCATGAGAGAGTAGGTCAGGATGCTGAAAGTACCATTCAGCTTATTTCTGTTACGCTAGCTAAGGCTTGCATTACTCTCACAGAACTGCAAATGGTTTGTGCACATAATTTATGCTTGTATGTACACAACACTCACACTTTATGGGCTGTAGGTGTTCAAGTATGTTTTCTTCCTGGTTGTCATTCTCAGCTCAGTATTAGTACAGCACTAGCACTCTCCCCATATGTAGCTGCAGCTAAAGTCTGTATTCATCTCTAATGTGGCTGTAGCTATCTCCACACTGCTTTTGAAAAAGTTGAGATTTTTATTAAGTAATTCTTAAGGCATGTCATATTTTCATACAAAACAAAGTTAAAAATATTGCAAGTGTTGCTCTGCTCTACCTAACAGGACATGCTGTCTGGCCATTAAAACCTGACTGCTCCCCTATAAATTCCAAACAGACAGAGAGATTAGTGGAGCAAATTTGATTAGAATTTACTAATTGTTTTTTATTTCTTTTCAATCCAAGGAACAGAGTACTAGCGAAACACATGACATGGCTACTCATATGAACTCTGTTCTTGGGCCTTTGATGTTAAAATGTTAAATTCAAATTTATCCACCAAGAGAATTTGGTTGCTTGTCATAATTGTCATTGGGAATGGCAGCTAATGTTTACACAATGTGTTTGAACATATTTTGAAAGCCAATAATTCAAATTTCGTTAGTGCAACCTATGGCTTTGAAACTAGAACAAGTTCATGCACTAGTTAAATCATGTGTTACTATGGTGTGTGACTCTTCAGGATCAAGTAGTTTCCCCAGCTTCATTTTCTCATAAAGTAAATCACACCAAACATGCTTCAGGTGAAGCCCTGCTAAACTGAGGTCTACAGTAGACTAATAATTATGTGAAGTCTGCTTGAACCTGTAGAAATGCATCCTGGATGTGGTGGCTGGGTTTTACACATATGTGAAGGAAACACAGAGTAATGTCAAGATTCTCAACAAGGGAATTATACACCTAAACAGGTTCCTTGAATTCTTGGAAAAGGCCAGCAGCCATCCCATGGCAGCAAATCCATACAACAGTTTCAGGAACCTCTTAGCTATATGCCTTCAATACTGTGGATCCAGGGCATTTTGCCTTCCTTAAGAATTTTAATAAATATATGAGTTTGGCAGAGGCAATATTAAATCCCTTTTTCTCAAGGGAAGAAATACCTGTGCTGTTTGTGAATGACAGTTTACATTGATAGAGCTCCTCTTGTTTTCCATATAACAGGTTTCAAACTTACTGCATCAATCCTTATTATCCTGCCACACAGTAGTGGAAATTTTACTTAGACGTTGAAGTAAGCAATTTGTGCTATGCTCTGAATGAAGATAGCTTACGCTGCAAGACTTTTTTTTTTTTTCTTTTTTTCTTTCTCTTAAATTCACCTATGTGCATACTTCGTATGCTAGTAAAAATCAGATACAGCTGATCAGCCTGGGCTATTGTTTTCATTAGAGACAGCACTGATTTTGGTAGCCAAACATGTTATTTATAGCAAATAATTTTATCCCTTCATGATATTGTACGGTGCCACAAAAAAAAAAAAAAAAAAAAAAAAAAAAAAAAAAAAAAGACTGTTTCTTCACAGGAAAAGGCAAACAAATGGTTGTTTGTTGTCTTTGGGTCCCACTGTTTCTAAGAAATGAAAAGGCTCTGACGAGTCAGGTGAGACATCAGTTTGCATATCATACAACAACATCAGTCATCTTTAATTTGTGTTAGCATGCAAAGCATGCCCAGAGATGAACTCACTGCATAAAAATGCATAATCTAGAAGATATTAATACATAAATATTATGGTATATATAATACATAAATATTATGGTATATATACACCTAAGTTTTTATATAGGACACCATTAAACTAACAAAGAATATGGTATGCACAGGTTGGTTAACAAAATAATCATTCACATGCATATCAGGTGTTGCTTTACTTTGCTAAAACTCTGTATTGTTGTGTTGTGCCATCACAAACAGTGTAGTGTACAACGGCACACCGCTTAAGAGTATCTCACGTGCCTATCAAATGATGCCTATTCTTGAGGTGGTAAATGGATAAAGAGGTAATTACCAGAGTCAGACAAATTAGGCTATGAAGCATGGAATAAGAAAGACTATTCAGATGGAGAACAGAGAGTTATAACTTTTATTCCATCTACACTTCAGATATTTCTGTGCTTTTATCTTAAGCATCATGAACTTGAGCCTGCTTGTACTGGGTCAAGTAATTTTAAAGGTGACTCTTTCTAACCCTGATGATTTGCTGGCATAATAATTCATGCTGTCTTGTGGTAATGGCAAAAGGTGTCTTCACTGCAGAGAAACAGGATTTCTAATTTATAACAAATTACTTTTCAAAATTTGATTTAATTCTAAATCATCTGATAGAGTTAAACTGTTTAAATTTTCCTGTGAACTGCAAATTTGTTGGCAGCTTCATTTTTTATCAGCAGCAACTGTTATGTTGCTGACACATGTCCCCAGACCACTGATTTTCTTGAAATGTAGATAAACTTCATCAAACAGCTGTATGTATCCCAAGGATCTGTGGCTGCTTTGGCCATGTCTCCATGGAAGAGGTTAACTCGTTGTGCTCAGCACCCTATCCTGCTTCCCCTCAGAGCCGGGTCTGCTCAGGGTCCCTTGGTTATTTTGCTGATTTTTGTAGGATCCCTGAGCTCCAGTGATGGACAATCACCCAATGCACTGAACAAATAATGCTGAGCTGAGTTCTGCAAATGTTAGTGAAAAAATGTCAGCTGTCTCTATTTTTACTTTTGATGAACAAGTAGAGCTTATTGTGCTTTCCCCATTCCTAGGAGAATAATTTAGCTCTTTGCTTCCCGTGAACCTATTTAACCTCACCAGCATGACAATGGGCTATACTGGTCCCATTGTGACAATGATCTTTTATATCTTATGTTCCCTAATTTAAGAGAGACAGGAAATCAGTTTGGATCAAAGATGAGTTTGCAAAAATAGCAGTTAGAATGAGCAAACAGCTTGGAAAGTAACCATATTTGATACTGGAGCAATTGAAAGACAGCAAACATGAAACCTACAGATATCAGTTTCACAGGGTCACTTGTCAGAGGGAACTGTGTGATAAACAGTGTTTAGAATGAGAGCTTTTTCTTGATTTGAATTATTCATTTTTACTCTTGACCATTATTCTTATGTTAGTTGATTATAAATCATATCATATAAAATAATAATATGGTATCATAGCAACATAAAGGAAATCAGTCTTACAGATTCTGGAGATGCTGATATCATTGCATTTAGTTAATGTAAAACAATTATTGAGCTGACATCTTCAAATAAGTTTATTTTCCAATTAAAAAAGCGATGCTACTATCTGATATGACATTGTGCATCTATATTGCTTCAGGCTTCTTTAAAAAAGTCTCTAAAAGTCAATTCTCATTTGTAATCACTGTACTGTTAAAAAACTTTGTCACAGCCTTGGCTCTTGAACGGGTTGTGCTGGAAAACATTTTTCTTTCATTTTAATGTCAGCCACCATCCCAAAGCTGTCATTGCAATAACATTGAAAAAGCTGTGTACCAGCTAACATCCCCTGCTGTGTGATTTATTTATTTATTTTTTAATATTTTCTTTTTAGGGGTGGTGGGGAGAACAGTTATTTCAAAAACCATCTCCTAAGTAGTGCAAGATTATCTGGTTTCATAAGAACTGAAACTCAAGCAGTATTTTTGATATATGCAAGTGTTTCAAAGCTCATCTTCCTGACCTGAATATTGCAGTGCCAGAGCTGGGGTAGGGAGGGAAGAGGGAGTGAAATTTTAGATATAATCATTACTTCTTCCTAGAAGCTGTAAAATTACCAGAAGTTGAAGCAGAGTAATTAATGTTTTCTGCAGAATACCTGCAAGTATGTTCACATTCTCAATGTTTAGCAAACTGACAGCTATGGAAAAAAAATTCTGCATTGTTTTCAGAAAGCAGCCCTCCTCCCTAACACAGTCATCTCAAAACAACAATGAGGTAGAGAGGACACAAAATTCATGGACGGGAAATGAGACATGCTTTTTACAGTGCATCACTGAGAACTCCAGAACATTTGCAAGCATTTTTTTGCCACTGTCATTTTAGGTTTTCTTCAGAAATCTGTGTTATTTTTACATTACATCAAAAGCTGTTCGTCTCTGATAATATACATCACAGTGCCATCTAGCGCAGGAAGATAAGAACAAGAAGAAAATGGATGGTGTGAGCTTTAGTTTGTGTGAAAGCAAAATCAATGCCATACACAGCCCTAGCTGAACAGGAGTATGCCTTCTTTTAACAACTATGTCTCTGATTTCAGTAGCTCACAACTAGAACATATGCTAGCACTAAAGACTAGACTTCTCCATGCACAGACTTAGGACTGTCTTGGTTGTGACATTTTACTATATGAAACAGAATTCTTTATCTAGTGTTTGATTATCTGAAGTTGCCCACCCTGAACTCTGGCTGCATAAAATGGGATGAAAAAAAAACAAAGAGAATTGTGAGAGAGACACTGCTTTAATAATTGATTATTTTTCAGTAACAATTTCGCATAAAAAAGACTGTGTGTATCCATAGTTCTTTCTGTGAGGCAGCTGAACTACTACTGCCTAGATGAGACTATACATTGCAACACTATGATCAGAAGAAACTTGAAGAGTTAATTTAAATATTCTTAAAAGGAGTTTTTCATCAAATCTCATCATGGCAACAGAGATCGGACACCACAAGTACAAAGGCCTCTCTTCATCTGCAGCTACTGTGAACAATGTCCAATATGAGAGCTAGAATGGCCGTTAAAGTTCTCCTTGACTTGACATTGTAATATGTTTGAGATCTGCTTCATGCCTGAGATATATACCCCTGAAAATATTTCCTCTTGCATGGATTAGCATTTTCCTGGAATCCTTTCACCAGAGCTCCTGCTACCACTGGCACAGTCTGCTGGCTAATACAGGAGGGTTTTGCCTGGAGGGCTCGGGCCAGTCAGGTTGGGCTCCTGACCTTCAGGAAGCCCTTGCAGTGGCCCATTGTCCTCTGGCCCACAATTAGTGTGGCAGTATGTCCTGTACATTCCCACTCATCACTTCAACTCTCAGGGAGAAGGAATTTCAGAGGACCTCTTAGGCTTTAGGTTGCCACAAAAAAAAATAAATATGTGCTGCATAGATTTAAAACTGGGCTGAACAAGACAATTAAGGAAAAAGTATGCTCCATGAGTTGCTAGCTATGGCTGCAAGCATGCTGATGTTGGCTTCTGTGAAAACAACTTTTCAAAAAAGAGAGTGAAATATATAGAAATAAGAAGGTCTTGCTTGTTTTTATTTTTTTCCTTTTTTTTTTTTTTATTTTCTTTCCCAAAGTGTTGGTTAATTAAACATTAATGAGGATACTGCATGTTAATTATAAATGTAATTCCTCTTTCTCTGTTTTCATGGGACTAGGTTGTAAGAGGAGGCACAGTGCTTTCCCTGAACCTATTGCAAACCCAGGTGCCTTTAGAACATTCTTTGTATGTTACAGAAAAAACATTTCATAGAGGTATGATGTAATCCAGTATGTATATCTGGATTTGTGTCAGAAAACAAATTCCTGCTCTACTGACTTCAGTGGAGATGGCATTGCACTCAGACATTTACATTTCCAAGAACAATGAATGAGTATAAATGCACTAACATGAAAGTGTGATAACAATTTTACACTTCTTTATCTCTAGTATTTTCTTAAAGAAAGCAACCTTTTTTTTTTTTTTTTTTTTTACTGTCCCCTCCTCTCTACAGATATTCTCTCTACATGAGAGTTAACAGACTATACAAAACCAGCTCCTATGCTTAAACAGCATTATTACTCTAAATGTTTTGATTGCAATGCTTGTGGCAGAATAAGAACTTTAAAAACTAGGCATGAGAAAAAACAGAGATATGCATCGAAGGGACAAGGTATTAGTAAATCTAAATTCTAGGCAAGCATCTGCAAATTTAAGGAAAAAAATTTTATCATATTGTTTACTTATGTAATAGCTCAATGGAAAGCCAGGTATTCTTAACGCTTTTTGCTTTCCACTGTCAGCTTAATTGCAACAGCAAAATGATTTGGTGATTTTTTTTTTTTTTTCAATACAGATGCTGTAAAGGATTGTAGAGGAACCATATCAAAAAAGAGCACAATTTTTCTCTTTTTTTAAAGAGAAAGAGATCAAACTTCTATACCAGGGGTGGCCAAAATTTAATCATGTTTAGAATTTAAGATTAATTCTATATTTAATATTCAGAAATCTAATTTATAGGATTTCTGCTGCTTTTTAACCTAGAGACAGTGTTAAGATTCATGAGATTATTTTCGTTTATGTACAAGCAATTCCATAAGTCAAAATGACTCAATCTATATTTGCACGGAATGTTTACCCTTTCTGTAACATCTTTAATTTTGTCAACACTGAAAGCAGGTCATGATTTTATTTTTAAGGCTAGTAAAAAATATTCAGACTGTTCTGAAGTTCAGCAGAGTGCTATCTTTGTCCTGTTCCCCCAGGATAAAAACCTACAACCGAACACATCAATAAATGTTATTCTGTCCTGGCAGCCAAATTCCTGGCAGTTAGTAACTTTTGAAACTGCAGCAGTACCTGATTTATTTCAATGGTAATAATGGTAAGTAAAGGGGATACAAAAGACTTTGTTACTTAAAGCAAGAGCTCTTGGCCAAAATTAAGGATCTATCAGAGTTTTTAATTCATTTTTTTAGCTCACTATACAACACTATACTAAAACATAAGTCGGTTAAAAAGATTTAGACCATTTTGATGTGTAAATACTAGGTGAATGGTTTGTTATGTTCCATCTTCCATCTCTGCTAGCTGGGGGTAGCTGAGCAAATGGTGATTCAGCCTTCAGTCTGAAGCTCATTGTACTGAGCCTGCTCCAGATGTCATAAATACATCTTGTTGGGATGTTTTATTTCTCTCACTCTCTCACTTCCCTGCAGGCAGTCCAGACTGGAGTGGATTTATGTATTTTTATTTTGGGATTGTTTTTGCTGGAAGGCCATTTAAAAAAAAAAAAAAAAAAAAAAAAAGCAGGCCTTGCATTTTGAGCTAGCTGAAATTGCACACTATGTACATCTTAATTTAGTTATTGAGTTGATTTATGCTTAGAATATCTAAAGTAGTCTCCCCTCAGTACCCTTCACATTCTGAGATATTTTCTTTCTTTTTCTTGTCCAGCTCCAGATGAGAGCAGTTTGGCTCAGTATCAGCTGTAGATTTTGTTATTAAATTTTGATTGTCTTTTTGTATGAACTGTTCTACCGAGGCTGCTTGGAGACTATGCTGAGATCCTTTACTGTAGCTAAAGGTATTGATTCTGTATAATACAATTATCTCTGTAAATGTCCGCATATTCATTGCAAAAACAGTTCTGTTTTACTTACTGCAAGGATTCTTTTAATAGAATACAGTCATCATTAAAATATTTCCATCACATCTCCTGGGAGGTGTCTGTAGCCTCCAGCTGAGTACAGTGTGAAAAGATCTCTTTTGAAACTGACATACTCAGATAGACCAATCAAACAAAGCAGCATCATGTAGAGTCCTTGCTGGGCTTCAGAAAGCAATAAGGTTGCATAACTATAGTGCTGTTTCTACTGTAATTAGTCACAGCATAGAACAGGGTTAACAGACCTTTGCTTAGTGCTGTAGGAGGGCTGGGGCTGCTGTATGTGCTGGTGTTAGCTATGCACTGCTGTTGGTTTGGCAGTATCCTTGTTTTGCTCCTTTGTGTTGGAGGAACCTGCCCTGGCAGCGCAGGCTTGCTCTGGGTGCTTGGTGGCTCATAAAAGCGGGTGCAAAAGTCAGGGGCTAACCCTGCTCTGGGACTCTGCTGCTCATTTTTCCACTTGGATGGGTGGGGCAGAGATACGTGCTCTGCCGTATATCAGCTTTGATCTGCTGGCACATTCAGCAGTATAAGCCAACTCCAATGTGCTGCACTGAAAAGGGAGGAAGTTAGGGAGTGGCTACACCTGAGGACAGCTTTATTAATGCAACATTTTCAGCTTCAGATGTAAAAATCATCTGCAAGCTGAGAGCTCTCAGTTTATATTTTACATTGAAATTATTTTCTCTTTTTTTATAAAGAAATGTCCAAGATTATTATTTTATCCTGTGGTACCCATTGATGATACCAAAGGAAAGTACTGCCTTAGTACATAGAATCACAGAACGGTTTGGCTTTGAAGGGATCTTAAAGATCATCTAATTCCAGCCCCCCTGCCATGGGCAGAGACACCTCCCACCTGACCAGGTTGCCCAAAGTCCCATCCAGCCTGGCCTTGAACACTTCCAGGGATGGGGCATCCACAGCTTCTCTGGGCAAGCTGTGCCAGGGCCTCACCACCCTCTGAGTAAAGAATTTCTTCCTAAAATCTACCCTCTTCTAGTTTAAAGCAATCTCCCTTGTCCACTCCCTGACAAAGAGTCCCTCCCCCACTTTCCTGTAGGTACTGGTACTTTCCCTTTAGGTACTGGAAGGCCACTGTAATATCTCCCCAGAGTCTTCTCTTCCCTTGTCTGAATAACCCCAACTCCCTCAACCTGTTTTTATAGGAGAGGTGCTCCAGCTCTTTGATCATTCTCATGGCTCTCCTGTGGACTCATTCTAATAGCTCCATTTTCTTCTTGTACTGGGGGCCCCAGAACTGAATGCAGTGCTCCTGGTGGGGTCTCACGAGAGCAGAGCAGAGGGGGACAATCACCTCCCTCACCCTGCTGCCCATGCTTCTTTTGATAAAGCTCAGGATATGGTTGGCTTTGTGAGCTGCAAGCACACATTGCCAGCTCATGTTGAGTTTCTTATCCACCAAAACCCTAAGTCTTTCTCTGTGTGGCTGCTATCAATCTGTTCTGTGCCCAGCCTATGTTTGTGCTTGGGATTGCCCAGACCAAGACACAGGACCTTGGCCTCATTGAACTTCATGAGGCTTACACAGGCTGACCTCTCTAGGCTGTCCAGGTCCCTCTGAATGACATCCTTTCCCTCCAGAGCATCAATGGCATCACACTGCTTGGTCTCTGGAAAAGTTGCTGAGCGCGCACTCAATCCCATTGTTCTTATTTCTGACAAAGGTGTTAATTAGTGCCAGTCCCAATACTGACCTCTGGGTAACACCACTGGTCTCCACTTGGACATTTGAGCAGTTTACCTCTACTCTTTTAGTGTGACCATCCAGCCAATTCTTTATTATGGCCCATCTGTCGAATCCACACCTCTCCAATTTAGAGCCAGCTCTGTCCTGTGGGACAGTGCCAAATGCTTTGCATAAGTCCAGGTTGATGACATCTTCCCTTATCCACCAATGCTGTAGTCCCATTGTAAGAGGCCCGCAGATTTGCCAGGAATGGTTTACACTTAATGAAGCCAATCGGCTGTCACCAATCACTTTTTTTTTTTTTTTGGGCACAGCCAGTCTTGGTGAGACAGACTGGCCTGTAGTTTCTTGGATCTTCCTTTAATTCCTTTTTAAAAATGGATTTTATCTTTCCCCTCTTCTAGTCGCTGCAAACTGGATTTATCAAATATACTGGATAGAGGCTTAGCAATTTCATCCACCAGTTTCCTCAGGACTTGCAGATGCCTCTCATCAGGTCCCATGGACACGTGCACTTTCAGGTTCCTTAGATGGTCCTGAACTTGATCTTCTCCTATAGTGGGCAGTTCTTAAATCACCAGTCCTTGCCTTTGCCTTCTGCAGCTTGGACAGTGTGGCTAGAGTACATGTCTGATCCTCTCCTTTTATAGCAAGTTAAATTAAGTAGGGACATATACATCTCCACAACTCTGCTTCAGATTTTCTTCGGTGAAAGTAAGCATCGGTCTTGATTCTCATTAAAATTTTAGAAAGTGGAAGTAAGTACTATTATAGAGAAGAAGAAATTTAAACAAAATCAAAATTTTCAGAACAAGTTGATCATCTCAAAAATACCTGTGCGATGTTCGTAAAAGTGTAGAAGTGTGTAAGAGAGAAATGGTATACAGTTAGGTCTTGGCAAATATCATGATGACAATTCATATACAAACATTCTTCTATTTCTTGTTTTTTGTTTGTTTGTTTGTTTGTTTGTTTTTTTACACTGTGACAGCATACAGGCAGCACAGCCTGATATGTATATTAAGCAAAGGTAAAGCCCATTCTCTTAGAACTGTAACCACTTGCCTCTCTCTCACAGGAAAGCAACTTGAACATCTGCAAATTGTTCTTTCAACTGCAGCAAGAAAAGGAAAGAGAGGTAACGTTTTGACCCTGAGACATGGGTGGAAGTACACAGCAAACTTGAGATTGTCAGCTAATAATTCGGATTCATGATCTCATAACTTATGTTGGGATGAGTGCTGTCAAATGTTATAACATGCTGCACTATGGCTTTATTACAGTCCTGGGCAGCTTTCTCAACAAACACTATCAACCTGTCACTTGTTCCATCTGTGTTTATATATAATGCTGCTAATGTCCTAAGGTCTTGTATCTAGGAAGTCAGAGTTTTTTTTTTGTTGTTGTTTGTTTGTTTTTGTTTATATGTATATATTTAAAACTACAAAAATACTGAGAATTAAAATTAAATGCTAATCTTATAAAGTTGGATGTTTCTCTTTAAGGTTGTCTTAAAAACTATTTCTTTATGTACCTGCTTAACCTTTTGTGATAATTAATGCAAACATTGCATTTACATGACATAATTAGAAGCTAGTGGCAACTTTTCCTATGCTGACCGCATTGTGACAGCTTCACTAAAGAAACTGTTTCATAATAAAGATATCAAGTATGAATATCTTAAGTGGATCAGGATTCATCAGAGCAGTATCTGTTACTTGATGGGCCATAGCTTATAATGTGTTATATTCTGGAAGATCCAAAAAAAAGATTTTTAACCAAAAAAAAGGTATTAAGGAGACACTTCAAGGTAAGTCAAAATTTCAGCTGATCTTAAGACAGAGATTCATAAGCACAGGGGTAGATGTTATGCATGTGGCTGTGGGAGTGGATGGCCCAGAAGAACTCTAGGGCAGTACAGAGTGCAAGCTGGCTGCATCCTGACTAACCAAAATCTGCTTCATCCTCAGTTATGTGAAAGGAGGTTAAGATCTAGATTTTTGGGTGCATACACACTCATCAGAAAAGTATGTTTCTATGAAGTTTTCTATTTTACATAATTCATGTACCATGTGTTTGTGGCTAAGTGGTTTTAGGGCTAATACAGCCTTAGGACTAGAAGAAATAGAGTTTATTAACAAAGACATATATATATATATGTCTTTATATATAATATATATAATATATTTCCAGGTAAGCTTTGAAATTGATATATCTTAACTAGTTCCTTCATTTGAGAGACTGCTAACATATGTCCCATATGTCTCTTCTGAAATAACTTGTTCATAAATTGTGTTTTTAACCTTCTTCTCCCTAAGTCTTTCGATTCTAGAAGTGGCATGTGTTTATTGTTTGTTTTTGGTTTTTGTTTATTTATTTTTTTCCTACAGACTCTGTATAATTCTAAAGTATGAAATCAAATCATTTATTATTATTATAATTTTTAATTCCATGGTAACTATTATGAAGGAAATGTAAAATTTCCATCATGCAAATTATTCCAGCTTTGTCTTCTGGAAAATAAATATAAATTTTCTAGCTATTTTCTTTCTTCTGAGAGTGTTTTTCTCATGTTATTGTCAGCTTCCTAAAAACCCTATCACTGTGAATTTAGAAAGTCATACCTAATCTTTAATTTTTTTATCTTTTTTTTTTTTTTTTTTTTTTTTTTTTTACTTCACACTAGCAGCTGAATTAAACCAGATTATCTTGGAACAGCTGAAAATTTTTATCAGTTAACTAGATGATGACAGTGTACACTTTAAATTCACAGACAGCATCAAAATGGAAGGAGCTATCGGCAGCTCAAGAGAAAGATGTAATATTCAGAGTAACCTTGACAAATGGAAAAATGAAAAAGTCACTATTTAATAAGTATAAAATTACACAATTAGGCAGCAGTAACCGTCTGCACTGCAAGACTATGAAATAACTCACTAAGGAAGAGGTGTGTGCAGAAGGCTCTAGGTATCATAGTGGAACACAAGAGGATAAGAAAACAAATCAGCTTTCTTTTGCAACATGTATGATGCATAAAGAAACATGTAGATTGTAAAAGATTTTAATTCTTTTGAGCACAGAAAGCTAGATTTTGTTGTTGTTGTTGTTGTTGATTCTTTGCTTAATTTTTAGCTTTAAGTAACTTAATCCAAATTCTTCTTCCCTTAAGAACTGCCAGAGAGCTAGCATGCACTTCAGTAAGTGATGCACTCTAATCCCTAAATGACCATGGAACCTGCAGCCTTTTAACCTTCAGTTACAGCTCTCCCTTTACCCTAAATGTGCTGAAGACCTTGAAAGATTCATGAGTTTGCTTTTTCTCACACTTGATTTATCAACAGCATGGTTTGGCTAACCTTGTTAAGGAATAAAAAAAAAAAAAAAAAAGTCAGGGGTTAAAGTCATGGGCCTTTTCCATTGACGTAATTTGGTCCAGAATTTCACCAAGGGATATAAAATGATTAATCATGTTACACAGCAGCACAAAGACACTGTGCAACTCAGATTGTCCAGTCTTGATCTGTCCAACCACATGGCTCTGTTCCCATGTTTTGACACCCTGTATTGGAAGACATAGCTGTATGTCTTAGCAATGCCAGGTCTTGAGCCTAGTCCATAAAGTTTGGAGTGGAATGTCCTGGATTAGACACCTATGGCCAAGAATCAGAGGGTGAAATAAAATAAATCACTCACACTAATGAGGAGTTTGTGAGGATCACAGTGGGACACCAGGATACAAGGATTTCAGAAAGAAATGTGAAAATAATGGAAAGTTCTCAGTGCTCAGCTCTTAGGTCATTCCAGGCACAGAGAGAGCATGGGAAAAGCCACGGAGATGTGGTTAGAAAGAGGAGGAAGGAGCATCCAGGCAAGACAAGTCAGCAGAGCTTGAGCACAAAGTAGTAGGCAGAAATGGGATTTGAAACGTAATCAGGAGCACAGAGGCACGACACCTTGAAAGCAAGTTTGGGCAGTTGAAATGATGATGAACACCTGAAACTGGGCCAGACTGAGGTCTCAGTGCTTTATTCTGAACTGAAATCAAGACAAACAAGAACCTTTCTGCGGCGTTCAGAATTGTGATATACATCTCTATTTTGTTGCTTCATTATGCAGCTGTGTAAAGATAATTGAGAGAACTATGCTAGATTTTTCATCAACAAGCAATAAAATGTGATAAATACGTTACATGGAATGGCAAATGTTAGAATTAATAAGCTGAAATGTTGACGAATTACTGTTTATATACTTGACATGTAATAATTGCTTAATTTATCATCTGAATCTGGAAAACTTAAATAGCAGGCATTTATAATTAATTTTCTCCCCTTGCAAACTGCAATTCATTCCACACTCAAAGGAGTCAGCATTAATTTCTTTTCTATCAGCCACAGGCCATAAGTTAATGCATTAAAAAAAAATCAGAACATTTAAAATAACAGTCTAATTAAATTATATCCTCTACTGTTGGAGAAAAACACATGATTCTTCAGGAGATAATCAGTCACCACAGTAAACACAATTTAGTTCTTCTCACAAATCTGTGTCTACCCACTGGCAATCTTAGCCTGTCAAGAAGAAGAATTCACTGTACTGAACAGAGGAAGGATATTGACTTCAGCCTCATTAGCAACTTCAAATGAGAATGACAATGGGAGTTCATTAAATAATAATAATTTTCTATATACCGCATTTCCTTCACCATGCAGAAGAGTATGCTTTATGTCTAGTCTGACAAAGTCCACGTTTCTGGTTCATGCTTCCTAGCTGATTAGTTAGATAATGCCCTTTTCTTAGGTCATTTCTTGTTTGATCAGCAAGATCTGAAATTAGTAAAGTAGATGGTGTCCAGCTCAGCTCAGAATGCTGAAAGCACCTTGCTCCAGGGCTGAATCAATCCATGTCCTCAGGAAGATCTGGGAACTTCTAGGAGGACCACATCAGTCAACATGGCTGCACAAAAAAACATTCTTAATCGCTGGCAGCTGTTGTCCCATGGAGTGGACCAGAAGAGTCTCATTAAAGACCCATGGTCTTCTGTTCATTCACTTTTCCTAGTGAAAGAACAGCTGTGTAGGACACGAGATCCCTTTCAAGTACACAGCTGGGAATAAATGTCAGAGAAAGGCTGTTATGAGACTATTTTCTTTTCCACAGCAAGCTGAATTCAGGTCTCCCACAAATAACTGACCATTTGACTATGTGTAGTCACTTAGACTGTGTATATACTGCCTACATAGCTACTCCAAGGGCTATTTCAGTATTGAATTGTTACAGCTGAAAAATAATTAAATTATTATTTTTCAGCTTTTTCAGATGTTTTTCTGTCATAAATGTCATTACATTCTAGCAAGAGATGAAGTACCTCATGTTAAAAATTCACCTTGGTATAATCTATTTAATTTTAATGATTTTTTTTTTTCATCTAAGTACTAACAAGAATATTGAAATGCTAAGAATAAGGATATTTTATAAGATGAAAATTATAAACACTTCCTTTTATGCTAATTAGTTCTCAGTTTTATTTTAAGAATAGTTTTCCAAAGGTTTTTAATTTCAAGATCTTTAGGGCAAAAGAGCATATGACTTCTCTTACTGCTCCCCACCCTAGTTAGTGTCTTAATTCCATGTATAGAACTAAGTATACGTGACGGACTACAGCTTTTCCTGCATTCTTGCAATTCTCTTTTTCACAAGGTACCATTGACGTCATGGGCTTTAGAGAAGGATAGAAACCTGTTTCCTTCAAGATGCATTCCAGCACTGTTCTCACAGAAATTTAGGAAGATTATTCATTTATGTGGGTTATTCCATGGTATTCTTTTAGTATTTAAACTCTCAGTAGAATGCTCCAATACTTTCTGTCCCTAAGAAAAGGCAAATCACTCTCTATCAAGCTGCACTGCAGGCGTATGCGATTCAAACAGTTCAGACCACTGCTCCCATGGCTGCTTAGTCATTTTGCATTAATGTATCATAGAAAGCAATCAACAGAAGCCTCTCAGAGGACATCACTGTTTTCTCTTCCCAGTGGAGTACCTTTGCCAACAAGTACTTGGATCAGACGCCTTTTGTGCTCTCTTGCCCTGTGCAGTGGGGGCAATGGAGAGAGGAGGGGAATTCCTCCCATCTTAGCTGCGCTGAGGATGCTCAACTGAGACAAATGTATTGGTTATTTGAGCTCATTCTGGCTCAGCCCAAGTCAAGATTAGACAGTGTGTTTAAAGGTGAGTGGCAGACTGTGGAGGAGGAGAGAAGAGTAAGACAATTGTGCCTGCACTGAAATGGATATTTTCAGCATCTAAATCCCAGAGATCATTTCAAGCATGAAATCTAATTTTATGTAAGTGCTGTCTTGTATTCCTGGCTTAGCTCTAGGGTTGAGACAGCATGCTAGCATTTCTTCATAACCAGCAGAGACTCCTTTTTCTCTCCTTCCTCCCCCCTCCCCACCCTGCCCTGCCAAGCAGGATGACTGTTGTCTACAGCTGCAATTTCAGCCCTTCCACCTGAGCACCTAAGAGAAATCTTCTGAGATGTTCAGCACTGACACATCCTTACCCCTTTAGTGATCATGTCAAGAATCAGCTAAGGTTGTGTTAAAAAGCCCACATAATCTATACTCAGTAAATCTGAAGACATTGAATGTGGAAGAAGGGAAAGTCAATCCAAATCTATTTCTTGTAACAAGAACATCAGTTTCATACGGATAGACATCTTCATCATGAAATTTACTCGACATCCTTATTGTGGATGGAATATCAGGGCTTTTTGCCCACTAGCTCTTTATAAAGCTTCAGAGAAACAACAACACAAAAAAGTTGTGACAGATGAAACAATGAATATAACTCTTGTGTTATACTGAAAATGAAACTAGAGTCAAACTTCTAAATGCACTTTATACTGCAGATACATTAGCAATAATTATTTTTAACAAATCATAACTGCATTATAACTACACTGCAATTATACTAATTGTATTGAATTTAATGTGCCTGTACCATAATGTACATTTGTTTTCTTTTGTTAAACCCAAGTAATCAGATGAAGTAATTACAAAGAAGTGTTTGAACACCAAGATAACCACTCTTTGCTGGTACAAGTCTAGCCATGTTCATCATATAGTTAATTACAACTTAACCTCTTCATTGTAGAAGGTCTTTGGCCTTCTCCAATATGCAGCAAGAAAAATGTTGCAGACTGTCATGAGGGAAATACAGGTGGAAGGAAAATCATTTTCTGATTTTACAGAGGGGCAACATTTTAAAACATTGCAGTTCCCCTTGAGGGAGATGATGTTATCCCAACGCTGGATATTATTGACGATCCAGTTTCAAGGGTTTCTGCTGCTCGAGATACAGCAAGGATCTGAGCTTATAACTCCTTATTCATTCAAAGTGAGCTGTGTAACTTGTTGTTATTAATGGGATCATTTGAGATTATATGACCTCAGAAATTATTGTGCAAATTGAGACGATTCTTTAAAAAAACTTTCAGTGAATCAAAATGTTTTGATTTTATCAAAAAAGTAGTTCTTATAAGAGAAAAAAAAAAAAAAAAAGATAAAAGAATTAACCAACACTACTGGTGAAACAATGTTCCCACACTGAAGACTAACAGTTCCTCAGTTTTTGAAAGCACTTGGATACCTAATCCATGCATGAATGGAGTTCTGCTGGTTCTGCTGACTACCCAAATCTAGCCATCTCAGAAAATTTTAACCCTGAGATCTGGAGGTAAAATCTCATTACTACAGAGTTATTCAAACATTAAAAAGAAAAAAAAATAATTATTTTTGCTGGACTTATTTTAAATCAGTGGTGTGAAATAGCTAGGCAAAACTGAGTTGAGACAGGAGCCCTTGATCCCTTCTGAGACCATGAGTTGTGGAACTCTGTCGTTGATCATAAAAACTAGCAAAAAGTGTTTTACTGATTGTCTCTTCTTGATTACTAGTGCAGTTGCTCTCAGATTACCTGTACAGGTAAAACGTAAGTATCTGAATGTTTTTCCAAAAAAGTCCTCTTTAGGTAAACAGGTAAAAATGAATGCATTCTACGTAAAATATACTTTAAGGGTGTTCATTTTCCTACAGAGTGTTTCGCTCCTAGGTAACCTCAACATTCTGACTGTTCCTTGCTTTTTCATAGGCCTTTGTGAAAAAGAAGAAATTTGAAGTAGTTCTTTTAACCCAAAAGAACTTTTGGTTCTCCAAGTTGTTTTATGTCCTGTTCAGGTCTCTGTGGGTGTTCCTCTGTGACAGTTGCTTCTCTCTCTTCCATGTGCTCTGTACTCAAAGTGTTTTCGTTTTTTCTCCATGAATTACTGTTTGCTCTAACTCAATTTTCCTTTTCCATAATTGATTCTTACTGCTCATTCTCTTCCTTCCTCAGATTATCTTCTCTTTCTTTTCCTTTTAGATTAATGATAATAGGGTTTGGTTTGGGTTTGCTTTTTTATTTTTATTTTGTGTGTGTGTGTGTTGATAAAATGAGGCAACTAACATCGGTCTGAAAAAAGAATTAATTTGTAAAAGTTATCTCTACCAGTTGCTGGGCAACAGCCTACCACATCACCAGTCATTTGATGTCTGTCTTAATTACTCTCTTAATAAGTATTGTCTAGGCTTAAGATGTCTTCTGTAACACAGTTCTACAGTGAAGTCCACTGGGCTGGGGTTTCAGGTCCCTACTCAGGAGGGACAGCAAATACTAGGCTTGATAATTGCCCCACATAATACAAACTCTCTTCTGTTTTGTAATAAATCTTCTATTATGTAATAAGCTTTGCCATACGTACTTGACACAAAGTTTCACAGCAACAGTTGCTTTTCCAAAGGTACTTGGACACCTGATCTGACAGACAGACAAACTCATGTGCAAAACTATCCATGAGTTTTGTTGTTGGTCTGCACATATATAATTTTGCCCTTCTGGCACAATAAAAGCCCATCATTCATGTCAAGCTTGTGTGTCAGAATTGTCTGGACCACTGGTTTTGATTGATTCTAAACAAGGTAATATGCAGGCCTCACTCCTTCTGAGTAATTCAACTTCATGAACACTTTGGCCTTATACATTAACAGGTTTTGTCTTACTCAGTTATAACAGTTGCAACTCATTTTGTTACTGATACAAATGGCTGCATGACATAAATGCATTTAAGAAATAATAACCTATTATGTAATTACTGCTGACATGAAACAATCATTTTAAACTGCACACTTATCCTGGATAGTAGGAGAAGGTAATCTGAGATCTCAACAGACTTTGTTGAGGAAAAAAAAAATTAAAAAAAATCATGATTCTATGATTCTATGATGTTTGGTAATAATTCTCTCCATCCCTTTGTGATATTTGATATTTATCCATCATTTCTAGATATGCAGCTTCATAAGTGAGTATTCTGAAATGCAAAGCTAAAAGAATGAGTTTTGGATTAAAAATAATTAAAAATAAGTATTTCCTCCATGTCATATTACATTTTCCAGACTTAATTTCTTTTTCAAGGGAAGTTTATGTCCAAAAATGAATGTGCAGTCACAAAAAATAGAGATAATAAGTAAGGGCTATTGCAAATACAAAGCAACCAGAGGAAATGAAGTCATACGCAGATGCTTTACATTGTTTCAGCTGTTAATAACTAAGTCTTTTTTTTTTTTTTTTTTTTTTTTTTTTTGGCCTGCATTCATTAACATGCAGGTCTTGTGCAGTAAAGTGCTTCATTTATTTCACGCTTGCCATAGTTTTGGCTAAGATAGAGTTAATTTTCCTCCTAGGAGCTGTTAGGGTGCTATTTTGGATTCGAATGAAAAGAGTGTTGATACCACACTGATGTTTTAATTGTTGCAGAGCAGCGCTTACACTAAGCCAAGGACTTTCCAGCTTCTTGCTCTGTCCTGCCAGCAAGCAGGCTGGGGGTGCAGCAGGAGCTGGGAGGGGACAGACCCAGGACAGCTGACCCAAAGTGGCCAAAAGCCCTACCCTCTGACGTCATGCTATCATCATAAATAATAGATAGGGGTGGCCGGGGGGGGGGGGGGGGGGGGGGGGGGGGGCGGCTGTTTGGGGATAGGCTAGGCATTAATCAGTGGGTGGTAAGCAATTGTATTGTGCATCACATTTTTATTATTAGTTACTATTATTATTAGTTACTACTACTATTATTATTAGTTACTACTACTACTACTACTATTATTATTATTATTATTATTATTATTATTATTATTATTATTTTCCTGAGTTAATAAACTGTCTTTATCTCAACCCACAGGCTTTCATTTTTTTCTTTATTCTCTTCCCCATCCCAGAGAGGGAGGGGAAGGGGAAGCGAAGAGCAGTGTGGTGCTTAGCTGCCATCTGAATTAAACCACAACAACACTGCAAGATAACATTTGAAAATATAGAAAGAATAAGATGAAAATATAATAAATACAAAGTGAAAAAAGTGAGTCCATGCTCTTAAATTACAGTAGCTATACTCTAATGTAGCTTTGAGTAGCTTTGAGTAGCTATAGCAATTTGAGAAATATCCTTTAACAAATTTGATTCATGAGCAATAAACACACAACAGTCTTCAAAATTTTGCACCTGATACTTTTTATTAATCAGTTTTCTGGTGTTGTTGAGACATCTTTGGTTTACTCAAAGTGAATTTAGCTGAGTGTATCAGTTAGTACATAGATTTTACACAGTGCATAGTATATAGAAAGGCCCATAGACCATGCAAATACATTATGATGTAATTTGTCTCAAGATAGAGCTGTTTAAAAGGAGTAACTATTGTGCTATAAAACAATATGATTCTTCATGACTCTTGCAGAAAATCGATTCAGATTTCTAAACGGTGCCAAATTAAAGAAAGTGCCATCCAAAATAAATAATGGCATTGAAGTATGCCACAGGTTGCTCAGGAACCCTTATAGGACACTTAAAGAACATGTGAAGGAAAGAGATGAGATTGGTAAGGTGAACTTGAAAAGTGTTTATCTGTTTTATGCTTGGCCAGCAGTACTCTCATGAACTTTTATTCAGGTGAATGAAGAAGCCCTGACCATTGCTGGAAGACAGCTGTAGCAGCTACAGGATGTATCACAGTAGTTTACATTAGTATGTGAAGCTATAAACTCAAGAAGCTGACATTAATGAATCAGCTGACATTAATGAACCACAAAAGTAACTGAATTTGGAAGTGACCTCTAGTCCCACCTCTGCCCAAGAAGGGTCAGCTAGAGCAGGATGCTCTGTACCATGTCTGGGCAGCTTGTGAGTATCTCCAGGGATGGAGATTTCACAGCCTCTCTGGCTAATCTGGTTCCAGTCTCTCACCATCCTTGTGGTCAATTTACTTTCTTCCATTATCTAATCAAAACTTTTTTGTTGTCCAACTTTTGTCTGTTGCCTTTCATTATATTCCCGTGCACATCCAAGTAAAACAGCTGTCTTTCTAGTTCTATTGAGTTAGGTTGGATCCAGACTACAGAATGTCTTTGCTGAATTTACAATAAACAAGGCAATTCTCTTAGTCCAGTTTCATTAGTGGTTATGGTCCACCCTGTTGTATTAGGAGGTTTATTTACAACAAAAGGAAGCATGTTTATCCTTCCTTTGCAAGAGGCATATCAAACAGATAAAATTAGTGTGAAATTTCAAAATCATCTTTTCAATTAAGCAAATACCTTGAAGATTCTTCATGACACATGACGAGTGAGTATTATCAACATTGAGGCATTCAGTTGGGGTATTATAAATTCCACCCTGTTATTTTCAACATCAGGTGGACATTCTAGTAGGAAACAAAAACATTTTTGACCTCTAAGTTTTGGCAGAGCAAAAGAACAATTTTTCATTGATATCTGATTACGGTTGCTCTAAGCCCATGATCTGTCATACCCAAGCACTTCATAGTGTATATTTCATTAAAATATTTGAGTTCTAGAAATTGAAATTTTCTAAAAATTTTTTGAAGTCCCTATGGGTAAATCTGAAGACCTCAACCAAATCTTATCTCTGAGATGTAATATTGAATATTACAATTAATTTTGAGTCTCTCATTATCAGAAATGTAGTGTAAAGTCTGGAAAGAATTCTGAGTTCAACAATAAAAATAAGTAAAGCATGGATAAACTGATGAGTATGAAATGTAAGTAACGACTAAGAGAAAGAAAAAACGCATCTTTGCAAATATCTGGAGAACATAACCATCAGGAAAAAAAAATAATAATTCATTGGGCACTACTAAGCTACATAATTATAATAACTTTCAGAATTACTCTGGCTCTGCAGAGCATAAATGAATAATCCAATTTGTCTGAAGGAAAGCAATATACTAAGGTAGCAAATGGATGTAACGTTATATACTAACAAGAGGAGAACAAAAATATGCTGAACATAAGGAAAACCTCATCAAGTTTAAATGTACCTAGCCTGACTACAGACTAAGAGGTGGTTGTTTGCAAACATGAACCATGATGAACCACAAAACATTTTATTTTATTTTATTTTTGTTAGAAGATTCAATTTCCTCAAGATAAGGGATCAAGATCTCACCCACTATGAGTAGCCTAGTAATCTAAGCAACGTTTTGTAACTCACAAACTTAATCTTTTGTCAGTGGAGAAGCAGCTTGATTTAGCTCAACAGAACAATTGGCTTCATTGTTGAGATCACATTTGCAGAGATTCAGTCATGAAGTCTGGGTTTTGTGATTGTTTCAGAAATGGCTATATTATATTGATTGAAGGCATTCTAATTGAAGAGTCACTAAGGTTTGGAGATAAATTCTGTTTGTCTGCTACTATTATTTTTCCTATTTAATGGTATAAATATTCACTTACTGTTTAAAAAAAAAAATTACAGCAATTTTGTTCTATTTAAGTAATGGGAGAAGTGATATGGGGTAAGATCATACATAAGACAGAATGGTTATTGTTTTACTTACAGGAATGACTAATGCAACAGACTTGTCCATTTTACAGTAAGGTGGTCAAATCTAGTCCTCATACAGGTGAAGCACAACAGATTTATCGGTATAATATATATATATATATATATATATATAAACGTAGGGTGAATTAAAATGTAAAGTCATAATTGATCCCAAACAGTTGACCCCTAACAGTTGCAATGGAGAAATTGATTGGGATCTAAAAGAATATTTTTAAGAGTTTGAATTCCCACATATCATGTGGAGTGAATTGTGTTCACATGTATTGAGAATGAACATCAAGATCTAAAATAGTTTGTTAGTATTTTAGACAACTATTCTTTCACCAGTGTTTGTACATCCCTTTATGCACTCACATTTTGCTACACAGAATCTCTGATTTAAAGAATTGGTTAAGAATCAAACTCAAGTACTGAAAAAAAAAAAAAGAAAGAATTCAGAGCCAAAAGGATGTTCTCAAGGTCTTTCTACTTGTTACTCTGTGTGTACATCCATATATAACCAAAAGCTTATTAGAATTATTTTACTCTATTTTGGGAGAACTCTTTGTACATACATACATATATATATATATATATATTTTTTTTTTTCTCAGAATCATAAAATAGCCTGAGTTGGAAGGGACCCACAAGTCCAATGATCAATGAGTCGAACATTGGGTCTACACAGTACCACCTGAAAATCACACAATATGTCTGAGGGTGTTGTCCAGACACTTCTTGAACTCTGGCAGGCTCAGTGGTGTGACCACTTCACTGGGGAGCCTGTTCCAGTGACTGACCACCCTCTGTTTCAGTGAAGAACCCTTTCCTAACATCCAGCACCCAGCTTAACCTCCCCTGATACAGCTTCATTATACTCCTTTATTTATTTATTTATTTATTTATTTATTTATTTATTTATTTATTTATTTTTCTCATTGGCTAAAACTGTTGCTTTCATTTTCTTGTCCAGCATTTTCCTATCAGAGATCTAAGATTGGGGGAATAGGGAAGTGCTCTTCTACATTTCTACCTTCATGTCTCTTTGAAGGAAAACTAAAAATTAGAAATCATTTCCATTTAAAAAAATTATGATACCTATAAGTACAGTGGGAATTTTGACCAATGGAGTAAAGGCAGATTTAAGCATTGTGCAATGTAAGAAAAATCACCAATAATATTAATTCTTGAATGATTAAACAGAATATTGTTTCACATATTGTTGTGTGTCTTTTTTATTTTATTTTATTTTATTTATTTATTTATTTTGGATTCCCCAAAATAAACTGATGCACCAGCAGGCAGGGCTGACACTTCTGCAGGCTGAAGGAATGGTCTGAGAGGATCCACCTCAAATTCTACACAGGAAAACAAATGTCCCCTGGCTGGCACTAAGCAAGCCTCTACACTAAAACAGCCCAAGACTATCAGGAAAGCAGCTTTGTCAAAGAAGAGCTTGTGCACAGCAAACTGAACATGAATCAGCCCTATGCTCATGCAAAGAGGAAAGCCATAAAGTCATGTGTTCATAAGGTCAAATTTTGGAGTAAGTTGCTTGTGGAAGTTTTAAAATCTCTATCCTAGGATCTTGAAATTTGTTGAGCAATGAGCAAACTGAAGAGAGAGAAGACAGGGACAATTATGATTACTTAGTGTCACTGTTTAGATCATGTACCACTCACACAAGCTATCTGTTCTTTCACTCAGAAACTGTTCTTTGAACACTGGAACTCCTTTAAGATGAAAAAGGTTGTATACAAGGAAAATGGAACACACTGCTATGTTGTCTATGTTTCATCCTCCACTGTTTATAGTCTCTCGACTACCCAAAAACTTAGGTGGTGAAGAAGGGATAAATTAATCTACTTGGAGAACACAGAATCATTACAGAGCAATATGGCAAGAGGTTCACTACAGCAACAGTAAAGCCACAGAACACAAGTCAGAGAGAGATGTTTGTTGTTATACAAGAGTTTATTGTCATAATCTAATGCATAATATGAAATCAAATTCAAATGGGTGACAGTAAGGAAAAAAAAAAGAGGGTCTTGTGATTAAAAAGAATAATCACAGATTACTAGATTAAACAACATTTTAAAATTGACTGCATAATTATTTTACAACTCTATGTCTTGTAAATATATTGATAGAATCTAGCAAAGAAATCGAAATACTCATTTCTTTAATTTGCAAAGATAGACTTGCTATTGTGTGTCATGACAGCTATCCCTGCTCCGGGGTAGTACAGCAACAAGCAAAATGCAAATACTGCCACCTTGTGTCTGAGCTGACATGAAACGTTACTCTATAGGTGAAAATCTCCAATTACGTTGTCTATATGTGTGAACAGCTCTTGAGACCCTAAACCTGAACGGTTTCATGCACGGGTTTAGAATAAACATATACAGGAAATATTATACATAGAGTAATCATAGTATTTTATATAAGAACATGAAAATTTAGTCTAATCATTTACCACACAGGATGCTCAGGAAACTCAATTTTATACATACATATTGGACTACTAGCCCCAGAGAAGTTAGCTGCAGCAATTGTAGTCATGAACTTGTCTTTTAAGACATGTAATATTTTTTATTACAAAGGGAGCTTTTTTAATTATTAAGTGTGGTTAACTCATTCCAACAGAAATGTCAGTGTTAATAGTTTGAGATAATGTTTAAAAATTAGTTGAGCTGTAAAGACAGTTCTATCAATTTTTAAATATTCCTGATTTAGCAAAAATTTAAAATGTAAAGTAACCTACTGTAGAGGATGTAAAAAAATAGTTTCACACACACACACACACACACACACAAGTATAATTAAATGATTGTATTTTTCAAACAAAGATAGTGAAATCTGTTTATTTTGCCATGTAAGGTATTGTTTTATGGCAATGGTTTGACAATGTTCTTCAGAGAAGGTAAACAGGAAAATTTAAATCAGCTCTTTTCAGTGACTCAGCTTTATTCAAACTACCGGTTACAGTCACAGTAGCCTTCAAAGTGTTTTATTGGTACAAGCAAACACTAAGCCAGATCCTAGTTTTCCAGTTAACTGCACAGGGACCATTAATGCATGTCTAATTTAGACATGAATTATTCAGCTCCCATTACTTTGGGTATTATTAAAAACCTTTAGCAAGTCAGGTAAGTGGATAAGGAAAGAGAAATGCATTTGCCACTCTATAAATGCATCACTTTTGCAATAGCATAATTACATTGCTATGGGAGATGGAATATTTGCTGTTGACTTACAGTATAAAAACATTATAAAAGTATACAAGGATACATCACCACCATAGTCACACTCAAGGTCAACCCTGACCATCACCCTTCCTGAGTCTCTGTCAAAGCTTGACTCTACGGTGAAGCTTGTTCCATAAGCAAGCCCTTCAAGGAACCCACTCCTTTGCAATTTGAAATTCTTTGTTTTCAAGGCAAGCTGGCAAAAATTGAATGACTGAACCTATGAAAGAGAGCAGCAATGGGGATTAATGACCGTAAGTCTTTGGACTACTGAGGATTTCGTCTGAAGTCCTGAACCCACTTTAGGAACAAGTATAGTTAGGGCCTTGAGCACTGATATTCAGATTCTGGCTGTCTTGCATTGAAGGCAAATTTAGGGGTTAGCAGCAGATGTTCAAACATCAATGGGATGGAGGTGAGACTGGGTTTTGGTATAACTTCTGAGTCTGTGTAGGCAGATTCAGAGGCATGACATTCTGCTACAGTACAGTGGAAGTGGCATACCATCGAAAAGCCAGAAGTCTTGACAGCTCAGAGGAGATTGTTTCTGGTCAGAAATTGTTCATATAATGAGATTATGGCGTAATTATTTAGGGAAAAGGGAGGTGTTTTTTTTTTTTTTTTTTTTTTTTTTTTAAATCATAGTAGCTGCACTCCAATAAAACATTTAGCCACTT
Organism: Anas platyrhynchos; assembly: GCF_047663525.1. Lineage (NCBI taxonomy): Eukaryota > Metazoa > Chordata > Aves > Anseriformes > Anatidae > Anas > Anas platyrhynchos. Next base: position 132,251,070 of record NC_092587.1, read on the forward strand.
ACTTAAGTAAGCTGAAACTTAAATATTTAAGTTGACCGGTTTTAGCGATTTCGGTTGACATGTTCATAAATGCTTTGCAAAGTCACTGCTCTGTGAAATTCTGTCACTAGCATTACATATTACTTACTGCCTTTAGCAAAAATACATTTTAATGGGAAATCCTGAACTGTGCCAGCAACTGGTAAATCTTGCGTGGTATGTGGGGGATTCCATTAACAGTACAGATAAGGTTGCAGTTAAACTGCAAAAGTTTAAAAGAATTAACCTATTTATTTCACTGAAATAATAATTAGAAAGAATCAGCTCAAGAGAACTGAAGTTCTTTACAGCATTCAAACAGGTAGAGATTATTCTGACCATACTGTTTGAAAAATGTATTGCCATTTGACATCATTTATTCATATCACATGGCAGGGAATGGTAAAATATATCTTAAAGGAATCAAGAAACATGTGCAAGTGCTTTTCTCAGTACTAAACAGTAACATTTGCTTAGCTGTATAGTATCTACTTAAATAGCATAACATTCCATCTACTGAATTAACAGGTAGCTGAAATATACCCACTACTGTAAATAGAGAAACTTATTCTCCACTATATAGAAATGAAATGTATTTGAATTACGTCGTATTTGTAGGGAAATGTTTGGATGTCATAATCCAGTGCCAGTCACAAGAGAAACCCTGGTAGAGAGTATTTCATATTCTCGTATAATAAAGTGAGATACATCTCACTTAATTTCATTTTTTTTTTTTTGTTTTGTTTAGTTTTTCTTCTGCTTACCTATTTTTTGTTGTGTTGGTTGTTTTGTAGTTTTATTTATTTTTTATTGTTAATTATAAAAGAAGATGCATATCTCCAGACGGCAAGTCAGCAGAGAGAAACAAGGCAGAAAAATCAATTAAATACTAGATGTTTGGCAATAGAGGTTTTACCTAAGACTTAAGTCTTTTATTTGGGACCTTGTTTCCCTTGAAATTTTTGATAATTAAGTGCCATCTCAGCTTTTCTAAGCATTGTACTTCTTTTTTTTTTTTTTTTTTTTTCCCTGTTGATCAAAGCTCATCACCCCATATATGTTAGGAAAGAAAGTTTGATCCTTCTTGTAGATATTTCAGGCTTTTTATCTTTCATAGTGGCATGAAAAATGCCAATTCAGAGCCAGTTCTACTATGACTTACACAAATCATGTCTAATTCATGTAGCTCTTATATTACTCTTTTGTAAAAAAAAGAAAAGTAATATATGTCTCAGTAATTAGTACTTGTCTAACAGCGTAAGGTAAGTTAAAGTGAGGGTTCCATTTTCATTATGACTTCCTTTAGACAAAGCAATAGAAACTATTTATTATGAACACGATAGACCAAGATGCCCATGAAAAATATAAAAGATCATTAATAATTCATTCCCACTTACTGTAGAAATCTTTGTCAATAGCATATATATGCTATAATGTGCTGTCTCATCTGCAATGTCAAACAATAGCAAGAATGACACTTGGCTTGTTTCTTTGGCTATTAAGATTACTCTCAATACCTGTACCCTGTAGGACAGGCCATGAGTTTTCCAGAGGTGTTTTGTAAGTTCCCTTCTGCAAATAGGGTTGGAGAGCCCCACTGTTTCAGGAATTGTGGAATTTTTCTGTATGAGTTTTTCACAAGGTCTTTGATGTGGTGTACATTTTATCCTGCGAAATAACAAGGAGAAAACAGACAAGTTCACATTGACTTGAAGATGTTGCACAGAAAATATTGATAGCAAGGAGATTTATTATAGATCTCCCTTGCCATACTGAAGTGGACAATTTCCATCTGGCCACTCCAAGAGTTCCTGAAATGGGAATGGCTGTTGTAAAGAGTTCCCCAAAGGTCTGAAAGGGCAGTAAGATTTTCCACTTTAAGAGAACTGAAACTCATTTCTCAATTGGCTGGCATATAACAAGGAAAAAACAAAACAAAACAAAAAACAGTTTCTGTATGTGTAGTTAAATGGCTTCAGACTTTATTTATTGATATTTTGTTGACTGATAAGAAGATACACCTAAGAATAAAATGCACATATGGGACATTTATTTGTCAAACCATCCCTGACAAGTGAAATTTCCCATTAGACTACAAATACAGAACATCTGTGAAAACCTAGACAACTTATTATAAGCAAGAATAGGCTGAACTAGAAAATAAAAAGCAGTTATTTTGGAAATTAAATCTCAAAGCTCTAAATAACCTCACAGAAAAAAAATAAGGTTCCTTATACTAATTACATTTCTCTAATATGAGGAATCTGGTGTTGTTTTTTGTTGTTTTTGTTTGTTTGGTTTTTACTGGTGTCTTCAAAATTCAAGCTACAAACAACTTTTTATTTATTCAATATAGAGAAAAGACAATCAGTGGTAATACATGCTATTATCTCACACTGTCACAAGTCCAAATGTGAGATCATATTATTCTGAAGCATTTAAAGTATGCTTGTATGCAGCATGCAAGTTGTAACATATTTTTCATGTTTGGCTGTGTCAAAATGAAGACCTTAAGAACAAGTTTGAGTAAAATCTTCTGTGAGTGAAAAAATATTAATCAAGATTCTAAAATTTTCTAGATTGTGTGACTGGTTGTCTTATGCAAACACAATGGAAGGCATGTATCAAACATTGTATAACCAAGTTACAGTGCAGCACACTATTAAGCAAGTTGCTTGGAAGTTTGATTTCAGAAGCTTTTATTTTCCAAATATAGCTTTCATATAAAAAATTAAATGGAAGGTGTAAGTAGTGATATTATGTCAACAGCCACTGAAATCAACATAATTCCTCAGGTGGGTACTACAGAATAATTTAACACAATTGGTGGTCTGTGCTTAAGAAAAGTAAAACACTAGAGCAGCAGGGATTCTGCAGGTCACGAAACAGTATGGGAAAACCTGCTGGTACTATATATGGCATCCACATTTCAGTGAACAGTAATTTCAAACAGTCTTTTAAAGTCATCAGTAAATACATAAAACCTTTCAAATGAATATTAACTTTAGTCAATTAGTAACAGAGATAAGAAAAAAAATATTTTATGTCTGTCTTGAAGTCATTTGTAATTCCCAGAGCAAATGTTACAGGATATACCCTGTAAATAAAAGCATTAAGAGCATTTGGATACTTAAGAAACAAAATGCGTTGAAGTAATTTTTATTAATCCAGATCTACGGTGATAAGTTGTATTCTCAGAAATTCTACAATTATATTTAAAATATCACCATAACAATTATAAAAAATTGGGTTTCAAAGCTGTAGTATATTTGGAGATTCTTTGCAGTCAAATTGCAATAAGATGTCAAGTTAACATTATATGTCTTTCAGTGTGAAAATTCATTTGAATTAAATACATTCTAAATCAGCAATTATGGTAGCTTGGTCTGATTAACATGAGTTAAAATGAATCAGAGATTAGGTTAATCACATAAAATATATGAAGTATAACTTTTCTTACAAGGAGAAGTATCTCAGGAACTGACAGAAAATAATAAAATAATTTACCTTAAGAACTTCTCAAGAAATATGCTTATTTTTCATATACATTTTCACTAAAGTTCTCTTCTCCTCTCCTGCAACACGTCTGAAAATGTCATCACAATAAAGGCAAAAGCTGAACATCAAAAGAAAACAGGAGAAATAAATGAAGATAACATACTCTTGTTACACTACAATATCAATTTCTTACCTTGCATCTTTATTAAGTACAGATCTACAACTTCTCCTCAGGTCTGGTGTTTGAAGCCGGGAAGTTAGATAGACTTTACTCTTTCCAGTAAGTCCAAGCTTGAATCTAGTATGTCAAACTAACATTGAAACATAGCACCACATTAGCTTTATACAGTAATATGATGAGTAAGAAAAATCCTTCTTTTAGACTGTACATTTTTTTTTTTTTTGGATGGCATGTTTAGTATGAACCTCTAAAATAAAATATATTGATGACTTAAACTATCTTACTGGGCTGCCTTTGTTCCTGCCAGAATTTTACATTTATAGGTTTATATAAGGTCATCTTTCTCCACAGGCTAAGAATTACAGAAATGCCAAGTTTTCTGCTTAACAAAATCGGTTCCCAAAAGGGCAAATGACTACAGGATCCAATTGCTTGCAAATTATTTCAGAAATATAAAAACAAACAAACAAAAAACCAAACACCTGAGAGAGCAAAGAGAAGATGAGGTTTAATAACACTTCACGTTTATCCAGGAATTCAAAACGTTGAAGTTTGTTAAATAAGAATGATAATACACTTCTGTGCTTTTAGTAAGCATAGACTGCTCAAAGGACTGAGCTAGCATTGAAAAGAATGAAAAACAAAACAAAACATACGTGAGCGAAGGGACTTGCCCAAGATCACAATCAAGTCAGCAGTAGTGACAGTGATCAAGTGTATGCTGATAGAGAACAGTGTTCTGTGCCTACAAAAGGAAGATATTTTCCCTATTTTAAGAATCTACAGTTCATCTTCTGCTCTTCTGGAGCACAGTCCTACACCTGGAGAGATGACTAACAAGTCACAGGTGAACTCCCGTAAGTGGTTAACTTCCCTTTTGACATTTCTGTGGTGATCTAATTGAATTTCTATGCTGAATGCACACCTCATTGGTCTACTTCCCATTTTTCATCTCTTACTATGTGTGATATGTGACACTTCAAACATTAAATATGTTAGATGTTAGAAGTTAGAAGTAAGGGCATGAAGGGGTAATTTCTATTACACAGTGTGCTTCTTTTACTTACCACACTTGAGATAGTAATAGTGTCATCTATTAATCTTCATGTACGCATGCAGATAGTAGAGAAGGTCTATGAACTGAAGGCAGAAAAACAATTCTTGTACCTTGTTATCAGTACTTTATTATTATTATTATTTATCAATTGTTTTATTTTTTATTTATGTAGCTACACTACCATTTTTTTTCTACTGGGGAGCTGCAAGTTACATTTTTTTCCTCATGGTGCAGTTTTGAGAAGCAAGAAAGGAGTGAAAAGGAAATGAAAAAAGGTGATCTTTTAATGTCTGTTCCCTAGATTTTCTGGCAATCACCCATATAAACAATACAACAGTGCCAAAATGGAAGGCTGACATCATTTTATATCAAAGTCAGTGTTTTTGTTCCTCAGGTTTTTAGAAAATGGTTCTGAGACACACCTAAAACAATTTATAAGGGAGATTTGCTTTGAATAAGAAAATTCAAAACATTTCCCTTGCAGACTTATAATTTTTCTCACACACCCATGTGTATTTGAAGCTTAGGAATCTGGATTCCTCAGCTTCAAGTATATACTAGATCATCAATTGGAAACAATTTCATTTCTCTCAGGGCAGAATTTTTGACATTTCTCCTCTTTTGCCTTGAAGTATGTCTTTGCAGCACTAGCTGTGATTTAACAGTGTTACATTAAGATAAAAAGACTTCCTGAAGATAGTGAAGAATGATATTTTCTCTCAGTGTACTTTACTGAATAGTTAAAACAAGCAAATGGCTGCCTGAATTTTATTTGTTATTTGTGGCTGAGACTTGGCCCTGCTGAATCTTGTATATTTGTATATTTACAGGGCTAACCCTAAATTTGATTTGGCTACATGGTATTTGCTTTGTTTTGTTTGGATGTCAATAGACATACATTGAGATGATAGAGAAAATAATGCATATCTTATCATCAGAAATCTGTTATAGATCAAGTACATAGAGATCATGAAATTGATATTTGTGCTGAATTTCTAAACGCTTTGAATAAACTTTTCTTACATTTTAAATACGTAGAATACTTGAAAATATAAAGTATGTAATATAAAGTCATTAAAATTCTTTTTAAACATGATTTTGTTTTTGTTATCAGTGTGACTTATATAATTGGAATTAGTACAAAGGGGGAAAAGGATTCACTAGGGAAAAACAGTTAAGAAATATGTAAGTTTTTTTCTATTTAGGATGGAAAGAGGAGGAAAAGAGTGAGGTTAAAAATAATCAGTTACAGAAACAAAAGAGGAAATTCAGCCTAAAGAGAATTTTTCTGGCACTTTTTTTTTTTTTTTTTTTTCTTTTTTTTTTTCTCTCTCTCTATATATATAGAAAATATTAAACTATACTTGACACCACTTTTGAACTTGCTGCAGAAGCTATCTCTCAGTGTTTTCATAGGACTCCACAGCTTCTGGTCTTAACAAAATAGGGAGAAGTTCTCATTTAAAGATGTTTCACACATGAAGTCTCTATATACTCTCCAACAAAGTTTATGTGAATTGACACTTGAGGGGGTTAAAGACAAGATGTCTTGGAGTTTATTTTTTCAGTCAGAAAAATACTTCATAAGTATGAAACTTCATAACATAAAACTTCATGAAACTATTTAACCTTTGGGATTATGCTTCCATTAAGGTTTCTGTTTCCTCTTCACTCCTTCATTCATTCATTATGCCATAATGAGCTATTTCTGAGGCATAATATGAATGTGCCCATTCTTAATCTGTCCTGTGATAGAAAAACAGAAGGAAAATAACACTGTATGATGCAATTCATTTTCAGTATTTTCTTCTACTACCAACCCTCTCCCATCTCATTTGAATTTCATAGGAAAAGAGAAACACAGCAGCAGCCTTCCCCTATTCTTGATGTCTTGGCAGATTCAAATTAGTGAAAAACTGTGCAATCTGCCTTTTATTAGTGGAAAACTGTGCAACCTTTTATTAACTCTAAGGGACACAGTGACTTGGTCTTCTTGTAGGCAATTTCTCTAAGAAACATAGGATGGAACAGATAGTGGGAACTACATGTTGTTTCCTAAAAAGGTTAAGTTGAGAAATTCTGGTGTGGTAGTAGGAGGTATACTGAAGTAATTGTTCCCATTCTGGAGCTTGTCTGGGTTATGGTGCAAAGCACCTACATATCAGACTAGAAGCTGTGGTTGAATTACTGGCATGTGATTTCAGGTTTTCAAGTTTGTTTGACTATCTTAAAAAATAATAATAATAGCAACAGAAATCTAAATTTACCTGGATTAAATTTTGATCAAATCAAGAAGCATTTGGACAATGGTCTCAGACATATGGTTTGATTTTTGGGTGGTCCTGTATGGAGACAGGAATTGTACTTAGCGATCATTGTGAGTCCCTTCCAACTCAGCATTCTCTTTTCCCTTCCTATTACTAAGCTAGGTTCAAATTCTTTTGCACATTATTCTTCTGCTGCCAAAGATTTGGCTCCAACAGGTTATTTCATCCAATGCAACCATTTCACTTGTAACTGCTGCTTTAATTCCCATTACCTTTGAAGAGCTATTTATGTACTGCTAATGTAGGTAACTGTTAATGTTAGTTCTTCCTCATTTCCACTACAGAATATTAATGCAGTTCAAGGGGAAAACTAATTTAACAGTGTTAGGCATTTGGGGAATGTATAAATAATTGAAAGACAAAATAAATTAAAAAATGAACCTGGAATGCATGGGTAATTAATACCATATATATATTTCTTTTTCATCTGGGAGAAGAAAGGGTGCTGAAAATGTCATTGCATTTTATATATCAGTATTTTTCATTTTTCCTCTGTCTGCAGGGAAGACATTGATGATCTGTTAAATCAAGTAGGGAAAGAATAGATATGAAGATATTTCAACATTCAGTTCAAGTCTCTCTATTATTCTTGGCAATAACTATTGCCAACTTTCAAGCCTATGACTAGGCTTGAAAGGCATTGTGTAAGAGTATAGGGACATTTCTTGGTTTAGTTTCCATAACCTTTGGATTCCACTGAAGGTTTCTTAACTCCTTGGAGTTTAGGAAAGACTGAAATTGTCTGAAAAAAAAACAAAACACAAAACACAATACACACAGGCCCAATGCATTCCACTAATATCAGCAAAAGGTTTTATTCAACTTCTTCCCATACCAGAACCCTTGAAAGTTCTATATTTATTGACAAGCTGACGGCATTCATTTTTCTAAATAAGTAAGTCTAAACCCTCTGATACCAGGTGATTTCCTCAGTCTTGAAGTCCATCTGGCAGGATCCATTCAATGGATATAATTTATGCTTGATTTCAAGAAATTCACCTCAAAGTAAATTTTTCCACATACACTTACATAAATAAGGGGTGTGGATTACCTCTTTCTGTAATTATCTTGAAAGGCTTTTTTTTTTTTTTTCTTTTTCTTCTTCTTTTTCTTTTCAGAATCAGATAGCTTGGTTATCTTCTTTGCTATCTTTTCCTTCACTATATGCATCAATATTCTCTATTTTTGATTCAAGTACTTTCTGTGTCTTACAATTTTGTGTTTACATGTGTATTTTATTCTTAAGTGTTCCTAATCTAGCTTTTACAGAAGGCAGAATCTTCTCAAAAGTTAATACGGCTTCAGAATTTTTTTCCAGTTTAACTGACAGAAAATCTTTAGGAGCTATGGTTTGAAGAGATTACTGGCTGCTTCATTGCTGAATCTAACCTGAGACTCCTATAGGTCAGTTTACTTTGAAGTTTTAGTTATTATCTAATCTCTCTCTCTCCCTCTCTCTCTCTCTCTCTCTCTCTCTCTCTCTTTTAATATATTTTTTTATTTTTTTAGCTCTCAGTATTGTTTATTCACAATGTAGTAGGTATTATTTTCCCAAGCTAGACAATGTCTTGTAGGACCTGAGATGTGTTAAAGGAAGAAAAGTTTTTTATTTATGCTCCACCAAACCCAGCAAAAAAAAAAAAAAAAAAAAAAAAAAAATGCTCCCGCAGGTGAAATTTTGGACTCAATCATCACTCTAACATCATGTACTTGAAGATGGTGAGGGTATCCAAATTTGAACAGTACAGGTGAAGACTAGGATGAGGCTAGTATATAGATATGTCATATATTGCAGAGCCCATATATATATTTTTATTTCTCTATATATTCCTGCAGAGTTGCATGACTCTTCAGGAAAAGAGACAATCTAATAGAAAGCAAACAATAGTTTACATGTATATGTGTAAAACTTACTAGTGGCTTTAAATGGCCAATAATGATAAAAACAGCATGTTTTGCTGAGACATCAGGTGGGAATGGCACATTTGTATGAATAAGTGAGCTGCTGTCAGAGCATGTTCATGACCTTTTAGATTAACCAAATATTGTGGTTTGGATGAATTAGTGGTAGGCTGCTAAATGAAACTAGTGCACCTATGTTTCATTTGCTACCATTAAAATATAAATTTGTGCTTTTTCTCTTTTCTGACAGTTATAAGCATATGTGATCCTAGTTTTCTAAATCTTATCTACTGGTTACATACTTTAGGCCCAGCTACTCTACACAAATGTATTAAATTACCTGTTGGGACACTGGTCAGATCTCAACTGTGATGTGACGATTATCAGATGTTTTTTACCCTTCTCAAAGCACAAAGGTCTGAAATATATATTAAGCCATAAAAATCCTATTTATGATACTGTTAAAGTTCTGATATATTCCTAGCAATGTTCAAGAAGATGAAAGTTGAAGCTGTTGATGACCAGAAGTTACTATGAAAGTGTAATCCTTGCTTTCTAAAGGCAGTATCTTAAAAGAAAATCTGACAAAGTGGCGCCTAAATTTAAGCTAAATTTAGTTTTAGTGGAACTATACTGATGATGGTCTTCCACTGAACAAATACATCTGTAGTTACAAGTAAACTTGCAGACTAGTGCATCAGCTGCAAGTATGTGATCTGCAAATAGTATAATTTTGGTTAGCCTTTGCTACTTTAAAGAGTAGAACTGCATGAAGGAAAATTCTTCATTTGAGATATTATTGAAGAACCTATAAATCACTTTTGAAACCTATGAGATACTTAGAATTCACACCCACTTAGGTGCAGTTTTGTTGGCTATTGTAACAGTAGTTTCCAAAATGTCTGCTTCTTTGTTACATAAAAATAAGGCCAATACCTTGAATATGAGGTGAATTTGTGAAAGACAACTTCCTGAAAAAAAAATCTGAAAAGAAATGTCTTTGGCAATTACATATTCAAAGCATGTAGTTCATCTGAATAATGCACATCATAGCAGTGAAAATTGCTATATTAATACAGACAAAGTATGATCTGATATGACCTATGTATATGCTATGAAAGAAGTCATAAAACACTTTCATCCTAAGTGGCCCACAGCTGTATCAAGATTTGTACGTACATACATTTAAAAGTTACTCTAATCAAATATGTATTTCTGGTTCCTTAGCTTGTCTGAGTCATAAAGGTCATGACTCAATATGTTTAGAAGAGCACATTTGGAGAAAAAAGTATTTGTTATGAAAAGCAAAACCAGATAAACAGAAAATATAGAGGATGGTGTTAAATGCTTGACTTGTAGTGCTCTGACACTCTTCATGTTCTTTATGTGGAAGTATTTATATACAAATTCACAATATTGCTCAGATAAGAGGCTCAACAGTAGAAGAACAGATAAGATGTAATTTACAAATACCCACTGGAGAAGGACCTACATTTACTTCCACTACATGAGAAGACAGACCTAAAACATAGGGCTCATAGATTTGTGACATGGTGGAAGGCCACAAGAAAAAAACGTTTACACCGCTTCCTGTCCCCTTTATAAGACATTAGCACTGTTAATATAGCAGGAAGTACAGCACCAAGGTTGTTTTGTTGTTGTTGTGTGTTTGTTTGTTTTGTTTGTTTTGTTTTGTTTTGTTTTGTTTTGTTTGTTTTACTGTTTCCTTAATGCTACATATCACATTCAAGGAACCAGAGAGAAATGTTCTTCTGTGTGAAGAGCTTACAGAATACACTGCAGAGGAGAATACAAAGTCCTCTGCACAGAAGCCATGGTACAATATGGTGGATCTAGAGTGCCAAAACAAAGCAGATAATATTCTCAATGTGGCATATTAAAGGGCAATACAAAATTTCTTTAAAAATATTATAAGCTTGAATTTCTAGCAGTTGAAGCAGAAAGATAAAATCCCAGTTCCACTAGCAGCAATATGACTGTCATTGTTGACTTTATTGAGGCCAGATTCCAGCTGTTGTGTATTGTGACTTATTGAAGTTATGCTGATTTGCACCAGCTGAGGATTTGGCCCAGACTGGCTAAGCATTGCCAGGCATTGTACTACAGGCTATTGTCCACTGGGGACAGGGTTAATCATCAGCTTGCTTTACAGGTGAAACAATATCCACCAAAAGGTCAGAAACTCCTGACACTACCAGTCCTAGATGAATTTTAGAGACTGCTGTAAAAGTACCTTAATGAATTGCAGAAGACAATATAGTAACCCATATGGACGTTTTACAGCAAAGGAGAATATATTACCTTCATATTGAAGAACATATGATGGATTATTTTTCCTCTCCTTTACTGCAGTATCTTTTCTTTTTCAGCAGTTGCAGATAATTTTGGACATTACTTCATTTAGTTTTGAGGCCAGACTTTAACAGTATGTGAATGAGATACAGTCATAGGTCCTTTGTATAGATGATTTGATACCAAATAGATTCAGCATTAGTTCTAATAATTCAGAATGGCCTTTAATACAACTCATTCAGTACTTAGGAGTACGATATATTTGCATCATTCAAAACAAATAACTGGAGTCGGGTGACAAAACTTTTACTTAAATACCATGGGTTTGCTCCATTATTAGTAATCTAATTTCCTTGTCCAAAACATTTGTGATCTGTTCAATGTAAGACTTAGAAGACTTGGAACTCCACACATTCCTTCCTGCCTTCACTTGAACCATAAAGAATTGTGTACCATGATGTAGGAACCACGTTCCATTTCTGAAAGCCTGCTTTGCCTGTGCCATTGTAGAATTTACCCCAATTATCCTATGAAGGGAGTGACAATCGTGTTACCTAACTTTTTATCCATTACAAGTCATAGAATCATAGTTTCATAGAGTATCCCAAGTTAGAAGGGACCCATAAGGATCATTATGTCCAACTCCTGGCACTGCACAGGTCTGCCCAAAAGTTTAGACCATGCGACTAAGTGCACAGTCCAATCGCTTTTAAAATTCAGACAGGCTTGGTGCAGTGACTATGCTCCTGGGGAGCCTGTTCCAGTGTGTAACCACCCTCTCGGTGAAGAACCTCTTCCTGATGTCCAGCCTAAACTTCCCCTGCCTCAGCTTAACACCATTCCTGCGGGTTCTATCACTGGTGTTTACAGAGAATAGGTCACCTGCCTCTGCACTCCCCCTTGCGAGGAAGTTGTAGACCGTGATGAGGTCTCCCCTGAGCCTCCTCTTCTCCAGGCTGAACAGGCCCAGTGCCCTCGGCCACTCCTCATACGTCTTTCCTCTGAACACTCTCCAACAGTTTAATGTCCTTCTTGTACTGTTGTGCCCAGAACTGCACACAGTACTCGAGGTGAGGCCGGACCAGTGCAGAGTAGAGCAGGACAATCACTTCCCTCGACCTACTAGTGATGCTGTGCTTGATGTCCTTTAAAAAAGATGTCCCTTATCCTTTGTTGTTCTTGGTTTCTGAGTCTAACTGAATTATGAGTTCAAGCCAAAATATCATAGATGGAAAAATTTAACTGTGAGACTATCCAAGAGAAAACAATCTTTTTTCGGGGACGTTACCTGATTTCCCACATGTCTTTTCTGCCTTACCAGGGAACATTATACAACCATAACAGCCCAAACTGTCCAGGCAGAATCACCACATCAGACATTTTGCAGACTTTCCTGCAGGCTCCAGAAGCCTCTAAGGCTAGCTGCACTCACAGCCTCAATGGAGAGAAGAAGGGTTGTTGTCACACGTATTATAAGTACAAAGTGCCTCTGGGCACTTCAGTTCATAGTTCTGGCATCTTCCCAGAGCTCTCTAACTACATGAGTAGAAGGATTTGTTGCATAATGTATGCAGTAGAACTTGTCTGTACGTGCAAGATGGACTCCATTTAATAACTCCTCAGAGTATTTGTATATACTTTTATTAGAACAAAAGACACCCAACAATGCAAACAATCTCATTTCATGAAACAGTTGGGTGCACATCATAGCTCTTAAATATCAACATTAATGAAGAAGAAAACATACTAAGTAGGATTGATGCATATTCTCAGGTTAATTTGGGGTTCCAGTGTGGTACTGTAGGAAATGCATTTATCTGAACTGTAATATAAAATGCCAGTGGTCACCACTCAAAAGTCTGGCTTTACTCCAAAGTATGATGGCTGAAGTTTTATTGCTATTCTGTAGTGGGAAACTTTGCAGAATCTTAAATGCCATTTTAAATGCTGACTTTCAGTTGTTATTTCAATAACAGAACAGACAATTATGTGTACAATGAGAAAAACAGAAAGGATTCTAATGCTAGAGGAGGGAAATGAAAAACATTATGAAGTTATGCAAAAGTTAGATTGGAAAGATTCCCTGAGTATTTAATTGTGATATGCAGGCTTTTTTTTTTTTTTTCTTCACAATTTGTGTTAGACGAAAGACTGACAAAAAGAAAAATGTAAGTTCAGAATATAGGTACTGCAGATTGGTTTCAAAGACTGTTTTAAGTAGATCTATTAACCTGTCTTGAAAGGAATATAAAATATGATGTATAAAAGCTGGAAATAGCAAGTGATGGAGTGCTCTGAAAGAAACATGAAGAGATCAATTATCACTGTATGTGAGACAAGCTTTACAGAACAAGAGCATAACTATATTAGGTGATTCTCACATCATTTTATGCTGAAGTATATATCAGAAAGTTAGATGGTGACTATAAAAAAAAAAAATAAAGGTCCACACCACATCAAAAAACTTATTTTGCATTTGACAGTAAAGTTTACTTGAAATGTAAGAAAGTTCTGATGGATACAAATAATTAGACCAGGAAACGTGTGTGGAGTACAAAAAGCAAAACCTTAAACAATACTTTGCAGTGCTTTAAATCTCATGATGTGGTTATAATAGCCATAATATATAATATTGTTTCTGGTAGAAGATACCAGGTGCTTTTGAAAGCAAAAAATCTGTGGGCATTCCTAAATACTAAATAATGTAACCTGATAATGTTTCAAATTCATGAAGTATTAATGGAGGCAATGACTATATTAGTGATGTTATCCTTGACACAAGTAAGATAAACAGATTAAGATTTTTTTACATATATTTTTCAAAAGGACTTTACAGGATCAAGAAACATTATTGCCCTTTTGCAATCAACAATCTGAAGCATGAAGAAAACATCAGATCTGATGATGGTTGGACAGCAAATTTGCTGCAAAGCTGGGAACAAAACATAGGGTTACTGACTCCCAGCTTGGGACTCTAACTGCATAAAAATATAACCACTACATGAAATCACATTCCTATGTTACCCTGCACTGAGAGAATCAGAATAGTAGCCATCAGACAACCATTATATTTGTACATAACTTGATTTTACAGGGTCTGGTGTAAATCTTTTTTATGGACTTGCAATAGAGTGAAGTTAGTGGTGTTCTCAGTGGAGCCTGTGAAAGTGCTGTTAGATCAGGACATAGCATAGAATAATGGAATAATGACACATTTGAGGTAAAACACAGCTTTCTGAAGTAGTGTAGGATGAAGGAATAATTTGTTGCAGAATGAGTACTCAGAGAGAACATTTTGATTGCTTGAAATGATTCCAAAAAAGAAAAGTTTTTTCTTCTCTGATAAAATATATATACATATATATATACCAGGTTCAGTCAGGTTTCATTAAGTGGTGACTGTAACACCACCAGAAAGTTGATAGGACAACAAGGCCTTTGCTGAGTTTTTGGAACACATTATTTTGGTAGAATGATGGGATTTAGACAAAAATTATGTTACTGATCTTGTTCATCACCTGTTTCTCAAGAAAATGGCTTATTCTACTGCCCCTTCTGCTATATATATATATATATATATATAATATTATATATATAATATTTTAATCAGTGCCATTTCTAAGCTGCATTTCCTAACTCTCCATATTAATTGGTTCACCAGAAGTAGTTTACAAGAAAAAAATCTTTTATTTATTTATTTTTGTTATTTTTGACTGTAAAGACTTTCTGAATAGTATCACATTGAAATAATCAGAGCCATGAATGCTTGAATGAACATATTAATTCATAAAACCCAACCACACTAATTATGAAGTATGAATTATTTGGCAACTGGTGTGACCTGATTCGCTGTTTGTTATATGCAACTCAGTATACCTCTAAGATAAAATACTTCAAATGAACTTCATACTTTAAGCATCATTTTAGACTCTGAAGTCACATTGAAGGCTCACTGCTTTTGTTGAAATTATGTATCATTATAAGTAAATTTCTTTCTGGCTTTAAAATTGTGTAAGTTCCTGCTAAAATAATTAAAGCAATAAACTAAAAATAAAAAACTCCTGCTGTTTGAACAGTTTCAGCTTCTTACTAGGATGGAATGACATCTTGGTTAATTGACATTTTTGAATTAACATAATTCATCAGAAACTGAACCATAAGGAGCGTGGGCTGGATTTTTAATATAGTTTTTAGTCACGATTGATTTTTCTCAAGTAAAACTCTCTAGTGTTATTGTTTAGCTTCTTGCAGGTGAAATCAGTGAAGATCAGTTTTTGAGTTTTAGGTAGTTGTTTCACTTTTTTGTGTTCTGAACAAGAAAGACAGAAAGCTGCTGGTCTCTTTTCACACAGGCCACACCCCACTGCCAAATTTTGCCACCGACACCCAAAACACACTAAAATTGAAAGGATACCCTTACATTTCTTGTTTGAAACATGTACAAAAGTGAGATTCCTAGTGTGTCTTCTACGATATGACAGATTTTTGAGAACAAAGTGCTGTCTCAGAAAAATATTTGTTATACTACTGTGGGAGCAGGTGGAATTTATATTTCTGTAGAGGAACAAGTAGTGCATTTTTTGTTCCAGTACAGCATCAATTCCAGTACAGGCATCAGCTCAGATGAAGAACTTTGAAACACATTTCCACCCCTCTTGGTGGGGAGGCAGACATGCGGCATAAACTGGTCTGAACTGTTTTGGGATAGGGACCCTGTGTGTCTCCTGTTGTCTCCTATGCAATCATATGCACCACTTCTCAAAGAAGACTTAAGTTTTCCACTTAGCATGGGATTAGGGCATTCCTTATGGACAACTGCAGTCTTGCATTCTTTCTTGCTCTTCTTGAATCTGAGTTTCTTTCCTCTTGATTGCCCAACTCAGAGACTTGCTGATGCTGTTATTTGTTCAGCCTCAAAATAATTGCTTCTTTTGTGCAGAACCTGTTTTCAACAGTAGAGTTGTTTTGGGGCCACCCTAAACTATGTGACGCTAGATTTTTGAGGGGGAAGGAAGAAGGTGGGTTTTGATAGATGTTGAAATCCCTGACAGAAGCATAAAACTCTGTTCAGTGTTGCTTACTAGTGAGCTTGGATGTCCACCTACAGTATGCTGGCAGCTCTGAATTTCCTACTGTGGTTACTAACTCTACCTGGAGCTTGTGTATGAGCTGCCTAAAATTCAGTTGTTGCAACACAACCTCACAGTAGTGCTTGGAGTTAATAAACCTATTTTAAAACTTACTCTTCTGTCACATTTGAAGCAAGGACTTGAATCCAAACTGTTTATATTCTCAAAAACTGTTTATATCCTCAAATACTACTTCAGTTAATAATCTACTGGATGTTCTCTTTGTTTCTGTTTTTCTGGATACTGTATAAACTATGAAATATTAATTGTATGTTAACTGTAGCAGAAATTTCCATCTCTCTCCTAGGCCTAAAGAAATGTCCTCATCATTGAACTTAATGTCCTCATCATTGTACTTAAAACTTGAAGTTTCTTCTTTGGCCACAGGAAAACTTAATTATTTTATAGAGAATATTCAACAGAAGATATTAAGGGAGTCTTGAATATCCAACAGACATTTATGATACCAATGTGCTATTTATTCTAAGCAGCTCTCAGACAGGATAAGTTAATGAATTACTACTTTTAGAAACTTCCTAGAATTTACCCAAATAGAATTCCTAGAACACCCAAACTTTGGAAGCATTAGAAAGGAAATTTTGTGCAATCCTGTTGTCAGGAAGGTAGATCTGTATAGAATTGTTGATATCAAATAATAATTAAAGTGCCTCAAGATATCAAAATGATCTAGTTGTCAAAGTTGGAAACTGAGTAACTATGATCTTTTGTAACTCTAGTCTTTGTTAAAGAATATGCAGACTGGTACAAAACTTCCCTAAAGTTTGTAATGTATATCTACTGCTACCACAGTATTTTTTGGACATTTTAGAACTTTTTAAATAAATGTTTACATCAAAACTTTTTCCTGTACACTCTGCCTATCTACTCCCTTCATTAATACTTGTATCATTCAGATTCTAGGAAAAAATAAAGTTATTGGACTTTTACATGTTTGTCATCTAGTTTCTATACCAGGTAATGGACATCACTTCCAATGTTGTGATCACACACTCCTTTCTCTTAAACATTGTTTAATACTTGTTAAAAACAAACAAACAAACAAAAAAGTTTTCTCTTGTATGCCTTGTATAAATCAGATTTATTTAAGAGAAGGTCATCTCTTAAGCTTAAAGAAATTCAAAAATTTCTATTTTTCCACATACAATTATCATGTGGACTAACTTAAAAGAACAGTGAAAATAACAGGAAGAAGAACTGAAAAAGAGTACTAGTGAGAATGTTTCAAGAGAAAAGAAGACTATGGCATTGTTATGAACTGCAAGCACATAAAATGCTGCTATGATGAAGAAAGAAATAATAAGTTCTCTGTGCCTAGAGAGGACAGAAAAAGAATTAATAGGCTTGAGTTACAGCCAGGAAGATTTAAGATAGAAATTAAGTAAAATTTTCTAACGACATGGATCATGACACACTGGAATAGATTGCCTGAAGAGCTTTTGGAGTTTAGGTCATTGGAAGTCTCTAAGGACAGGTTAGGTAAACATCTATCAAAGTTGACAGGTACAGTTGATTCTGCCTGCAGGGGAAGAATAAAGTAGATGACCTTCTGAGGTCTCTTCCAGCCTTATTTGTCTCTGATTCTGTGATAGGTAGCAGTTTAGTCTACAGGTACACTCATGACTTCAATAGGGGTATTTATAGAATAAAGTACTATTCAAAAATACATTTGCAAACATGTCATTTTTCTGCAAGTAAATACATAAAAGGAGTAGAGCTCCTGGCTGGAAATTGCACCTGCCTTTTTTTTTTTTTTTTTCCTGATCAAAATAACTACATAGTAAATGGATTCTGTCAAGACTGTGGGTAGCAGTTGGGCTTGAACTTTTAAGATTTCCATGGGAGGCCACATTGCCTTCCTCAGCATTTTAAGTAAAATACTGAAACATATTTAAATGTCTACCTTCCAAATACTCTTAAAGGATATGATTTCTGTAATATATGCAATTGCTGGGCCTGTAAGAATAAAATAATTCTTGGATCATCTCAAACATGAGGCAATAAAATATAGGCCCCATTATATTTGGGGCTGCATACATTCTCAAAATATATAAATGAAATGGAATTCCATCACCAGTGTTGACTGGAGATATCTCAAAAAGTTATTAGGTGTAAAAGAGATACCCTGAGCTCATTTGTCAGGGAGTGGCATCTACAGCATTTACCATGCAAAATTGTTATTGAAAGATTTTACTACCAGGTTTTAATTATCATTTTAAAATAACAAACAAATAAAACACTGTAAATCTAACCCATTTAAGAAACTTACTCTTTAATTTGGCATTTTCCTGGGTCTCTTCTCCAGAACTCAGGAGATTTTTACAGAACTGATTGCTTTAGTGCTGGGCACTTGATTGACATTCCAGAGATGGCATATCTTTGCCTAACTATTTATCTACCCCACACTTCATCTATACAGTTACAATGAGGAATTAAGTGTGAATAATCTGCACAAATATCTGCTGTTACATACATTTGCATATCCACACCTGTGATTTCCTTTGGAGTCAGTGGAGAGAAACAACCAGTGAGAATGTCATTCGGGTGACTGATTTCTGATCATCTCCTTCAGCATGAGGTGCTTTGTGCTCTGAAAGTACTTATTTATTTCCAGTGTCTATGAACAGAACAAAAAATGAAGACTGAAAAGTGGACATTTATATTAAACAGTTAAGTAAATGAATGTCCTTTGTTCTAAAACAGATTTTCACATTGTATCTAACCACTTCATAGTCTTTTGCATACTTCGTCACACAGCTTCTGTGGAATAGGAAAAGCAGTTGGAATAGGAAGAGCAGCACTTCTAATTATGATGGTGTTAAGCATTCAAGAATTACATAAATGGTCTGGTGAAACACGGATGGCAAATCTGCAATAATACAGATCTTCAGAATGAGCACAAGCTTGCAAGTATCCATATGGTAAAATAATTGTTTCTGATTTGGAAAGGAATAAATTATCTTCCAAGACTAAAATACATATACACTTATATATGTGTATTTATACTTACATGATGTACATAACTAGTCTGGAATGAAGTTGTAGAAACTAATGCCTCAAATGTGTATTAAGTCCTTGAAATGGAGAGATGGGTGAAAAGTGGTAATAAATACAAATAAATAAAATAACTTTTCCACAGTGTACAAAAAACATGCAATGAAGAATTTCTAATAGACTAGGAGTGCCTTATGAAATATAGTAAAGCCCTAGCTTTTTTTCCAGCTCCCAAAATATCATCTCCAAAAATGTGTGTGCATACATGTACTGCCAGCTATTATATTAAATTCATTATCCTTATATTGGGAATAAATCTCACATGGATTAATATATCCTGCTTCTCTATACACAAAATGTTCAAACATCAGGTAACATTATCTTGGGAATTCTGATTGTCTAATGTTTATTATGTATTCTGAGCAAGGTGAAAATGTCTTTCAAGATGTGAAGAAGTACAAATCAGAAATATTCTTGAATGTTTTGAATAATCTAGAAAATGTTGCTGGTAGGCTTTGGAGAGCAACTTGTTACTTGAGCAGATAGTGATAGGACAAGGGGGTTTTAAACTAAAAGAAGGGAGATTTAGATTATATATTAGGAGGAAATTCTTCAATCACAGGGTAGTGAGGCACTGGAACAGGTTGCCCAGAGAAGTGATGGATGCCACACCCCTGGAGGTGTTCAAGGCCAGGCTGGATTGAACTTTGAGCAGCCTGATGTAGTGAGAGGTGTCCCTGCCTAGAGCAGGGGACGTGGAACTGGATGGTCTTTAAGGTCCTTTCCAACACAAGCCAGTCTGTGATTCTATGACTCTAAGAAGGTTCTCAAAAATTCTACTTACAGTTGACAAAGCTGATTTTAAACTACGCAGCAGAGGAACAAGCAGATCAGGGATGATGCGTCAGCATCCCTGAGGGCAGACAATGGTAATGACATGAAGTGGCTACAATGCACAGCTTTTCATAATGATATGTGTGAAGCAATACATCCATTAGCAGTAATATTTGGTTCACACTATAAAACCTTACCCAGTAATTACAGTGGGAAAAGTGACTTTATGCAAATACTAATTCATTTTTCCAACAAAACTAAAGACAGAGCACCAAGGAAAACTGAATTTAGCTTCCTCATGGTGGTAGTGCTGGAGACAAATCTAGGCTCCAGCACAGGCTGGAACAGGTAATTATCAAGGGGCAGATGGTGTTTCTTTGATGTGGTACTTAAATGCATTACAGCCCCAAATTTTTCTTTGGATATAATAATGCATATATGCATTTTATAGAATTATATAATATATATATAATAATATATATCACATATATTATATATATGAATATATCTATTATATATAATATAATAGATATAGATATAATACATACCTATGTATATATTTATATATACACATAAATATATATATATAAATATGCATTATATATAATTAGATCATTATATTATATTATAGTATATATTATAATATACTATAATATAATATAATGATATAATTAATATGATATGATATATTATATAAAATGAAAATATATAATAATATAATATATATTATATATGTGCATATATAAAAATATATAAATAATGCATATACGAACATTTTATACATTCTCAGTGGGCTGTCTGAAGAAAACCATATTCTCCAGATAAAATTTGTGAAGAAGGATTCACAGAGGAAGAAACTTGTTCTTTTCTTTATGGAAATAAGAAGCTTACAGAAGAATATTGTTCTCCATAAAAGTAATCATTTAAGACTAAATATATAGTCTTTCCTTGAGCAGACCTTCTTTTGGTTATCTGGGCCAAAATCCAAATAATTAAATTTGTAAGTTCTTTTTTCTTTCTTTCTTTTTTTTTTTTTCTGAAGATAAAATGGAACTTCAAAATGTCTGTACTGTGCTTAATATCTACTTCTTGTTGATAAATACTATGTTAAGTGTAAAATGGCAGAATCAATATTGTTTCAGAAAAATTTACCAGTAAATATGAGGATTACAACAAACAAGACAGGTGATTATTTTTATTTTTATTTTTATTTTTATTTTTATTTTTATTTTTATTTTTATTTTTATTTTTATTTTTATTTTTATTTTTATTTTTCTGCAGAGTCTTCCTATAATAGAGACTTTTAAACAGATTTGCAGATAGCAACATTATTTCATTTTAAGTGTAAATTTTCTGCACAGGGATTCTTAGCTCTATGGTATTTTATAGATGTCAGATTAGGTGGCAAGTAGAGGCCCTGCAGCAGGTAACTCCACACAGGCCACGTCTGGTCCACAGGAAGACATAGACCCAGTGGTTGGTGTTCTGCATCATCAGCTATTTTGAAAATTGATGCATGGTTTTTAGAGCTACAGTGACAACGTCTTGCATTTCATCATCACCTCAACCTTTCTGTTATGAGATTAGTCATCATCTAGTAATTCTTTTTTTTCATTATTATTATTTTTTTTATGTAGTTCTGGTTAAAGATACTATTTGTTTATGTATTTAAATACCTTTTGCAGGGCTTTACATTATTATTCTCTTCCATCACCAAGTAAATTCAAACCCCTATTTTTTTTTTCTTATTACTATTTTCTCTTTTTATAGCTGCCACAGTTTTCAAGGTGGTTTTACTCTGAAAGTCCTGGCATGTTACTTTCAACTTTTTCCTAGCTTTGTCTGCAAATTCCAGATACAGTTTTCTCTTTTGGATTAATGTTCATGGCTTTTGTACATTTAAGATCTTAAACTCTCAATCTAGTCATTGTCTCTGATTGGTTCTCATAATTTGTGAAAGTTTTTCCTTTCAAAATCCATATATTTTCTTACAGACATTCTTTTATTTATCCTGCTTTTTCATTTAAACAGGATCAGCTAGGGATCATTAGATTCAAGGTTGTTTTCTGAAGAAGGCTAAAATTATAATGCAACACCTAAATTAACACCCTGGAAATAAATTATGCCTATTTTACATGTGCATCATGTTAAGATAAATACCTTAATACCTTATTTCTGTGATCAAATTTTGCTTAATTTTTCAATTGTACTCCTCCCCCAGGCAGTGCACAGAAACCATGAAGATGAAGCTGTCTTCTTTTGGAAACATATTTACCCCACTTTTGAAAGAGTTGAATCCTCCTCCTGAATCTTTACACATAAGTGTCAGAAACACTGTGTTCCAAGACATTTGGCTTTTGCTTCCCAGATTCAGTCATAGCAGTATACATGTATATCTTTGTCACATCAGGATTGAATCATCATGGTTTCAGCAGCAAGCAACATGCAAACTGCAACTAGTTAAATACCTCCAGTATGATGCAGCTAATAGCATGAAAACATCATTCCAATATTTGACAAAGAAGACCTGTCTCAAGTCTTCTTCAGGTCTCCTTCAAAGAAGAAGCGTCTCAGTCAAAACTCAAACTTGACAGGCAGTCTTGGGATATCATACAACTCAGGTTGTATTTAGGACATTATCCATACAGTTTCTTTTATCTCAAAATGCAAGTATATTCCAAGCACTCTGAATGTGACTCTTGAGGACTTATTCACAAAACAGCAAGATCTTTCAGCAATTGCATAGCTTTTTTATCTGTTCATTTCCAAGAAGATTTTGGAGATGGAAAGACTTAGACAATATAGAATAAAATGTTATGGGTGTACATGTAATGATTATAACAATCTAATTTAATTTCTTTAAAACAAAATTCTTTCCTCAGAATGAAGAAGAAAAGCACTCTCTTTTGTAGTCTGATACTACCATCCAGTTTCATATTTAGTAGGTTTATTTTGAAATAACTAGGTGAATAAGGTTGTCATAATTTGCTCAATTCTGCAAAAAGAATCTTTTCTTCCTTTTCAAAGGAAACAGAGAGGTGAAGTCTTATAAACTGTTATATGGCACTTTGTCACAATGTCATTTGCAACTAGGAAATGACCTTGTGTCTTCAAAGTCGTGAAATTTTATTTTAAGAGGGTGAACAATCTCACCCTGGTGATGACAAGAAGATAAGGAAAGAAGACAAAATCCATAATTTAGCAATGAATTAAAGAGATCTCAAAAAATATAATGTTCATGAAGTTCAAGGAGTTTGCTGCTGTTAAAACACATAGATTGAATTCAGTTTTGTTATTTTGTCAGGAATGCCCCAGGCTAGGAGTACTGAAGTGAAAAAGAAGACTCGGTGTCATTTCTAATAAATAGAAAATGTTAACTTCCTCTAGCTGTAAGAATTATGTACTTTTTTGTTGTTGTTGCTGTTTTTTTATCCTTCTTTGCAGAACAAGAGTATTTTGCAGTATTTTCTCATTATTTTATTTGCAATGATCATAAAATACTGTCCTCTAAGAAAGCCACAATCTGCATTTTTTTTCATAGTTGCCATGACAGCCACAGAATTTTTATAGGGTTAAAAGATTTTACAAGTACATATATATATATATATATATATTTTAAAGTCATCATAGCAATACCAGACAAGTATTATTAAACATAGCTAATCATTATACAATCATGAAAGCTATAAAAATGACATAAGGTCAAGAAAAATTGTACCTCTGGTCAAGAGCATGACAAAGTGGAAATTTGCCATGGCAATAAAAACCATTAAAACTCTGATTATTTTGGAAGGTGGGAGATTGGGGAGAGTTTTAGGGCAGAGAGCAGAAGGGAGTGGGGAGAAGTATTTTGGGACAGATTGAACAGATTTGATACAAATGAGAAAAAGTGAACAAACAACAGCTCAACATTAAGATCAGCTTAATATCAATTTAGACTCTCAACTAAATTAGAGAATTTTAAGGAGTAGTACAAAAAGCAAGCATTCTCTGAGGATCTGCATCTTGTCTTAGATCACCAAGGTATCAGAGACATGCACCTTTTTTACCTTTTTTTTTTTTTTTTTTTCTTTTTCTAATTATATAAGCTATTAAGAAACTTTTAATAAGACTGAGGACAGAATTTTTAAATTCTTGGCACTCTAATTAACATTGAAAATGCTACATTTCAAAAAGAAGATTTCATTCTGCTTTGGAAACTAAACCACACTTTTAAACAGCCTCCTGCAAAATATTGAAAATATATCATGTTGAGGTGATTTCTACTTAGCTAAAATAAACATGAACCGTAATCTTTTTATTTTTTTTTTTATTTTTTGCCCCTAATCTGGTGGAATTTATTGTATGTTTTATTCTTATAATTATTAACTAGTTCATGGCATATCAGCAGCAACATATTCATATATCACACTACTACTGGCATGTGACAGCATGAAAAAATACTGAAATATTTCAATATTCTTAAAATCAATACCCAGAGCTGACTTTGGCACATTTGGAACATTACTCTTCTCCTGTATTGAAAGGCTTCTTTAGAAACAAAAACAGGAAATGCTTTGACATAAGTATAAAACATTTGTCACTTTTTTTTTCAAAGCATTCTTTACCTGAGATAATTTTAATTAAAATATTTTAAAAACATTTCCATTCTACATTAAAAATATGTTTTGCAATGATCAACATTTAGATGAAAGAATTCTGATCAGATTAGTTTCTTCTAGTGTTGACTGTAAATAATTATTTGGGTCTCCTGTCTGTGTATGGTATGATATCAACTGTGCACAAAAAAGTTAAGCATATTATGGGAAAGCCACTACACTGTACCACTGTTTCACTCAGCTGCTAAACTCTGGCTTCTTCAAGCTCCAAAATAATGTCAGTTTTTGTGAAAACAAGCAAACAAACAAACAAAAACAACAAAACCCACATTTTTTCTCTTACGTGGGAAAACCAATATCATAACTGCATGACCTCATATTGAGCAAGTTGTCCAACTTCATCTGCACAGTGACATTTGTGAAGACAAATCAAACAAATAACTGCATTGTTTAACACACATAGTTCATCATTAGCATTGGAGGTAAAGAAAATGAATTCTGCTTACTAATGCTGGTTATGAATAAGTCCACATTTCCAAAGTCTCATTTCTCTTGCCTAGATAATTCATGATTAATTAATCTTTTACCCATGTAAGGCCATTATGGTTGGGTTGGCTGGACAATTTAATGGCAAAAAGCTAGCTGGATGGACAGGGTCAAAGAGTCGTGGTTAGTGGGTAGCACTCTACCTGGATGCCAGTGAGAAGTGGATCTTTCAGGGCCCTTCAATGGGATCCCATGCTTGACATCTTCAACAGTGACCTGAAGGACATAATCGAGTGTACTGTTGAGGTGTTTGGTAATGACGCCAAACTGGAGAGAACAGTTAATATGATGGAGGGCAGGGCTGCCAGCCAAGGGAGGCAGGAGGAATGAACCAACAGGAGCCGCATGAACTACAAGAACAAATGCCAAATCCTGCACCTGAAAAGGAGGAACCTCAGGTACCAATAAACGTGGAAGACTGATGGACTGCCACAGCTCACCTCAGTATTTATTTATTTATTTTTATTTGCAGATATGGGAAGGCAGTACTGACATCCAAAGCTGTCTTTACAGGTTAGTCATATCCTCTTAAGCTTTAATATTGGAGGGAGTGATGTAACTGCCACCAGCCTCTGCTCTTCAGAGTGGTACAAGGAACAGCCCCATTCTGAAATATGTTGCCAAGTAAACAGAGGCAAACAAAGCCACTTACCTGGGGTCATTCATTACTCTTATGAGTTTCTACATGTACCTGTCTGCACATACAAAGGTACAGGTATGTACATACCCATTTTTAGTACGCTTAATGAAAGATATGGGATAAAAGCAAACATACTACTATGGATTTTCATTCTATTCATTTCAAAATTAATTAACCTTGAAAAGAGAACTGTGAACAAAACTGAATTATTTTGTATTTTAGATCCCAACATTTGCAGCACAGAGCAGGAAAATCCATAAAAACAAATTTGCAGGTTCAGCTTCTTCTTAATTGTTGTCATTTTTCATTCTATCACTTTTGGTGTTATTTTAGGTTGAAGGACACAATGCACAAACAACAAACACTTGAGTATATCAAAAGGTTTAAGATCAATTCAAGGAAAAAGAGAATGTTTAAAACAGAATACACCATGCCTTACCTTTAACTATTTTTTATTAAAAAAAAAAAAAAAAAGTATCTGTAGACATTGCATAGGAATATTAAGACTACATGGTTGTTAGCCGGATATATTTATAAAGTATCATTTTACTATGTTGTAGTTCTGTCATCCTGAATATCCTGTTTTCCGAAATATGTTGCAAATGAATCTTAAAGGACATATACTATTGAAAATATGCAGTTGTGAATTCAGAAGAAATTATGTGTGTTATGTAACAGGCTGGACAGTTGTTTAAGATTGAGGCTAATAAAGAAAATGACAATTGTGTCACACATTGCTTTCAGACTCTGCACATTTGTTGGCTCCTTGTACAGCCTAGTTCAACAGGACTTTCACCTTGATTAGTCTGTCTCTCCTTGGCAAAAGCAACAAAGGCAAGTATGGCAGCAGATTAAGTTAATGAATTAAAACATGAAAATACTTTTCATACGCATATACAAAGAAATCTGACATTGTCTTCTGAGAAGATTACAAATCTGATTGGCAAAGACCATGTTGAAAAACTAGCATTTGGCTTACTTTTATGTGACTTTCTAACTAAAATTTGACATTTTGCAATAATCAATGTAAAACATATTTGTATTAATCAGACTGGGAAAAAAAAAAAAAAAAAGGGTATTGATAACAAGTCTCCAACATTAATTGTAAATGGGAAAACTTCACAGAAATTCATGTGATTGGTGCTGTCCTTGACTCTATATTGTTCATTTTAATTGGTAACCTAGAAATGAAAAATAAAACTGTTTCTGAGGAAGTATGCATATGACATGATTATTGACTCAAGTGGTAAATAATACATAGAAAATTCCGAGTCACTCAGTAATCTGGATTCATTTTTAAACATCATACATTTTAATGCTGCCATATGCAAGGTTGTACATCCAGAAACATAGAAAGTAGGTCACACAAGACACAAAAAATGTTTCTTGGAAAGCTTGTCTCTATGAAAGCCTTTGGGGTTTGGTGAGTAACCAACTGAACATGAGCTCACATTGTAATACAGTGACTGAGACTGATGTAGCTCTTAACAATGTAAGGTGAAAACTAATAAAACAGACGATAGATATATATTATATCTGTATGTTATTATTGACACCTTTACTATAATATCATGTTCACACCTCAAGGTTAGAAAGGTTTTGGAAAAACAAACAAACAAATAAAAAATAAAAACAAGAAACAACTGCAGAAATTGCCTTGGATTTGCAAAACCTGCAATACGGCAAAACATGACAAAGAAAACTGTCTGGTTAATTTATAAAAGAAGTTAATTGTGGTCTGCAAAGTAACCTCCCCTTGTATCCCAGATATATCTTCAGATGGATCTCAGTCTATCTTCAGATGGATTTCAACATGAAAGGCAGTCTTCATTTATCCAAAAGGTGGCAAAAAGTTCAATGTCTAAACATTAATAAAAACTGCAGTCAGGCTAGAAATAAGGTGTACTTTTTTAAAGTAGGACAACCACACACACACACACACACAATAATAATCAAAACTAAAACAAATGAACAAAAAAGCTTTCACCAAAGATATTTTGAATTCCACACTATTTTCTGTCCTGATATAAAGACTGGATACCTTTTTATAAACATACTCTATTTTAAACAGTAGATAAGTACAGGATATACAAAACACAAGACAAAGACTTATGGTCTGTTTGTAATAAAAACTCAGACCAAATGACCTGAGTGAAAGAGGTAGCAGGGAACGTGTCAGTAAGATATACTTTCATTGGAGAACCTATTTTTGCAAACTAGTTGAAGACACAGATTTGGAGTGAGGCCTTGGCTTTGCTCTATTCTATATGACCCTGAAAAAGATGAGAGTCCCTGGGAGGAAATAAGTATGTTCATTGAGCTAATAGCATTGTTTGACTCCGACCTTTCTTTCTGGGGGTCTCAAGTTCAATGTGTTCACAATTTGTCTCTTGTTTTGTCTCCTTTCTTTAGCATTGTGGACCAAATCTCAATCAGGAGTATCATTCAGGAGTATCATATCATCTTTGATTCTGAGGCCTTGATCTCCATATCTTGAAAATCAAAGCTTGTTTAAATCTGCATTCTTTGGTACAATGTCTCTCCTGCTCAGTCCCTCTTATTCGTTCATACAGCTGAACTCTTATCTACCACCATTTTCCATTCTAAATACTGTGACTTCTTTTCTTTTCTTTATAATTGGTGTTAGCATTTATTTTTCATCCCATTCCTACATTTTTAAATAAGGACTTTCATGCTTTCTGTTACTTTTATTCCTGTGTTTGAGAAGAGTGCCCAGTGAATATCTCTCAAGCTATCTCACCACTTTCCTCCAGATGCTTCCTCAGAACTCATTGTGCCTGTGTTTCCTGCGTCCATGTGATGAGGCCTACCACATCGTTCAAAATCACCTGTTTTCCTGCATTTTAACAGCAATCTTTGGACAAGCATCTGTTGACTTATGCTTTAGACACAGATGGTGAAATTTTTGAACAGTGAAACATTACTTTGTCCTGCCTTCCACTATGACCGCTAACTCCACTGCTAATATTCCAACTACCTACCATGGATTTTCCTCATACAAGATAAAACAGTGACAAAGAAAATTGATTTGTTCCTGTCAGAAAGTATTATTATAATGACTACAGTTCTTCACCTATGAATGAAGAGTATCAGCTATAGAGATTTCTGGAATTTGCTTTCAGGACTTTTGTATAGTTAGGACTATACAAAATCATTTTCCTCAAAAGATGTTTCAGAAAGTCTTAACTTCAGGGATCCCATGTGTGACTTCCACGGGCAAGAAATGCGCCTTTGAGAACCCAGAGTTGGGCATGGTAACTCTCAAGAGTTACTATGTTGCCCTTAGCACAGGAACCAAGATGTATTTGGTCCTCAAAGGAATGTGCAAATTCATATGAAAGTCTGTTTCATCCTCTCAGTCACAGGCATCAAGATTTCACAGCAGACACAACTTCTGGCACAAATTCATTCTGCTTTTAATATCACTTCTGGCTTCCATCGTTTCACTTGCAGAAAGAAACAATTTTGTGGAAGCATCTTTCAAAATGACTTCATTGTCCATGGTAAATGCTTTCAGCTTCCCTTGAGCACCAGTAAACTGCAGCAGACACAGTCTGTATTCAAACCTCAGACAGCAAATTAAAGACCACTACCTAGCACAGCTCTTGCTACTGCAATTTCTTTGGTGAGCTGCTGCTAGCAGGAAATTATGAACAAGAAATCACAAGTGGTTCAGCCATCTCCCACAGCTTTACAAATCTATAAGTAATGTTAATATAGATTAAAAACTATATCTAATATTACGTCTAAATTACTGTATATCTTACATATATTACCTTCTTTATGTATGTCCTGAATACTGGTGAACTGAATATGCAGCAGACATGTAACAGTCTCTTTAATCTCTGCCCACGAATTCACTAAAAAAAACAAAGACTACTGCTCTTTAAAAAGCCAATATAGTTCAAATATAAGTCATACTGCTGAATTAAAGAAGTGTTTCAGAGAAAGCCCCTGTGGAATTCAGTGGAGATTATGGCAAGCAATTTGTTTTCAAGGTAAATATTTAAGGTAATGATTTTCCTTTTTTTTTTTTTTTTTTTTTTTTTTTAATTTGGGAAATGCTCTTGGAAATAAATGTATTTGTTTAAATTATTGTTCAAATGTTGTATCTGAACTTATAATCACTTTTTAAATAACATAATTAAAGCCAAAGATAATTGAGTAAGAATGACACTTTAAGGCCATTTAGTAGAATAAATTAAATCCTTGTGTTAAAATAGAGTAGTTTATTAAATATATATATATTTTTAAACATTAACATTATCTCCTTTCTTTGTTTATGTGCAATTATATAATAGTGTTGCTAATTACTTTATGGTAAGAAATAATTACTTAAGATTACTTAAGTTTAATTTAAAATCGATTAAAACCAACTCATTAAACAGAAATAAATCAGTACAACGCCCAGTAGCTCTCACTTCGCAAAACCAGTATGTGGCGCTGTCTCCTGTGAAAAAAACAGCCCCGAGTTTCGGGAAAGCTGGTCTCCAAAATCGCTTGTGTGTACATTGTCAGGTATGTCACATTGGTTTGAAGAACAGATAGGATAATAAAACCTGAAATTTTTTAAATAAGATCAATGTTATATATTTGCAATGATTCGAAATACTAAAAGATTCTCATACTAAAAGATTATTTATTTTCATTTATCAACAAACAAACAAACAAACAAAGGAGCAAGCAAGCAACAACAACAACAAACAGACAAATTGTAAGAATGTATATACTACATCTATTTCTGTGGTTTTGGCTACTATTTTAATAAGGAAAAAGGTAGGTATGTTTATATATAAGTAAATAACAATTGGCAATTGAATCACAATAACTTGTGATTCAGAAAACAAAAATAAATCCAAGAATAGCTGCAAGAAGTGTGTTCTGAGAAGTTCACTAAAAAGAATCCTGTCTGTTTTGAAAGATCGCCACGGTATTATCTGGGACTTCTGAAAGATCCAAAGACATTTGACCAATTAGATGATTCCATTATGCTTAAAGATTTGTGCATCTCATTTATTTCCAAATGGATGTATTTTAGAACGAAATTACTAAGCTCTCTAATATGACTCTATTTACAAAGGTATGTGTCTTACCTTTCAATCTGTTGGATATTTAGCCTGTAGTGGGTTTTGATTACCCACAAAATTCTTGAGCTGGGGAGCCTGTTTCTTAATCTCCATGTAAGGGAACAGGACCTGTGTGAATTCTGTTTTACTGGAACTGAACAGCCGGTCTTTTGTGTGCTAACTGAGTTGGCCCTTGCTTAAAAGGAATTCACAGACTACACTGATGATCTCTGTAACCGTGACCTTTCAAACACAAGCAACTGAGTAAACTGTGTATTCATGAACTTTTTAATTTTTAAGGGCTCTGTGCCCTTTGCTACCAGACTTTATAAAACAAAGGAAACAGGATTCATACCCTTTTACTCAGAGCTGGGGATTATAATATGCAACATAAATTGCATTAGCACTAACACTGGGGTTATATCTATACAACCATCTGCCCTCTCTAGATTTGTAGTCTGATTTATAGATGGTAACATATTTTTTTTTAAGGCAGTTCTTATTATCTGCTAAAATATGGCAAAACTTGAAAGCATTTGGTGTACCTGTAAACACTATGAATCAGTGAAGCAATTTTCTTTTCCTGACTCCATGCAAAAGGTTGCAAAAGATTCAGCTAAGGCTTAATAAAACCTATTCGAAAATTAGTCAGTTAGAAACTGATTTTCTGAACTTAATATTGAGGCCTGAATGGCCTCATAACTGTTTGTCACAGTATTGCTGGGATTGTGCTTTTACTTCTGTGCTGTTATATATGTGGTTCCTTATTGTTTTTCAACACAGAGATGCCAAAGTAGGTTAAGATCATCAACTGCTGTCAGCAGAACCCTAACCCGTTTTCTAGCAGCAAGAAATCTGTCTGGATTGGGATCAGTATTTCCAGGCCACCTACTACTCCTGCTCATTGAAAGCCATGGGTGATCGGTCCATTTCCAAAGATGAGGAATACTTCTGGAGCTGGAGCTGAGACGGTCTCCCTTGGCACATTTCCAGAATAGCCTGCTCAGAACATTTACACAGTGCAAGCAGCGGGGCAACTTCTATGCCAGGAAGTGGCAGGTGACCTCTTCTGGTTACTGTGCTCCCTCAAGCACTGAAGACATGGACTGTCATTTCAGTTTGTTAACACTTGCAGGAGTGAATGTGGCCTACTGGCTTCTCTTGAGTGAAGATTTCCAGTCAACTGACAGGAGGGTTGAGCTCAGGCACTGTGAGCTGCAAAGTAACATCTAAATTAGAATTTGTTTTGCTTCCTGTTATAGTGGCGTCTTACAAATACAATCTGTATGTTACTCATACGGTTTAACTATGGATTTGGTCTGGATTTAACAAGCCTTTTTATATTTTGATTTTCCATTTTATAGATATAGATGTATAGGTTTGTGGAAAATGTATATATGGATTCTGGCAAGAAAAACTGCATTGAGGTATATGCTTTATTTCACATTTGTGCACAATGGAGTATCCATTAGGAAAATAATTATAACCACGTAAAATTAGTACAAGCAAGACCGGTCAAAGACCTTGCTGTATTTTGATTAGATTTCAGGTGAGTTTCCTAAAATGTACTTAGTTTACCCTAAAACTTGTTTCGGTAAAGAAGACTCCTGCTGTTTAAGTGTTAAGTAACCAGTACTACTAACAGGTACTGCTACTAGCAAGCGTCTCACGCTATCATCTCCTGAAACGGCCAGAAGACAACTTATTTCAGCTCGCACAGCCTCGGGATTTTCCAGCTCGGGAGGCCCGTCCCTCAGACCCCCGTGAGGAGCCTCTCTCGCCCCATCCCGCAGCGGGAGGAGCGCGGGGGCATGCGGCACGCATCCGTGCTACACACCGCACCGCAGCAGCTGCAGGAGCCGGGAAACGACCTCCTAACTTGCTGCGCACCGCCCGGGAGCCATTTTAAAGCTCCGCTCTCGCAGCTCTCCCTCGGAGGCACCGCAGCGGTGACCGACCCTTCACAGGCTGGACCCCACCGCGGGCCGGCCGGGCGGTGCCAGCCCCACCGCTAAGGGCTGGGCGCCACACAGGTGGCGGCACGAAGCCGGCCGAGCCGAGCCGATCCGTGCCGTGCCGCTCCGACCTGCCCGCGGCCGCACCGCCCGCCCCGGCACTGGCGCTCTCCGCAGCCAATGGCGCCGCCTCTGTCAGGCTCGGCCCGCCCGCTGCCGGCGCGGGGGAGGGCTGAGGGCCGCGGGGAGGGAGGGAGGGAGGGAAGGGGCGAGGGGAGTTGGATGATTGAACTTTCTTGTTTAGTTTCTGCGCCGCGGAGCCTTCTGCCCCCGCTGCAGCCCGGCACCCGCCCGGCGAGCGGGAGCGCACCCCGGCGCCTGCCGCCCCCCGCAGCCCCCTGCCTTCCTCCTCCTCCTCCTCCTCCTCCTGCCCGCCCGCCCAGCCATGGTGCCCGGCGCGTCCCTCGCCCTGCTCCTCTGGGCAGCGGCCGCCTGCGGCAGCCCCGCCGGGCCGGGGGCCGGCGCCGCCGCCCGCAAGGAGGACGAGGCTTTCTCCACGGCCAGAT
Source organism: Anas platyrhynchos (assembly GCF_047663525.1). NCBI lineage: Eukaryota > Metazoa > Chordata > Aves > Anseriformes > Anatidae > Anas > Anas platyrhynchos. The sequence continues at coordinate 132,284,733 of NC_092587.1, forward strand.
GCACCTCCAGGTGCCTGAGCCTCCAGATCACCCGCATCTCCGCCTTCTTCAAGCACTTCCAGGTAGGGGCACGGCGCCGGGCGCGGTGGTCCCGCTGCCCTCCCGGCGGGTGGCCGGGATCCCCCGGTGCCCCCGGCAAACTTCGCGGTGGCTTCAGCCCCGCAGGCACCTGGAGGCGGCGAGCGGGGGGCGAGGGCTCCTCACAGGTGGTGGCCGGGACGGGGCGGCCCCGAGGGGTGCGCTTCGGGCTTTGCTTTTAACGAGGGGTGAGGGGGGACGCTGGGTGCCGGCCCGGGGAGGGTGCGGGTAAGGCTTCTCCTTGCGTCTCCTTCGGGATAACGGTGGTGGGGAAACGGGGATGAAATGGGGACGGGTGTGGGGAGAGCTGCGTGGTGTAAATGCAGTGAGCTGTGCGGAGGGAGGGTGAGCCCCCAAAGCTCCTAAAGCGGCTGCCCTGGAAGCGATGCGGGAGGCGGTGTAAGGGCAGCGGGTGTCTGCCCGCCCGTCCCCACCTCCCAGCTACGCGCCCTCCTTTCACCTAACCTGGTCATGAACACCTCCAGGGATGGGGCATCCGTAACCTCCCTGCGCAGAGGTTTTCCCTTCTCCACCTGCTCTCGATTGCGCACACGTTGAGCCCAATAAATGAGGGATCCCCCGGAGCACATCTCCCTCTGTAGCCCCCAAATCCTTTTGAGAACAACCCTGGGGGGGAGCGCGGCCACCTCCACCTCTCGGGACAGCGCGGCCCCGCAACGCCTGGGGAGCGCCTCCCGCTGCCCTCCGGCTTCCCCGTGCGCTGCGAGCTGGGACCGATCGCACCGACGGCTTGGGGAAAGCAGCTCCGAGGGCTACGGTGTTGGCACTAAACCCTGGCTGGGGAGAGGTGTACGGATAACCCGCTTAAAAAACAAAAGTCACAGCCAAAGGGAAGCCTGACGCGCTCGTCCCACCGGCCGCGGGAGTCGCTCGCTGCCTGTGGCAGGGTTTGGGTGGGCCGGCGAGACCCGGGCTAAGAGCGGGGCCGGGTGGGGTGGGCGCTGCCCCGGGCGAGGCTTCGCCGGGTCTGGGGGCGGCGAGGCGCTTGCTGGCAACGTGGCCGCCGCTGCCCAGCGCGTCTGGAGAGGATGGTACTCGTTAAAATAGTTCATTGTCTTGGGGAGGGCTTGGGCTTTTTATTTATTTATTTATTCTGGCGTTGTCAGGCGGTTGTAACTTATTTGTTTTACAGTTTCGGTGGCTAAAGAGGCAGTTTAGATCAAGCCAATTCCGAGTGAAAGGCTTTTTTTGTGTTTTCTTGGCATGATTTCTTTTCCGACGTAAAACTGCTGACAGAATGCACATTGCCAAACAATAGTGATTACATTTTAATTAGCTAGGGTGAAATAAGCTGCAAATTACTCAGTTAGGACTTAATAACTGGCTGTTTATTTTTGTAATCGGTTGAAAATCTTAGTTTTTAACCCCAACCTGCTGAAGCACGTGGTAATTTATCTAAATTTCCAGGGATTAAACTCCTGCTGGATATGAAACGACTGTAATGTTGGGAGATAAAGTACTCTCGCTTATGGAAGTTAAGCTTTCCATTGTCTCTTAATGAAGGAAAGGAGAAGAGTTTTGGAGTATAGGGAGGATTTCGTGTTCTCACAGACTGATAATGCACAGTGGAGTGGGCCATATGGTTCCACCAGTGTGAAAGGATATGATGTTCCCTTCATCCCCTCTTTTCTTCCTCCTTTTAACACAGTCTCCCTCCCAGCCCTCCATTTTCATCTTGTCAGGGAGCAGTTTCTGGAGTTCTTTTCATTGCAGAGATGCCCACTTATCTTGTAATCTGATTCAGCCTTTGAAGTGAATCAAACACCCAGCAGGAGCAGGAAGGAACCATACTGTTTCCCAGGTAGAACAAGATTGGAAGGAAGTGTGACCCACTCATTTCCCAGCCCTGCTATAGGTACCACCTAAGTGTGGCGGTCAGGAGATAGCAGCTGGGTGCATGGTGGCAGGTGGACTTCACCACATTGTAGAGAGTTCATTTTACACAGTTGAGGGTACCAAAACCACAGCACTAACTTTTTTTTTTTTTTTTTTTTTTTTTTTCTTCAGGGAATGAAGGTCAAGTAGTATAACAGAAATGATAATGATTATTTCTATAACTTCTGGCTATCTTGTTTGAATGGCAATTGATATTTTTTTCAAAATTTCAAAATGTTCACAAGAGATTTTCCTTCATTTCCCACCACCTCCGTCCTGCCCCCTGGAAACTCTGGAAATTTTCACCCATTTTTCTTTACCATCCCTGTTTCTGAAAGGGTCAAGAGAGGTTTATTTATCTAATTCCCAGATATAAAATAAATAGTTCTTAGCTTGTGTTAAAGTTGCATTCCCAGTAGCATATTATTTCAACCAAGGCACATTTCAGATAATTTACTTTTTTTTTTTTTTTTTTCCCCTTTCATGAAGGCTATTGATGTAGGGTAGAAGAAGAATTAAAGTCTCTCATTTCCAGAATGCCTGATGAGCATGCTCAGATGCCTGCATTTTGTTGTAAAATTTCCAGGAGTTTTCCAATTTTTTTTTTTTTGGACGTTTGGGGAATTCTAGGTAGATCACACCAAAGAACATTTGTGGTTGATATGGGAGATATCCCACCATGTGGGTCTTATAGCTCAATAAAACACGCACATTTTATATGTAGGTACATCTCTCTGCAGACTAAGAAGTTTCATACAAGGTATGCAGGCACAAAGTCCTTTCTTAAAAAAGCAAACAAAAAAAATCAGGCGAGATAGCTCATAGTGCTTTCTTCTTTTACATAGCAGCATATAAATTACAGCACTTATCATCAGTGGAGATTGATGCTCCGTCTCTGAATGGAGGGGCTCTGACATATCTTCTGGCTTCTTGGAACATGTGCTTCAGTTTGTTTCGGGCTGTTGCAGATGAGAAAGCATTTTGTATCCCAACTGTGGCCATTAGGCCACTGGACAGCACAGAATGAGACAGTGATTTACCTGTGACCAGAAAAATATAGGGAAAAGAGAACATGTCTCTCTAGCCTAATGTTTAGGGCACTCATAGCTATTTTGGATATTGAGACTGGGGTTTTAATCTGTAACATAATGAGTAATGACTTGCATGAGACAGTGTCTGGAGGGGCCACTGGCACCCATCCATGCTCTTGGGTGACTGCATTGAACAATAGAGTTCCTACCTCTGTTCTTTGCTTCTGGCAACATTTGTGTTTTTTTATTCTCTGCAAATCACCTGATCAGGAGAGGGTGGCTAGTGTTCTTCCAGCAACTAAAAGCATGACAGTCAAGTGGCCTGCCTACAGCAGAGAAGACATGGATTCGACCTTGATAGTTCTACTCTATACCTGTGAGGCTATTGTCTAAAAGAGCACATCTGTATCTTAGCGAGGAACCCAAAAGTTGTCCTTACAAGAAAGGAAGGGCAATTCCTTCTCTGGTTTGGAAAGAAAGGAAGGGCTAAGGTGCCTGGCTCCATGAGAAGCATCAAGACTATGAATCCTCTGTAAAAGGCATGCTTTTTTGGGGACTGAGGTTGTAAAGAACATTGTTTCTCTCAGCAGTTTCAGACTAGCAGTTAAGAAGACAGTTCCTTTCCCCATGTTTCAGCTGATGGACCAGAAATGTCTGGGATTCTAATTTCAGGTATCCAAAGTTTCTTTGTGAACCCAGCTTTATAGTGACTCAAACTAGGTAAAAGCCTCATGAAGACCAGGTCACAGTATTGCATGTTTTTGTTTGTTTGTTTGTTGTTTTTTTGTTTGTTTGTTTTGTCTTGTTTTGTTTTTATTTCTCAAAAGGGATGTGGGTATAAATAAAGGACCCTGTATGGCTGGCTGGGAGAGAGGCTTGAGTACTCAGACTAGTTTAGTTGTCTGCGTAACTTGTCTGTTTTAGTGGTGTAAGACTAAAGACTCCTTGCACTGCTGTCTACAGGTATAGCCTTTCCCATCTGTGATATTAATTGTAGATGAACTCATCTCATTTTGGGGGAACGGGCATGGCAGTGGCCTTTAGCATTCTGTTTTCAAGTTGAGTGAAAGCATGGTTTGGATTTTAACCTCTACTGCCAGCTGTCTGGGCCAGGTTCAGAAAACAGCATGATTTAAAGTTTTGTTTGTGAATAAGAGCTTGGGGCAAACGTCTGAGTAAGTTCATAAGCTAAAAGTACAGCATTAAAAAAAAAATATGGAGAACAAACATTGTTTACTTGGACCTGAGAACTCATGGATATTTGGTCTTAGTTGCCACGTGTTACAGGCCTCTCAAGCTTAAGACATGAAACTCAAAACGTTGACTCAGGTAGAGGAGGTGTACATCTCATGTGCTGGGTCAGAAGTTGAGAGGGTAGGAGAACATACCAGAAAAGGGAAGAATGGCAGCAGGAAGAGGTTGTGGGTACCTGTCAGACTGGCCCTGTTTGCTGTGAAGAATCAGAGAGTGGCCAACAACCACATGCTTGTTGAATTGGAGAGTGGTGATCCCACGGCACCTCTGGGATGGTTTGTTCAATCCCCCTGAGCAGGGTCAGCTAGAACAGGTTGGTCAGGACTGTCTCCAGTCAGATTTTGAGTACCTAAAAGGATAGAGACTCCACAACCTCTCTGGGCAGTTGCTTCTTGTGATCAGTTACCTTCACAGTAAAATAAAATTTTAAAAGTGTTTCCTGATGTTCAGATGGAACCTCCTGTGTTTCAGGTTGTGCTGCTGCTGAGAAGAGTTTGGCTCTGTCCTCTTTACTCCCTCCCATCAGATATTTATAAACATTGATCAAACCACCCCAAGACTTCTCTATTCCAGGCACAACAAACAGCTCTCTCAGCCTCTACTCATATGAAATATGCTACAGTCCTTTACTCTTAATGGCCCTTTGCTGGATATGCTCCACTAAGCCCATGTCTCTTGTGTACTGGGGAGCCTAGCACTGGACCCAGGACTACGGATGTGGAGGAATGACTGGAACAGGCAATAGGAGTAATTACATTTTAAAGCTACAATGCAAACTAAATGCCGGTACTAACTTTCAAAACCACACTCACTGTTACAAGTTTCTTACATGAGTTTATATATGACTATTTGACTATTTATGGTTATCAATTCACTAAAACCAAAATGCTAAATCTGATCAGATGTCATGTGTTGTCCCCCTCCTCCGCCCCCCCCCCCTTAATTTTTAGATACCTGCACATGTCTGTAGTTTTCTTCTTTTTGTTTGTTTGGGTAGTCTTCAATTGTAAACTGAATCTTAGTAAATCCATTCCCTTATTCTTAGGGAGATCCAGGTGTACATACAGTGTGACCCAGAATTGTCATTACTGATTGAATAGGCCTATGAGGTGTTGCTTTAAACTTGTTAAGGTGGATACTGAATAAAATGTACCAGTAACACTACGGATGAGCTTGTTCACATATAGGTTCTGTATTCATGCCTAAGCCAATTTGAATACTGGATGAGTTCCAGTCCAAACTTTTGATGCAGTGTAGACATCCCTCACGTGGTAAGCCAGGTTTGTGATAGATGAAGGGAAATTATTGAGAGATATCCTTTCTTAGCATAAATGTTGTAATAATGTGCTAAGAATTAGAACTTAAAGTATTAAGCTAGGTTGGGTAATGCTAACTCAAATTTGTTTTTGAAAGGATGGAAAAAAAAATCTTTTAAGTTAATAGTTCAATACATTGTATAATGCTTAATAGCTGTAGGAGGGGAAAAATAAGGCTTTCAAAATTTATTTTGATTGACTGATGACTGTATGGTGGTAGGAGACTGTCTTCACTGCTTTAAATGGAATGTGGTCTGTCAGAACAACTGAAGTTTTTGAGGGAAAAGAGGCAATCCTTTTAAAGATATAATAAAATTTCTTAGATTTTATACCTTCAGCAAATAGTGTGCGATTACCTCTAGATAGCCAATGCCTGATTTTACCTACAAGTCAGGCAGCCAGTTGTCTAAGTGCCAGCACATCTGCCTTCAAATTGCTTGAAACTCCAAAGTGACTGCACCTGCAAAAATCTGCAATCAGTTCCAGATGGGAAAGCTGTAGACCAGGCTGAAAGTCTAGGGTGCATGTGTCTCTATGTGCTCTGCTGTAGAGAAGTCAGAGATCATGAAGAAACATTTTGTTGTAACTGTCTTGAATAATCTCCAAACCTTAAATTAGTTTTAATGGAACCTTTTGAAAAGATACGTACTACTTTGTAGCAATCCATAGTAGATATGTTGTGTGTTATTCCTGGAATGCTTCAGTTTCAATTGACAGGCTGTCCAGGCACCTAGGCTTAGATCTTTTGGGACATGTTCGTAATCTTTTCTACATGTTACTACTTAAGAAATGTGTGCCATCTGCTTGTATTGCCATTTCAGTACTCATCTCCTTTCCAAAAATAGTCCTTGTGTTAAATAATTCTGACTTTCATATGTCTCCTTACAAGCACACAGCTGTTAATTTATTTCCACAGACAAATCTGAACATTTGTCATTGCTTTATGATTTTCTTAAAAAAAAAATTAAAAATCCAAATTGTTCATCTGTTTTTGTTGTTCAGATGGCATACGATCTGGATAATTATTCTGACATTTGGTGTGCTCATATTATTGAGATCTGCCATAATGAACGAGAAATGCATAGATCTTATGATCTTAAGTAAAATCTTTGAAGACAAAAAGTTCACTTTGAATAATAACAGTCACAATTAGTGAAAACATCCTCATTATTCTCGTGGTGGAAAATCCACATTGTGGAATTGACCCACAGTTAGTCTTTGTGGTTGTATCTAAATCTATGAACTTTGTTGTGACCAAACTCAAAGCTCTTTGGCATCAGTGAAGGTGTGCAGTTAACGTGAGTGCAAGGGTTATGGAGCCTGGTCCTTGCTGGCTAGCAGTTTTAATTTCTCTGATTTGGGATCGTAACTTTGAATGTTGTCATTCCAAATTAGAATGTTTGTCTGTGTCTCGTGTAAGGTTTAAATGCAAATCAAATAAACTGCATGGAAACAGAAGAAATTAGTGAACAATTTTATTGAACAGTAAGTGTTGCAAGATAGTATTCTTGCTTTTTGCTTGTGGCTGACTGTATACTAGAAGAAAAATCTTTATACTACATAAAATTAAAAATGCTGTTAATGCGATAAGTATGTATGATACCAAATGCAATAAAACTAATATTGTTGCTAATGTATTTTGAAGCATACATTCTATGTACAGATAATACTGGCAAGGCATACTTTTAATGTCATGGGAGTGTATCGGGAAAGGGGATGTTGCTTTTGAAAAGCATTAGAAAACTTCTGATAGAGAATTATTGGTATTTTTCAAATGTAAATCCCTTTTCCATTTGCATATATGTTCACTCACTAGCGAGGAAAAGGATAGTTTATAAGCTAGGTAGTGTTCATATTAAGAATATTTTTAAAACTGTTTATTGTCTACATATGGGTTGTCTCTGTCATTTTAATACAGTTGAGAGCGATAGTTAATGTTTTATTTAGTAAGTATCCTGTAAGGAAAAAAAAAACACAGTGCATTTCTGAGACAGCTTGAAAAACAGACTCATTTCCCAGATGCTGAACATTTGTCATTTTGCAAAGGGCAAATTTCTTAAGAGTGAGTACTGAATTTATGTATCTACAAAGGGAGATTATTATTCACAAGCTGATCTGCATCTCTGTCGGCTATTCTATGTGATTTTCTGCTTTCTGTGATAATCTGGAGTTGAGTGCATCTCCACCTTCAGTAAACAGAAAAAGTACTGTTATTTTATATCTATATTTTTAAAGATAAAAAACACGATTAACAAGCAAGTATCAGCAGTATGTTACAACAGAAGGAAGACATGTTCACAATTACATTAAGTAGTTGATGCCTAGCAAATGTAAAGCTTGCACCAAAAAACGTATTGACTAGGAGTTTACACCAAGAATTTTCATTTTTTGACCTTTGCCATAGCTAAGCATTAAGGTCTTATATCTCAAAAACCTTTGAAGTCCGTGAAAAACCTTCTGTTGATTTCAGCTGGATCAGGTCCACATACGTACATTGGGGCCATGCAGCCTTTGTCAACAAAGAAGAAGAGTGATGTGCACTTGGCATCCCAGTTCTAGTTTTATCCCCCACTCCCCCCCCTTTAAAAAAAAAAAAAAAAAAATCTTTTAATGTCCACAAGATCACAGGATATGAAGGTGGAGAACTGGGGGTGTTGAAAGGTAAGTGGACCCTTTAAACTTGAAAATAGAGTTCTGTTCCTTTCATCTCTGATTTAAAAGAATCATACATTCACTTTCATTCATCAAAAAGAATATCAGATATTTCCAGATTTGGGGAACAATCCCAGCCCAAAGTTTATATAAAAATTTTCCATTGACTTCTGTGAAGCGCGTTTTTACCAATGTGCCTCTAGCCTGTCAAAGAAGTATGTCCTCCAAATTATGTAAACATATTTATGAATTGAAAATGTAATACAGGAAAATACATCTTTCACACACAGACACACAAAAAAAGTATTTATTTTGACATGGACGCTGCATGTTTTAATTCCCCCTACCTTGGTTTGTATCTTTCATCGTCATCTTTTAAAACAGAAGTTACTTGACTCCCTCTGCAAAGGGAGTGAATCCCCTGGCAGGAGCTGAGATTACTAGAGGAAGATATGGTCACAAAACTTGCATGAGAAGCAAAAGAAGAAAGAGTCTCAGAAGGGAGAAAGATGGAGAAAGGTGACCTCCAGTAGACACACACAAGGGAAGACAATGCTGGACGGAGATCTTGTCCAGGAGTATAGGGGACCATAGATTTTACTGGGACAGGATACAATTAATTCAAATTAGGGCTAGAAATCGGGAACTGCCCCACACAAACACAAAGGAAGAGTGTTTTTTTTTTCTTTTTTTTTTTTTTTTTCCCCTGAGCTGCTTTGAGTTTTACCTGGTTAAAAAAAAAAATAATTATTCTTGTTTGTAATTTAATTAAAACGTGGTTTGAATATCCTTCCGTCTTCATTGGGAAGTCCAGTTTCAAAACCTCAAAGAAAATTCACTGCAGAGGTCTAGGTGATTCGTGCTCATGTCATATGCCTATCCAATGCAGGCACATAAACATTGTTTATTTGATCAGGGATGCTCAAGTGCATCAAGATGCTTGTCCAGGTAATTGTGATGACCTTTGGCTGGCTTCTTTTCACCTGGTTTTCATTCAATTCTTTAATAAAAGTACCTTGGGAGGGTAAAGGCAGTTCACCTGTGTCCAGGTGTTGGTAGCGTGCTTCTCATTTTTATCTTCCCTATAGACCATGCCCTATCACACTGATGGACTGTGAGAAAAGTGTGTCAAAGGAACAGGCTGCTTTGGCTTTCTGAGCAATTCATGCTCTCTGAACATCACTCTTAAACTTGTAAAAGTAAACTTGTAAACTTGTAAAAGTTACTCTGGAGAATTTTCAACTGGAAATAAGTTCTGATGATGGCAGCCTACTCTCTTGAATCAATACTATGATTTACTTGCATGTATTCTGGATTAATTAGTGATCCCAATTCTTTAGGAGAAGCTTTGGATCTTTTGGTGCATGTCCTGTGTATATTTTCAGAAGTGCTGGATTTAGTGTGTTGCACATATACTGTAAGTTTGGTCATCTGATGAGAAGAGCTGCACACGTGGTGTGTTCTCATATGCTAGAAAAAGCCTAGTTGCCTCCCTAGTCATAGTGTTGGTCACTATCTACTGCAAGGTTATCTTTCTAGTCTGACAAACTACTGCCACTGTAGTTGCCCTCGTTGTCACAACTCAAACCACAAACCCAGCCAAGGTAGTGCTTTTGCTTCTTGTGAGGTTGCAGCTGCCATAGATCTTATAATAAGATAATGTGAGAGAAATAATTGCTTTGGAGAAGGTGTCTTCCTTGGAGATTGAGGTTGATGGTAAAGACTGGATGAGAATAATGTGCTTATTTAATCCAGTGTAAACGTAGCTCAACCTTCATTCTTATTCCTGGAATTTATAAGAATAGGTGTTTTTCATTTTTATGGATTATAATTTTGGGGGGTTATTTTCACATTGACTTATATTAAATAAAAGAATGTACACTTTATGCATATGAACATCTCATGCTTTAAATAATAGATATAGGTCTATATGTCATTTGCAGTCAATTGATAATGTTTTTTAATTGTTCATGATATCTTTGTACCACAGAAACATTCCAGTCAAGCCTCTGGGCTTTCTTTGGTCCTACACACTGTAAATTAATTTCTTAAGCCCATGTGCTGTAAGGCTTTGGATTTCTTGGGATTTTGTACATCGATGGACAAATATGTAAGGCAGCAAATAGTTGAAAGCCGAGGAAGGAGAAAGAACAATAATAATAATGTGTTCTAATACAGTGACTCAGTGATTTTTTTAAAATTTATGTTCTTTTTTGGAAGACAATTCAACAAGGTTTGTGTGTTTTTATTTAATTAGATGATTATAATTCCTTTGGAAACAACAAAATCACGTCACTGTGTAAACTACAGCTAGACAATAATAACCCACATCATTATCTGCCCCCATTTTTCTTAGTCATAGAGAGTTTGTAATATGTTGACATTTGAGCATAGCAATTTTGGGAAAGAAACTGGATGTAGGAGAGCTTGAGGCTTTTTTCCCCATTTTGAGATGTCTTTCTATGTAACTTTTAATGGAAAGATCATGAATTAGCCAAACTTTGGTCAGTCTGGATCTGCAGTAGGTGGAAAGAACATTTAGGGTTAGACAAACTGACAGAAAGAGGTAAAAATCATCCAGTTAATGAGGTGTGTGACTCGCCTCATATAGTACTTGCTATCAGCTATGGGACACACTTGTCAGAACAAATAAGGAAAGAGGACATGGATTTCTGGAACTAGAAGCTTATTGTTGGACTTAAAAGAATTATTGTTGGAGTAAAAGAATTGAATAAGCAGTGTGAAAGACAATAGACTTTTGTTAAATATTACGATTTTTCTATCTAGGGGATCCAGAGTATAAATGCATTTGATGTAGCACATGCAGCATATTAGCTCATTTTGTGAAAAATTTTAACTATAGAACAACACAGATACATTTGTGCGCTGTACAGCACTGAAGTTGTAATGTAAGTGGTGATTAAATGTTTAACAGCAACTAATAGTTATTTCAAGCCTCCTCCCAGCGTTCAAAACTTTTTGTCTTAATTAGAAAAAAGAAGAGCAATGTGGACTAGACTTTAAGTAAAACAAAACCTAAGCCAGTCTCCAGATTGTAGAAAGAAGTGAACAAATGAAGAAATGAGTTTTCTGAAGTATATACTGTCTGCTGTTGTTTTGGGATAGAAAGCATGACTCAGTTTTAAAGACTAAAGAGCTTTACACATGGATGTAGTGTTAGTTCCTGTTTTTTCTTTAGCTGGAGATCTTTCACATTTCTGAATGAAACTTATCACCTCTTCCATTTATATAATTATCAGTTTAATACAGATTTATTTATTTTTTTTTCTGGAGTTCTCATTGTTGGCCTGAGTTTGATATCCCTACAAATGACGGTAATGTCTAGTGGTTGCAACTGAAATAATCTTAGACCAGTGCCAAATATACTAGAAATATCTGATCAAAATTTGTAGATAAAAACAATAAAATTCCCATTGTACTGTTTAAAGACAATTAACTTAGATTTGTTGGATACCATCTTAATACATCTTGACATCATCCTTTACAATTCAGGGTGGTAGTAAATGTTACTATTCCATCAGGATAAAGTAAAACCGAATTGCCAGTTATTTGCCAGGTGTAAAATACCTTAACTTCAAATTAAGATAAAATTTTTAGAAGCAATTCCTTCAAATCATAAACAAAGGTAGAAACATTTTTTTTTGATGTAACCAGAGCTGAGTACCACTAAAGACAGTAAATATTTATTTATTTATTTATTACAAAATGAGATATTGTCCTATATACTGTATATATTCGGGCGCCCTCAGGGATTCCGTGGCATCCCTGTAAGCTTCATCAACAGGCATGGCTTATCCGCTTAATAATAGCAGCAGATGTCAAATTTTCATGCCCTTAAGATGCTTACTCATACCTAGTAGATCCATCTGTTATAGATCGAGCCTCAGTCAAGTTGTTCTCATCCATGACCTTCCCACTGAGAAAGCAAATCAAGCAGAGCTCCTCAGTCCAATGAAAAACAAACCTGAGTATTATCAACATATTTGTAGTACCACAACCCACTTCACTTCACTGTCTTTCTTAATTGCTTTGCACAGGTGAGAAGACTGGTAAGATGGAATGAGACAGTGTAATAGGGATAGAATTCCTGGAGCATGCCAGAAATATGTGGGACTTTCCAAAGATGAAACAACTGAAATATTTGACAGTTTTACAAGAATAAATGGTATAACAAATTTTTGTTTCTTTTTCTTATACAAAACCTGCTGATGATTCAAGATGTTGATAACTGGTATTAACCTCAGTTGTAGATGTTTAAAATACGAACACACTTGTAGATGCTTAAACTCATAAAATATGGGCATTATTATTATTATTATTTGTGTCTGTTAGTGTGGATTGAAGATAGAAAATCCCTAGGCTTCAGAGCTTCTGTTATCTTTCCAGTGGAATTCTGTGAAAAAGTTCACATCCAATTGTTTGCATTGACTGGGGCTTTAAAATACTGTAGCTTGGATAGGAACTTAGGCCAAGCTTTGACACCTCTCATATTACAAGTCTTTCAATATCTACAACACAAATTAAGCTGTCTTAATTTTAAACTCTTTCACCTGATGCTAGAAATGACTGAAACACGATATACCTGTCAGGAAATGATTGCTCTGCATAGCAGCTATATCTCTGGTAACCAGACATGTGTCAATGACAAATGCTGCAGTCCTGCCTTGAAAAGAGATTTTTTTTTTTTTTTTTAATGGTATGTCTTCATTAGCTAGTTATCAGACTGTATACTAGAAAACTGGCACATGAAAGTCTTTTTGTTTGTGGAAAGGTTTATCATATGGTGAGGCAACTTTCACAATGTTCAGTGGAAGATCTCTGTAGAAAGATCCAGTTTATATCCTTGTAGCTCAGACTGTATGAATAATTTTAGTGTCTTGTATCTTTTTCAAATAATAACACTTCATGTTGTTTTCCTCTCCCTCTCATCTGTTCTTCCTCCCACAATCTAAGGTTGATTGCAGGGTGGTCTAGAAGACAGGACTGTAGCAGTTGTATACGTTTCATATGGCATACAGTTCTTAACAAGCTGGAAAAAGCTTATAAGGAAACTGAAGAAGTGTCTTGTATCTATTTTAACATGCATTAAAAGTCTGGCTCTTTTCGCAGGAATATATTGTCAGCATTGCAGGATAGAAGGGCCCCGGCTAGGATCAAGTGGAAAGGGAAAGACTCAAACTTCCCACCCTACTGTATGCTCCTTCACATGATGCCTGTTTTTCATCCATTGTCAACACAATGCCCTTGCAACCTTTGCTGTTCTGGGAGCTGCTGCAGTTCCTTAAAATAGGATGGGAGTAAAAATGCAGTCTGCAGACAAATATGAACAGGGTTTACAGGTCTGGGAGCTAGGGAGAGACAGCAGCACTGAACTAAAGTCAGGGAAAGGGGTCATGGCTTCCCTTTTTGTTACATGATAAAATAAGGAGGACATTTATCATCTGATGTTATATGTGGTATCTGACCAGAACGTGACAGGCATCCACTAGTCTTTGTTATTGGCTTAATGTGGTGGTACTGGGGGTTGGCTTTCCACAGAACTGAGAGCTGGACTGGGGAGGAACAGGCTGAGGGCCAAACCAATAGGAGCAGTGGAGGGAACAGTGTTAGCTCACACAGTGTGATTAGTTGTTGGGTTGTGCTTTATAGTTGAGATAATAAAGTTATAGGCTAATTAAATTGTACCCATTACATTTTGCCTGTCTTCCTTTAATGTCTACAGTCAAGGCAGATGCATGGAAAGACTGTAGCAATTAAAATATGTCTGGGAAATAAGACTTCTTCCTGAAATGCTGCTTTTACTGCTGTTTTTTCTGTGTGGCTGACATATGTTTTAGTTAGTCCTTTTTGAGCGTATGTTAACAATATTGTCTTGGTTTTTATTCAGGTTGAAGATGGACTGTGCTGCTTATGAGTCAAAAGGTCATTTTGATCTGGACAGTTATTTAATTCCTGAATGACCACAGAAACCTTTTGTAAATGTTTCTAGGAATTACAGGTCTGATGAAGTGTACTTCACTCACTGAGCCTAGACTTCTATAGAAAAAGCAAAAAAAAAAAAAAAAAAAAAAAAAAAAGGTAGCAGAGAGCTGTTAATTTTGATAAATGCAGCTGTGTTCATGTATTTTTGCCAAAGATACAAGTGTACTATTTAATGATGTCCTTCCCATAGATACCAGGACAGAATAAGAGAAAATACAGGAAAATATTTCATGACCAGCGTGTAGTATAATGCATTTAGCAGTTTTATAATCAGAAATGACTCCACCACAATGGAAGCTTCATGGAGTATCCCATGTTCGTATAGTTTATAGTTAATTTATAATAAACATGATCATATAAAAACATGGGGTTGCTACCCTATCATTTATTCTTAGTTTCTTAGGTACATAGAATCATAGAATATCCGGAGTTGGAAGGGACCCTTAAGGATCATCAAGTCCAACTCTTGACACCGCACAGGTCTACCCAAAAGTTCAGACCATGTGACTAAGCGCACAGTCCAATCTCTTCTTAAATTCAGGCAGGCTCGGTGCAGTGACCACTTCCCTGGGGAGCCTGTTCCAGTGTGCAACCACTCTCTCTGTGAAGAACCCCCTCCTGATGTCAAGTCTAAACTTCCCCTGCCTCAGCTTAACCCCGTTCCCGCGGGTCCTGTCGCTGGTGTTAATGGAGAAAAGGTCTCCTGCCTCTCGACACCCCCTTACGAGGAAGTTGTAGACTGCGATGAGGTCTCCCCTCAGCCTCCTCTTCTCCAGGCTGAACAGGCCCAGTGGCCTCAGCCGTTCCTCGTACGTCTTCCCCTCCAGGCCTTTCACCATCTTCGTAGCCCTCCTCTGGACACTCTCCAACAGTTTCATGTCCTTTTTATACTGTGGTGCCCAGAACTGCACACAGTACTCGAGGTGAGGCCGCACCAGCACAGAGTAGAGTGGGACAATCACCTCCCTCGACCTACTAGCGATGCCGTGCTTGATGCACCCCAGGACACGGTTGGCCCTCCTGGCTGCCAGGGCACACTGCTGGCTCATATTCAACTTGCTGTCTACCATGACCCCCAGATCCCTCTCTTCTAGGCTGCTCTCCAGCGTCTCATCGCCCAGTCTGTACGTGCAGCCAGGGTTTCCCCATCCCAGGTGCAGGACCTGGCACTTGCTCTTATTGAACTTCATGCGGTTGGCGATCGCCCAGCTCTCCAACCTATCCAGATCCCTCTGCAAGGCCTTTCCACCCTCATTCGAGTCCACAACTCCTCCAAGTTTGGTGTCATCGGCAAACTTGCTCAAAATACCTTCTATATGAGACACCAGAACCCTAAGCTTGTTTCAGGTCCAGAAAGGAATGGTGCCCTGAATGGTCGTGAAAAAAAGGTGGCTTAGGAGGAAAATCTATTCTAGTAGGAAGGACTGAAATGAAATACCTCTCTTGTATGTTTGTGGGAGATGTTGGAAATTTCTGAAGTGCATCTACACGTTAATGTTTTCTGTGAATCAGAGTGTATTTAGAGTAAGTCTCCAGAGCTACATGATCCTCTTTTTCATAGACCAAATTGAGAGGTCATGCAGTAGATTCCTTCTGGATGAACATAACTGGAAGAGGTGCTCCAAGGGGACCTAATTTACTTTAGCAGTTTATGGAAATTGAGTTCATGGGACTGCGCTAGTTTGAAAGGAAATGGAAGTTGGCATACATATAGCGCAAATATTAGATCTGTCAACATCAGTTGTTTTGCTCAACCGATGTGCTCCTGTGCTTCACACTACTTCCTAGTGTGGAGATATCCTGGGGTATTTGTAGCTGGTAGGCAGTGCAGGCGAACACAGCCTGTGGTAAGCATAGCACATCACATACTGTTGGGACCTAACTACCCAGTAGTATTATAATTACACAGAATCGTCACATGGACTGTCATTTTCAGTTACAAAGTCAGATAAGTTAGCACAAAAGTAGCATGCACACATTTCTGAAACCTGGAATATTACTGTCTTTTTTGGTAAACTGTGTTTTCTCAAATACACTTTAAACAAAATCACATCTACACTTATATTGTGTTTTGTAAAAGTAAATATTAATTTTTAGAATGTCGTTTGTTCCTTTTGCTGCTAATTTCCCAGTGGGCTATCTTTGTGTCGTTATTTTTGAGCCAGCATATACTATTATCATCTTGTTATTTAATTTGCATAGCTAAATCTACTTTATGACATGAGCGAAAAGGCACATTAAGAAACATCGTTTTGAAATGGTGAGGGTTTTGAAATTGAGCCTAGAAACAAATAGTCAACAAGACATCTTTTACTTTTCATATTCATGCTATTAGATTAGATTTTGTTCCCTTTAACTGGATTACTTAATCCCAAGAAACGTGTGCAGGGTTTGGCCCCAGGTATATTCATTACTGTGAAATGCTGAATATTCTTCTAGTATCTTAGCGTCATTGTCTTTAATTCCTCATGTTGCTTAGTGAAATGAAGTTTATTTAGGTCACATTTCTTTTATAGATTGATAGAAACTTCTGCTACATAGAATAAAACTCAGTTGAGATCTGTCTTAGAAGTGGTAACACTGAAGTCTGTGAAACCACAAGAAGGCAGTCATAACTCACAAGTGCAATGGAGATACCAGGATTCCTGTGGCTCGTTTGTTTTTACAGCTTGTGTTTATCTAGTAGGTTTTCCATCCATTTGAGAAGGCACTACTGTAAAAAGAGAAAAGGTGTTGCGTACTGGAGATACAATGTTAATCAAAGCTATGCATAGTCTATATTTTCAAAACTACTGATCTCTTGTTATTTCATTGGTAATGACCTTTGGATTTTTGCTCAGTCTTTCTAGGAACATACGATGACAGCTTTATAAGGAATGCTGATGTATATCGCGATTTAGGTGGTGGCTGATGACTTGATTGTTTTTCATAATTACTCAGATCTTTTTTTTTTTCTCTGTGCTTTTCTTTTGGTGCATGTGAAGTAGTGGCTTTACATATTTCAATGTAAACTTCAATGAGGACAGTCTGTAATAGAAATGAAGGCTGAAGATGACTTTGCACGAACTGTTTGGGAAACAATCAATGCAAGGTTTAGGTCAATACAGTTCTGTTCATACCCACCCATCCACAGCAGGAGCCTGCTGTATCATTGTGATCAGAGCTAGTGCATTACAGGTGATGGCGGCATAAGTGTAAATCCAAAAGAAAACTGGAGACTTTCTAAAAATAACAGCGCTACTGATACTTTGATTAAATTATTTGCGATATGCATTTGCTGGTGTTAATCCAGATGTTTAAAATTAGACTGCAGTGTTAGTCAAGCTGTTTTCCATGATAATTTAACTTTAATTTCTATTTGCAAACTGCAGTTATGTCACCAGAATCAACTGTTAAGAGCAGATCAGCTTTGTAACTGTTCCTTATATTCAGTCACCTCTTTAACTTAGTCACTTTGAGTTAACCAGTAACCAACATTTACTTTTCTACAGTATAAGTTTGTGGTATAGAAATTGATTCTGATGAGGAGGATGTACATTTTTTTAATCTGTGAGGGACCATGGTGACTGGTTACAGTAACAGAAGGTCTGCATATATTTGTGCATTCTGCTGTTTTTAATTTTCAGAATGTTGTCACTTGGTTTATTAAAAAAAAAAGAGAGAGAGAAAAGAGTTAAATCTGTTGTATTTACTCATTGGATCACAGAGGAAATATATGTACATAGTTAAGGTTAACTCTCTATTTCTACACAAGTTTTTGTATAAAGCACTCACCATAAAGTCATCCAGGTGTCTGCCTGATGGGTAGGTAATACATTAAAAGATGACTAATGTCTACTAAATAGTGTTTGTTCTCTTCTTTCATGTTAGAGTCCTATTAAGTGGCTTTTTTTTTTTTTTTTTGGTGTTGTTCTGGTGGTAGGTGTTATGCTTTGTTATTTTGCCAGGTTTGGATAATCATTTTTTGGTTTTATTGTTGAAATTTTGGTTTTCATTTTTGTTAATGAGATCAAAGTCTAAGGAACATTCTTTATGCATCAGGGAAAACGTAAGGTCATTATAGAGCCCAACATGCAGTCTTATGCTTTCAGCCACAGCAAGGAGCAGCTGCCCCTTGGGGCCAGGGAACCGGGGCCTGAGGGTGATCCCACCACAGGAGACTGGGTGGCTGGGCGCAAGGCTTCAGCATGGGGAAGAAAGCCCAGCTGGGAGACAGAGCCAGAGGCAAGCTACAGTGTACATCCAGGAGGTGGAACCTACCTCACTGGTGTGAGGCAGGGCCAGAGACAGGCACACTTACAGCTTAGCTCAGGCAAGGACTGATGGCCCCAGCCCTGATGAACCGGGGCTTTCGGGTGGTGGGTCAGGGCAGGACAGTTAAGGCCTATTCACGTCCTCAGGGCAATGACACTTGGCACACAGCATCCTAACATGTAACAAGGGGGAATATACCAGCTAAATTCTCTGAACCAATAAAAACTAAGCTGACACCTAAGGATTTTTAAAAAACAACAGTAAATAAAATTGAAGATCCTGCATAATTTAGGCTAAGATCCCTTCTGAATGTTCAGTGTTCGTGTCCTTACACCTCAAAAGGGTGTAAGTGAAAGCAGAAAAAATACATAGAATATCAGCAAGAAAGTCTAAACATATGGAATGAGCCACTAGTTTCTTACACTTTTGTTTCAGTAACTGTTTTGTTTTTTTTTTTTTTTTCTTCCCCACTCTTGAATATAAGACATTGTGCTACCTGGAAATTGGTTAGGTTATCTGTGACTATCAAATGCCCATCCCCACAAGGTCAGGGGAGGAGGAGGGAGTCCCAAAAGCGTATGGGAACACAGGTTAAAGACTCAAAGGGAGAGATGGCCAGATGGCCTTTTTGGAGCCTCCAAGGGCTGTCAAGGAGAATCTGAGCCCCCATGTCCAGGCATGAGACCCATCAAGATTCAGCAATGCCAGAGCACCTTTTGGACTGAGCGGGGCTGATGCCTGGGATATGGGACACATTATGGGATGCAGGGGAAAAGCGTTTCAGGATTGCACAAGACTTACTGTGAGGAAACGGAGGGGTAAGGAGATAAAAGGGGCTGGATGTGTGTAAATAAGTGATAAGCTTGTCTGTTCATGCCCTGCACCTGGTCAGCACAGGCTCTCCTAATTTCTCATTAAATTACTTAACTCTTCCTGGGTGAGGGAGTCTGTTCTGTGCATGCATGTGCATATGGCGGTCCAAGTGCCAGCTACTGAAGTCATAACAGAGGGCTGAGGTCCCATGTGTCTGTGGTGCCATTGACTGGAATGAATACAGGTCTGGGTGCCAGCAGCTGGGCTGTGACTGTGGGCTGGAGTGCCTGTGTGCTGAGTGACAGTAGGTAGAGGGACCTGAGTGAATGAAACCACATGCCAGCCCCAGAGACGGACCTTGGTTTACAGAGCCTGTTTGCCTGTGGAGCCAGAGGCTGGACAGAGCCCAGGTGTGCAGGTGTGTGAGTGCTTGTGAAGAGCAAGCTGGACAAGCTGGTGGGTAGGTGAAGTTGCCTGGTATAAATGTACCTCTCTAGGGGTGAGAGCAAAAGAGAGATGACCAAAGGGGACCGGGAGAGTCCTGGCCATCTCTGGGTGGGTCATACCAAGTCTCTAAGAGCAAGACCAAAGGATTTGGCTGCTGGGCATAGTGGGAGTCACAGTCTGCTCTGTGTTTATTTGCTTTTGTGCATGTGAGATGGGCCATGCCAGCAACTGCAGTGGGGCTGCAGCTTGGGGTCTCATTTGTCCAGGTGCCAGAAACTGTGAAGACTGGTATCCAGGGGTAGCTATCGGGCAGGGAAAGTGTCTGAGCCCAGGACCTGTTGGGATCCATGTGGCAGGTGTGTGTGTATCTCAGTATCACAGAATGGCTTGGGTTGAAAGGGACTTTAACAATCATTCAGTTCCAACTCCCCTGCCATGGTCAGGGACACCTACCTACAACTAGATCAGGTTGCCCCGGGCCTCATCTAACCTGGTGTTGAATGCTTCCAGGGATGGGGCATCCACAATTTCTCTGGACGAACCGTTTCAGTGCCTCACCACCCTCTGAGTGAAGAATTTTCTCCTAACATTGCAATATAAATCTCCCCTCTTTTAGTTTAAAATCATCCTCCCTTGCCCTATCGTTATCTGCCCAAGCAAAAAATTGCTCTCTATCTTTTTTTTTATAAGCCCCCTTTAAGTATTGAAAAACAGTGATGAGGTCTTCCCAGAGCCTTTTCTTCTTCAGGGTGAACATCCCCAGCTCTCTCAGCCATTCTTCATAGGAGAGGTGCTGCAGCTCTCTGATCAACTTTGTGGCCCTCTGGACCCATTTAATAGATCAACATCCTCCTTGTGCTGGAGGCCCCAGACCTGGATGCAGGACTCCAAATGTGGCCTCACAAGGGTAGAGAAGAGGGGGACAATCACCTCCTTCAACCTTCTGGTCACACCTCTCTTCACGTAGCCCAGGATGCAGTTGGCCTTCTGGGCTGCAAGTGCATGCTGCTGGCTCATGTCAAGCTTTTCTTCCACCAGGACCCCTAAGTCCTTCTCTTCAAGGAGTTCTTCTCCCAGTCTGTACTCATGTCTGGGATTGCCCTGACCCAGGTGCAGCACCTTGCACTTGGGCTTGTTAAACCTCATTAGGTTCACATGGGCCCACATCATACTCCTCCAGAGGAGGGAACAGGATGAGTCCATTGGTTCTATCCATGTTCATGTGAGTGCTCTGTCCAACTTAGAATCAAAATGTGAATGCCTGCTGTAGGATCCTCAAACAAATTGTCTGAATATTGTTCAGGTTTGGAAGTACTTGTTTTTTCTCCAGTATATGACAGAATTATATATTACCTGGAGCTTCATAGTAGTAGAGTTGTCATGTGGCTTAATATAGCTTAGAGGTGATGAAAGCCTAACCAACCAAAGTCTGATCATTTTATATTTGGATGGAATGAAGTATCTTAATAAATGATTTTAATGGAAACAGCTCCTGTACATGCAAACACTGTGCCTGTTTATCTAAGTGCAATAAATGATCCTTCTCAGTAACATTCACATAATGCTTTTTTGATTCTTGCTTTATACAATTTCATTTCTTATTAGAGCTATTATAAAGCAACAGAAATTCCTTACAAAGAATTTAATTTTTCCTTAAGACATAGTTTATAGTGAAATAAAAAACTTCATAAAGGAACAAAATTTATGCATTTGTTTATATGTCATAGGCTCATAGAACCTATATTCCCTGGATTGAAGCCAGGGAACCAAAATATTTCTGGGATTTTTTTTTTTTTTTAATGTATGATATCATCTAATACTAAGCCTTTTCTCTCCATGGCTTCTCCAGTGGATGATCTTCAAGCTTGACTTACAGTGGACAAAGACTTAGAAGTGAAGACACTAAAAATATATTTACATAAATTTTCCTTTAAGCAGCAGTCTTGCTTCCCAGAAGCGGACCTCATTGTTGGACTGTATGACCTTTCTCATTCACTTATTTCTACAGAGTGGTTAGGTTTCTCTGGCCAGGTTTCAGTCTCACCTCTAACATGTTGTTAAAAAGTAATTTCAAAGGGCATAAGTGCTTAAATTTGCTCTTGCTTGGTGACTTCTGTGGCAAGTGTTCTAGCTGTTACATAAAATATCACCCTTTTTTTTTTTTTTTTTTTTTTCATTTTTCATCTATGTTTTCAAATAAAAATGT
Source organism: Anas platyrhynchos (assembly GCF_047663525.1). Classification (NCBI taxonomy): domain Eukaryota; kingdom Metazoa; phylum Chordata; class Aves; order Anseriformes; family Anatidae; genus Anas; species Anas platyrhynchos. Next base: position 132,306,683 of record NC_092587.1, read on the forward strand.
GAGGCAGTTATTTATATGCAAAAGGGTAACTAAAATACCAGAGCCCAGGAGAGGTGTGTGGGACTGTGGTTCCCCTTTTCATATATCTGCTTCAAGTTCATGTTTATACTCACAAGAAAGGCTTTGAGAAACATTTTCTTTGGCATTTCCTATCTGCTGGGTTTAGTATCTCTCCCCGCTAAGCGTACAGGCTTTTTTGAATTTCATTCTTAGGTGCATGCTTTGGCATTTTGAAAATGAAAAGCCTAATTTGAATTTGTTAATTCCATTCTGCACCCTCATTCCACACATTAGAGTTGAACCTAGGATCACACGGCACTGCCACAGATGAGTCCCTATATTAATTTGTGTCTTAGTGAGCATGTAGGCAGGAAATTTAAGTCAGGCAGAGTATAAGTGATGTTTTAACATAACATGTATCTTCATGCTATTGAGTTTTAGAAAGGTTGAGGAAAATGTTGGGAGCCTGTCTCTTTAAATTCATCACTGCAACAGCTATTGATTTCTCTGTTGAAGTGCTCTGTTTCACGTCAGTAGAAAACTGTCATTCGAGGGGCTTATTCTTCTGCTTTTTTTTTTTTGTCATTTTGAAAGAATTAGGAACATCATCATGAGAAGTCACTTCTGAGTGATGGCAGTTTCACTCAAAAGTGCACTGAAGATTGGGCAGAGAAGTTAAGTCTTACAAAACTGGTAGCAGGGATACAGGTATTGTCATAGCAGATTAAATGGCTACTTAACTTTTCACAACTGATCTTTGGCACTTCAAAAGAAAGGTTATATCTCCTAACAGATAATTGTGGACAAAGATGCAAATGAAGGAAATTCTCTCTCTCTCTCTCTCTCTCTCTCTCTCTCTCTCCCTCCCCCCTCCCTCTCTTTCTCTCTCTCTCTCTTTCCCTTGAAAGGCTAGCTTTGGGTTGCTTGTGAAGCTTATTAAATTTCTTCCCCGGGGCAGACTGTAGATAGATGAAGATTGATTCTTCATTGTCTCTTTACATGTAATTTTATCTTCAAGACTCTGCACAACTTTACTTTTTTCAAGGCATGAGAGGACACAGAATACAGAGGTTTCTATTTTAACTGTTTGGGTCCAAGGACATTTGTTGTTTAGTAGAGGAAAGGGAGCATGCACATATGCTTGCTTGAAATGAAACTAATAAAGCTGATTAGAGATACCAACTAATCAGTTTCATTGCAAGTAGAATCATGGAATCAACTAGGTAGGAAAAGACCCTAAAGATCATCAAGTCCAATCATCAACCTGGCCTACTGATTCCCATCACTAAACCAGGTCCCTTAACGTCATGTCCATACATCTCTTAAAAGCTTTCAGGGATGGCAACTAAAGGTCTCTGTTCACTTCCTTAGGCAGCTTGATCATGCTCTTCATGAAGAAATGCTTACTAATGTCCAATTTAAACCTTCCCTGGCAGAACTTTCCTTGCATCCTAGAGGTTTTCACCTGAGAACAAAGACTGACACCTTGCTACAACCTCCTTTCAGGTAGCTGTAGAGAGCTATGAGGTCCCACCCCAGACGCCTCTTCTCCAGGCTAAACAACTTAAGTTCTCCCAGCTGCTCCTCGTATGTCTTCTTTTCTAGTCCCTTCGCCAGCTTTGTTGCTCTTCTCTGAGCATGTTCCAGTACCTCAGTATCCTTCTTGTAGTGAGGGGCCCAAAACTTAATGTAGAACTCTAGATGTGGCTTCACAAGTGTTGAGTACGGAGGGACAATCACTTTCCTGGTCCTGCTGGCCATGCTATTTCTGATACAGACCAGGATGCCATTGGCCTTCTTGGCTACCTGAGCACACTGCTGGCTGTCAACCAGCACTCCAAGCTCCTTTTCTGCTGTGTACCTTCCCTGACACTCTTCTCCAAGCCCAGTTTGCCCAGTTGACCACAGCTTCTTCTCCTCTTTACCGTACAAAGGTGGTCCTGAGAGTACATTGGTGGAAGGCTTATAGATGGAAAAAGTGCGTTTCAACTCTTACCCAAAGACATTTCTGCATGGTGGTGTTAAGTCATGACTAAAATCAAAGTCAAAACTCTTATTTGCATAAGTCAGGTCAGGACTGGGTCGAAGAAAAACAGATGTGAGGTAACTGAGGATGTAATGTAGGAGGATGCTTCAGATAAAACAGGATTTCTGATGTTTTGAAATTACAGTTTCTGCCATGTAGCTTGGATTAAAAACAGAAAAAAAAATCACACATGAATGTTTTTTTTTTTTCTAACTTAGGTTAACCATTTGCTAAGGTGGAGAATAGAGAAATGTTCATTTACTATTCCAGCTTCCTCTGATAACCCATTGTTCAAAGCAAGCCTGTAGAATTTGCCTTCACCTTGTACAGTGAAAGATAATTTGTATCATGTTAGTTTGTATGAAATTGAAATTGCTAAACAGTACTTTTATGTTTTGCTAAACTTACTTTTAAATTAAAGTTATAATAGTTTTCAGTGGAAAAATGAAAACATTCATAGAAATTAAACATTATGAAGAAGGAGAGCCACACACCTGGACATTTACTGCATTATTGTCTCAAGTAACAGATACAATTCAAAAGCAGGAGTGCTTTTTCTAGTTCAGTGGAAGGCAGCAGCATAACTGAAATAAAGCGTCAAGCTGCTACTAATCTGTTATTGCAATCAACTACCTCTGTCACGTTTTATATGAAGAAGAAAGGGGGGATAAATTGGAAGTAGCACATAAAATATTGTTTTAACATTACTGTTGGCTAGATCTGTAAATGGAGATAATAAATCCTCATATGGCATTGAGGATAATACTAAAGTATTCCCACTAGCGTATGTTATTTATGGCTGTTCTAAAGTTTTATTTCTTCTATTTATGTCTCTCTATTTGAAGGGGTTGGACCTGACACGTTGCTCGTAGCTAGCTATTCTTATGCTAACAAATCTCAATTTTAGCTAAATTCTACAGTAATGTCAGAGAAAAGTGTTATTATAAAATCAAGTAATGATTGCATAGTAACCTGCTGGGAAGATAAAACAAATGTTCATAAAACACTGACATTGAATTGTATAAACCAACATTTTAAAATCGCTCCTAAGTGAGTTTAGAAGTGGAAAGGAGTAGATATGTCTTTACGTATATTATCCCCAGAGCTGCTTAGTTAATAGAGGAATGGAAATTTTTAGCATTACAGCTCATATGAAAAAACATGTTATATATAGAAGTTTTCTAAAATTCAATTTGAAAGTAGAAGTGAAAACAGAAGTATAATTTGCATCAGTTTGGTTCTTAAGGTGCAAGAGTAATATGCAATTTTGTTTTGTTCCTGAATTTTGCAATGTGCTTGATCCACATCTGTGTTACTGATTTCTCACCAAATTCAGAATATACTTAGTGTTCAAAATGCAGAAGACACTGCTTCATCTTGTATGGCTGAAACACCCAAGTTTGTAGCCTAGTTACCTTTTCCTCTCTCTCTCTCTTTCTCTCTCTCTCTCTTCTGCTAACCAAAGCTTAGAGAAAAATTTGGAAGGTAATTCTGAATTGCCCTTGGAAATGATTCATCATCGGTACTTTTTGGGAACTGTCTTAACTGGGTGGTGCTTCTTTCCTTAAGAACAAGGAAGGTGTCCTCAGTTAGATGACTGATCTAACCAAGTTTGTTTATTCCACTGATCTCAAGGTAGAGACAGACACTGTCTCAGGGTAGAAGAGATCTCTCTGACTTCTTTTTTGTGTGTGTGTGTGTCTGTGTGATTTAATTCAGTTAGTCCAGCATTTAACAGAAGAGTGTGCTTAGCTTAAAGCCCAAGCAGCAATGATATCCTATTAATGTCATTAGAATCACTTGTGCTTAGTTAAAAGCAGGTTTCTGTTCCTTGCTGTATGAAGGCTTTATTTTCCACAAACTGTTGGATAGGACCGTGTAAATCAAAATTCATGTAGTTTTTACTTGATGTACTTTCTGGTCCTTTTGGAGAGTCTTGCATAAAAAGAGATACTAGTTCCTTTTACTTTTTTTGTGCTGGGGCCAAGCTCCTGGAACAGCTGGAAAGATTTTTGGAATGACTTGAACAATCCGGGGAGCTTGTGAAGGCATAGCTATAAACATATATAAAGACATGCACAAACACTATCTCCCCAAACATTAGCTAAGGCAAAACTGCCTCCAAACTATAAGCTTCATCACTGTGGCAGCACGCCAGTGAATTCAAGCTCATATACCTTGATGAGAGCAGAACTGCTGTGCTCAGAGACTGGTCTAGTTGGCTTGAGTACAGTGCATGCTAATGCATCTGTTTCTGCCTCTGGATTATGGTTGTTGAATATCCAGATAATAATTTTGTCTTGTGTTTAGAAGCACACAGATAGTTTCCCGTAATTTTCTCTTTTGTAATTTTTTCTTTCCCATGTTTGACCCTTTAGAATCTGCTGTAGTGGAACAGCAGGTTACTCATGATAGTTTCATATTTGTCTATTTTCATCATATTCCAATTTCCTTTAGCTTAATAAATAAATAAATAAATAAATAAATAAATTACATGTGGTACTACATTGGTTGTCTTGCTACAGTCAAGATAAAGGAGAGCTACAGTGTTTCCTGATCTGGGAAATGTGTTATCAAAAATTTAAACCAAAGCTGACATGGTTGACTTTTGGTAAACTTATGTCCCATTTAATCCATTTTTTTATTCACTTCAAGGCTGTTCATTATCTTTCCTTGTTAATTTATTTTAAATATTGTGTAATATTTAAATGTAATTAATAGGCTTTCAGTTCATGAATCACTACTCATGCGTATTGATCTCTTAAATACAGAGGTTACCTTTGTTTTCTTCCTGGTAAATCTAGACAGGAAGTGTTAGGAAAGGTAGACTGAAAGGAGACTTCAATCAGTTCTCCACCAGTCTTACTCGATGAAATGCTTTCCTAGCTCTTAGATCACTTAACACTTGCCTGAGCTTTAACACAAGGGAATTGGAGTCAGGATTGTTACTAATGTTGTGACACAACATACTTCTCTAAGAGAACTGTCAGGTGAATTCTGTTTGAACCTACTAGGATGATCAGATATATTCTTAAAAAATAAATAAATAAAATGATAATATTCATGTATTTTATATTTGTTTTTCAGAATAATGGGTCACTTGCTTGGTGCCAGAATCATAAACAATGTTCAAAGGTATGTTCCTTTTTTTTTTTTTTCTCCCCCCTATCTCATTTATAAAGTTATCTTGTTGCTCTCATATTGTCTGTAATTGAAGCACTTTTCATATTAAACTGTTTTCAGAATCACCTATTTATATTTTATTTGCAAATCTCAACCTGTAATGAAATATGCAAAATTAGAACCAGGTGATTTACTCTTTCAAGACAAAGGAATCATGTCTGAGGATAAGCATTAAGTGTATTTAAACCAATATAATTTTGTGGTTATCAGCAAATTTAAACCACCTGAAATCTGGTTTATCATTTCTGTTTCAGTGTTTTTGAACATGAGAGTAAAATTGTCAATCACTTCAAAATATATACTTGATAGCACTGGGGTATTCCAGCATTCAACTTTTCTTTCAGTTTGGGTATTGAATTTTTAGCATGACACTGAATTTCTTTGAAGTGACTCTTGATACAAATTGCAATGGGTTCACTGTTGCTCTAACCTATCCTGGCACTTTAATCTGGAAAGTTTAAAGGGTAGGTGAGCTAATAGTCAACTGATAGTGCAAGAATCTTTCTATGGTGTCTACATAGATGCAGCAATGATTTGGGAGCTTTTCTGTGTTGGAGTGGAATTACACGTTCTAGGACATGACAGTTCATAAATGTAATGGAAGATGAGACGCATGTATTCACTGACTTGGAAATTCACCTGAAAATAGTGAAGTTTTCTCTAATATTTTTGCCTACCTTCTGAAACTGTATTTCTACAATAATTTAGGCTTTTTATCCAATAATTATTCTATGAAGGGTGTATTTCAAGTGGGATTAAAACTGAGTAGCATTATAGTGTATTGTTTTCTTAATGTAATCTATGTAAATACTGATGCTAACTCCTGATTTTTTAACATGACAATTTCTTCTTTATATTTAATAAGTGAGATTACTGGTTCACTGATAAGTGAATCTAGCTTCCGTTGCAGTGAGTGGGATTGGAAAAAGACCAATTTATTATTGACTGTTCCATTGCAGGAAAACAAAACAGAGCTGACCAGTTTTGTCAGTATTAAAAACTGGGTATAGCAGCATCGCTAAAAGAAGAGAGTGGAATGATTCCTATTAGTTCTGCTGCACTGCTAAGAATTGTGCCTCTGCAATGAAATCATATTGTTCTTGATGAAGGGGTGCTGAGAATTTGTTTAATCATAAGGAAAATGTAGATGTCTTGACCCGTACTGTTGTAATTTTCTTTTTCTTTTTATTTTTTTCTCTTTCCTTTTTCTTTTTTTTCTTTTCTATTTGCTTATCAAGGCTGCCATGATATTTTTTCTGAAAGTTTTTTCAATGGTTTGTGCCTGACTAACAAGGAACAAGTCATACAAGAAAAGTTGTCCAGCTTTTAAAGTAAGGTTGAAATTATATGAACACCTCTCTGAGTCACTCCCAAGTTTGTAGAATCCACATAAAATGGATGAAAGGGTATTGTGATTTTAAGGGTTACCTTTATTATATTAGTCTCTTAAAATCAGTGTGTGAATGATACAAATTAGTATTATTTTATAACACAAAATGTAATGAATCTTTAAGTTTTAAATTACTTAAGGTAACATGACTATGAAGTATATATTATGTTTTCTTTCTGAGAAAGATAATACATTTTGCTTAAGTAAGCAGCTTTGCCTTCTTTATAAAAAGAAATATAAACTTAGTCAAAATGTTAGCAGAGCTGAACATTAGCAGAACTAGGGAAAATATGCTTAAGGTAAGATTTGATCTTGTGTGTTCTGCAATGCAAAATAAAACAAGTGTGTTACATAACTGAAACATTCAAAGACATGTAGAAGATGGAATTAACCTTCTAAAAATGCAAATTCCTTTCATTGCTTCTCAGCACCTGAGTGAAAAGATTTTATGTGATTGTGATTTTGCTAAATATCTCAGATGATGTTTTTTTAAAGGATTCTCACAGTGTCCAGCCTTATTTTGTGCTGGTGGTGTTTACTGACACAGTTTTTTAAGACGATTTGTGGTAAGGTGCAGGTGACAGCAGACATCCAGTTATTTTGTTATCAGAGGGGGTCTGAAACATAGAAGCACTGCTTGCTTGCACAAGTATTTGCATGTAGCTGGTACAACGCTAAAAGGTGATGTAGTTAATTTAGTAACTTTTCAATGATTTTATTCTTTCATGAAAATATTTGTAATTTTTAGGGTAGGCTCATCTTTTTACTTGTAACATAACCAACCACGTTTTTTTAGATTTTTTTTTTTTTTTTTTTTCATTCTAAGGACAAATGATATAGCCTGTAGAAGTAGAATTCCTGGGAGAAAATTATCATTGTAAAACATCCAGTAGAGGGCTTTTGCATGTGATTTTTCTTCATTGCAGTCACCTTTGATATGTGTTTTGGCTTCAGTTTGCCTAGGCCTGAACTGGCAAAAAGCTGTTCCAAATCTTTCCCATTATTGTCTGTGAGAAAGACCAGTCTGGCATACAATTCTTTAGAAATGTTGTGAACACACTTATGTACATAGAACGACTGGGAAAGATATTGCAATACTCACGTACTATGCAAATTATTATTATTTTTTTTTTTTGTCATGGAATTCTGTGGCCTTTATATTTAAGGACATTTCTGGAGTAGCAGATTGCTGTTGATAAGGTATTATTCAAGTTCATTTTGTCAGTGAAGTACCTCTAAAGTTATTTCAAGCAATTATATCATTGCCTTCTAATACAAGTGTAGTCAACAACCATTAGTTTGAAGACGAATACCTTTGAGAGCCACTAATTCAAAGAGATGCAAATCTAATGAACTAAAATGGTTGTTGTTCTCACAGGAACAGTTGTAGATTGCTACCTACATCCCAACAGGATATTTTTGTTGTTTTAATGGAGCAAGTCACAAAACTGTGACTTTGAGCACCAAAATATGCACCAATAATTTTATATGTAATTTAATAAGATCTCTCCAGTCTACTTTACAAGGTAAAACTCAAGAGAGCTTTTGGATGCATGCCCTGTTTTGACATTAGATGGGTAATTTCAATATGCTAAATATATTCTTTTATAGTTAGGACTATTATATGTTCATTAAATAAATTGTCATTTTTGGTTGCAGTAGTTGATTTATTCACTGTTGTCATGCACTCCTGCATCTTTCCTTGTACAGACTTCAGTGGAAGACTGAGGGCTTTCTTGGGATCTTACCAATTCCCCAGTTGGCTTCTACTGCCAATATGAGTATTGAGTTAAATGTGACAACTGTAGACTTGGCCTTTGCACTATAGTAGATGAAGTTTGTCATGAACTCATTTGGAAATAAATTTGAAATCATAGTTATTTTGTCTAACTTTGTTTGCAGTTCTACTGTTCTGTTTGATAATATGGACTTCATATTATTGCATAGTTTGTCTTTCTTTTTTTTCATGTTTAACTCTTTTTTTATTCTGTTCGCTCGTCTCACTGCAACTTTATGGTGGTATATACAAACCAAAAAATACACTTTGGAGTTGAAGTTTATTTTAAGGTTTACATGTTTTTCTACAGCTTTATCTGGAAGGAAAGTGTTTGGTATGGTTGGTTAAAATTAAAATAGAATTAAAATAATGCTTGAGAATTACTATATATACAAGCCAATGTATTGTATATGACAAACATCCACATGTTCTGTTTGTACATTGATAAATCAGTGAATATTAATCTAGTAATCTAGTAACTATCAGGTCATGAAACTTTTTTGTTGTTGTTGTTTTAATCTCTTAGTACCTAATTTAATAACAAATATTTTAAGCATGAAGGTCAGTCTTGAAAACTTAATGGGCCTTTTTTTTTTTTGTTTTGTTTTGTTTCCTGGGGATATCAGAGCTTTTGGATTGCTATTGCCTGGTATATAACTTGCTTTATGTTCTGAGGTTCTATTCAGATGTTATAATGAATATTAAAATTTATGATTTTTTCTTATAGTTCACTTTGTTCACTGGTAGATTACGGGCAGCCTGTCAGACTTGCTGAGTATTGTGAAGATGGGCTTATTAGCAACATCATTAGAAACTGGAGCTGCAAAGTGTGAGAGACAAAGGGAGAGCAAAATGAAGCAAAAGGTCTGGGCTGGGCTCGATATGTCTTTGCACACATTCATTGGATCAGGATCTGTATTTCAGTTATCCCCACTCATTTTGGGACACCACATGGATAAAAAGCTTGTTTAGGAAGAGAACGAGACAAGTAGACATGCCTTTCTTTTCTTCCACATGCACAACTAGATAAAAACCCAGTAGGAATCTGAGTTGGAAACCAGTAAGAATCCAGTAAGAATCTGGTAGGTTAATATACCTATGCAAATTTGATTTGAGTGTTGCATTGTAGCAGAATGCATAAGTTTCATATTGCAATTAAAAATATTTTCTTGGCTGTTACCACCAAAAAAAAAAAAAGGCAACAAAACAAAAATAAGTAAAATAATATTTTGACATGGATTACCTGTCATATAGAAATAAAACCTACTTTGGTCTCGTTCTGTTCCTCCTTTCTCCCTCCTGTTAGTCATATTTTCTCTGATATTTCATTAACATGATAATCTATTCTGTTATTTCATTTTAAAGAATTCAAACTTGCTTTCAACACAGCTATTCAATTAAATTTGATACAATTTGCAACCCTCAGTTGTACTGGAAAAGTTTTTTCTAATTGACAGCATTTGGAAAAACACTTTTTAAATTATTTTTTTTTCCCTGGGTTTAATGGCAGCCACTGGAGAGAAAAAGGTAGGACAGTTTAGTGTTTGAAATCCCATTGGTTGAATATGCAGTGTCTGAAATAGAATAAAGCAGTCTGCAAGGACAATTCAGATACTGCAAGGATAACATTTTTGCACTGGAGGCTTGCTCTTTTTGTACAAGATTCATAAACTCTTTTATGTTGTGTTTTGAGTTCTCCCACTAAACTCACATTTACTATGGAATTTAACCTTCAAATCTTTACATAATTCTTGTTTTAAAATTTTCCTTAACCTTTCTTCTGAAAATCCTTGTGGTCTTTTGCACCTTCTATCCACTAGTGTCACTGTTTTGTATGGCTACCTGCCCGTTTCTTACAGGTCTATCAAAGAATCAACCTGTTTAGGTTGGAATGGACTCTTGAGGTTTTTCTAGTGCAACCTCTGTGCTCGAGAAGTGTCAGCTAGAGCCAGTTGTTCAGTCCAGCCAGGTTGTGACCATCTCCACAGACAGACCACAACCTCTTGGCAGTCTGTTCCAGTATTTGACCACTCTCACAACAATTTTTTTCTTACCTTCAGGTTATATTTTGTGTTTTATAACTTGTGTCCATTGCCTCTTGTCTGGTCAGTTGGCACTACTGAGAAAAGTGGCTATGTCTTCTTCATTCAACCCCGTTAAGTATTTTTACCCATGAATAATGACCTTCATTTTTGCCAGGCTGAACTGTCCCAGCTCTCTCAGCCTCTCTACATATGGTGGATGCTCCAGTCCCTTAATCATATTTGTGGCCCTGTTTTCTTCTTTCTTACTTCTGCTTTCTAAGCCCCAAATGACTCCTGTCTGCTGTCATTCACAAGACCCCTTCCTGTGATTAAATCCCAATATATTCTGTCATTTTATTAACAGTGAGTATTGCTAAACTATATGCAATCACTGTTACTGTTCTGTCCTTGCTAGTCTGCTTTTACATCGTGAGCTCCGTAAGCACAGAAGCCATTCTTCTCAAGTGCTTGGAAGTGCTGAGCACATAACAGGTGCTTCCCTATAAAAACAGCAATGAGTCAAATGCTGGTGAGAATAACATGAAATGACAAAGTGTTCTACATTGACGCTGGTTTAGTGAAAAATGTATTTTGGCCCGGAGTGGGGTGGGGGCAGAATGACTGGGAAAGACATATTAAAAGACTTCATGAATTAGAGATTTTTTTTTATTTTTTTTTTTTTCAGCAACTGAACCAGCAGGCATAATTTAGAGCTGCATGTGCAGTGGCATTTACAAGGACTATAGATAAATGGGGATCATCATAATGCTCTGTGAATTGCAATACAGCTTTCTTGTTCCCAGCAGTCAAGGCAGTGGTCCCTGATTGATTGATTCTGCAGGAAGGCTGAAAGGCTATTTTTGAGTTTTCAGGACTGAGAGGAGAATGTGAAAATAAAGATAAATAAGTTTACAAATGCTGCAGCCAAATAAATATACTTTTTCAAAAAGACAACCTTGATCTCTTTTTAGAATAAGGCACACTCCTGAATCCAGTCTGTGAGCAATTGTTCCAGGCTTCCAACTGAGCTCTTTCCAAAGATAATGCAGGTGGAAAGATGAGTTAATGGTTTAAACAATTAGAGATTTGATGCACTCTTCCATCTGTCAAAGCCCACTGAAATGAAAGCTTGCAGTTTTAATTTGTGCCTCCAGCATCTAACTCAGTCTGAAATGGTGTCAGTGATTTGCCCTGCCCACAGTACTGTCATTCTTATGGTAAGCGCTCTGTGCTCACATGCTGGGAGACTTTTATCAAACATATTAGTGTGCATTTGAGAGATCATTAGCCTGAAGTAGCTGGAACATTCCAGGTTTATGAGCCTGGAAACTCACATCTCTGCTGGAAAGTATGTTGAGCCACTCTTATTTACACAAGAAAGCTACAGAAAGATAGGGATAGCTGTAAAATTTAAGAGGAGTAGTGGTTCTTGGTATTGTCAGTCAATCATGATTTAAGTACTAGCCATGAGAAGTGAGATAATAGCTGTTTTGATTTTTGGAAAAAGAAAAAAAAATAATGAAAATTTCCATCTTGATCTGTTAGACAGTATTTTTCTTTCATCTACTAAAAGATAGGATAAAACCATTTAATAGAAACAGAGGAATTTCTCAGATCGTTGGTATGCTGAATAGATAAAATAAACCTGAGCAGATATGAATTAAGAAGGCAGTTGTTTTGCCTATTCCTTGCATTCCTGTGGATGATTTGATTTTTTTATTATATTCATATATAGAAAGGTAGAGGGGGCAACAAAGGTAGACAACAATAGTAGTTACATGATTAAAGCTAAAGTAGCTAAGAAATAGTTCAACTGAAGTTTCTGGACATTTTTGTTAGTGAAAATAGAAGAAAGCTTTGTGATTCAGTGTTTATGTTTATACAAACACATTAGTGTATAAATGTGCTGTGATGCTAGAAATCCCTTTGTTCATTAAGGGTCTTGAAAACTGACAAATGAACAGAGTTAAAATCCAAAGAATGCTTACAGTGCTTTGTAATCCTCAGATCTGTTACTCTATATTTGTAAATAATATTAAGCTTTATTTTTTAAGTATTGAAAAAGCAGGGTTTTTTTTTTTTTTTTTTTTTTTTTTTTTTTAAAGTATCAGAAAAACATGGGGTGTTAAAACAAAGAGAAACGAAGAAAGTTCATATTCTTCACAATTGCCATGTTGAGTCAAGTTGGTCATCCTTCCATTCTCATATGCTGTTACCAAGTAGACAGGTAAACTTGCAGGTGTAGAATAACTTGCTGTTAGAAAAACGTACTTAATCCCTGTTACTTACTGTTGGGTGGAACTGTGTCCTAGACACTAAGACGTGTCCTAGACACTAGTTTTGGTTTCTCAGCTTTTACTGTTCATTGTTCACTGTTCAACTTACACTATTTTTGTCTTGAAGAGTACATCTCTGGGACTCATGGAAGGTGTTGTGTTGGCCTTCACTCTGAATGGTTCTTTCGATAAGTTTCTGTTGGTATGACAAATAGCTAGAATTTAGTTCTTTTCATTTTTCTTCTGGCAAAAGCTAATCACCACTGCTAGAACCCTTACGATAGGTCCCTACCTATACTGTAAAGGATCATGCTGGTTGTCTGTTGCTGAACAGCAGTTTTTCATTGATTTTGAATTCTGCTGAGTTTCTCATTGAGTTTCTCAATGGGTTTCTCATTGATCTTCATCACGATTACACAGAAAAGGATGGCAGTTTTGGAGCTTGCTTTTCTTGCTAGTTGTAGTGTCTGGTCCACTTGCTAACATAGGTAAGCAAGTCTGTTCATTATGTTGCTTGAAATTTGAACTATAGAATACTGAGAAAGATGAGCCAATGCTGTGTATAACCTGCCAAAGATTAAGTGGCCCTCTTTCATGGAGAAAGGATACAAAATTGTCATTAGCAGCTGAATTGTGCGGCTTTGAGGATAATAGCATAGGAGTCTCAACTCTGATCTCAAAAATGCATATGTTGGCTTTAGACCTTAGTCTTCATACTCTATACTAAATACAAAAATACACTTCAGCTAAGGAGAGAAATGTGTGCTTGGGCACGCACACACACACACGACAGATATTTATTGAGTCTGGCATTCTGAAGCACTAAATGCTTCTTTAACTTAGCTTTTTCTGCTTCAGTGAACTCTGCTCAGAATCCAGGGATATTCAGACTGCAGAACCCTTTGTTTAGAGGTATTTGAGCACAAAAATAATCCCTTCCTAGAAACTTTTGAAATAGCAACTGAGCTATGCAGCCTAATCAACTGTAAATCTTTGCCATCTAGCAAGCAGTTGATTAAGTAACATCTAGCAGAAGGCCAATCATCACTGGAGCAATACTGGTCAGACACTAAAGACAGACAGTACTACTGAGACTAAGACAAATGAGCAGTAAATCTGCTTTAGAGCAAGCAACAGATTTTTGTTATATCCTTTTATATCTTTAGAGTTTTCTCAGGTCTCTCACCACCCAGTTTGCTCAAACATTGTATGTATTTTTCCTCATCTTTCAATAATATTGCAGTCGGTATGCAAAGGGAAATATGTAACATACAACTGTATTTGAGATTTTGATTTCCCAAATACAATTTTAGTTCCTTAAGCTCAGCTGCATGAATGCCACTCTGGAATTTTAATAGCTCACATAAGTCAGAGAATCTGTACAAAATTTATAACTTTGCAGTTGAGATAAGAATCTTAATTTTGTCTTATTAAATTACATTTCATTAACGTAATTAATTCCTGATGCAAAACTGGCTGTAATAATCTGTTTAAATGTATGCTCCTTTTCTCTTCTTGTGGGAGACAACTGCAGAGTTAAATCAAATATAGCTCTAGTTAAGTGACAAAGACAAAATGTACTTGCATTGACCTGTAATGTAGTAATAAAATATATTCAAGCAACTGTAAAGGGACAGAGCCTGAAAACCATGCGTGTCTCCATCTTAAACTTGACTTTGATATCAGTTTTGCTTGATTAGAACAGGGCCTTATCCAAAACCCACTGGGGTAAGGAATACTGACTTTAAACAATCTTTATATCCATCAATAAGGCAAGATTGTGTTTTTTCAAGTGACTAACCTTGGAGTTCCTCCATTACCATAATATTGGAGGAGATATAAAAATGTATTTAACTGGTTGAGGATACTGTGCTGAGAGGAAGCCAACTGTCTTTGAGGCACACAGTCAAGGAGGTAAAAGCCCTTACAATTCAAGCATTGAGTTGTAAGGAGTGCATTGAAATAGAAGTGGGAACTATGGCTGTTTTTCACTTCTGAGTTCCTGCTTATAATTGGGAAACTGTCTGAACACAGAAGCATAGTCTGTCTTGAAACAGAACTTACAGGTTATATTTTGTACACCCAGTGTGATATTTAACTCATTAAAGAGTTAATTGCCTTTTAACACTGTGTGTCTAGTAGAATAACTTTCTATGCTCAGCAAACAAAAATGTTTCTGAGAGAATATGGTGTCAAAGAGCTGTTCTTGTGCCATAGATGTTAAGCAGATATCCTCACTGATTTTCATTGGAGATTTCTGCCTAAAATCTGGTCAGGTTATAGTGTCAGGTTAATTGATCAGAAAGTTTTTTTTTTTTCTTTTTTCTTTTTTTTATTTTTTGGTCAGTTCTTCTGTAATAGTCTTGCTTATTCTGTGAATTACAGATATGCAATTTGATTTTTGTCGATCCAAATGTTTTTAGCTATTTCAATAGCCTGAAGAATTTAAACACATAGAGGCAGCATAGAACTATACAGACAGAAATCCCCAGAAGTGAGATGCTGGCAGAAAGCAGCCGCAGGAGAATGCTTAGGCTTGTTTTACAATACTGTAACCTTTCTGAAGTTAGATATGTATCTGAATAAGGTATAGAGGCTACTATGCACAGTCTAATTTAAAATTGGTTTGCATCCTCATTTTACACAAGGTGAAGAATACACAAGCTATTAACTACAACTGAAAATCATATCTGTATTTCTTTCATATTGATACATATGAATATTAAACGAATATTACATATATGAAGACGTATTTGGAGCTCATTTTCAGCATAAGTTCCTCGTGCAGGACTAGCAGCAGGATGCGCTATATGGAAATGAAAGAAGACAAAGGATAACTGTTAAGCCTTTTGGGTACTGGTACATACAGGCATAAAAGGGATTTACTTTTTCAGGAAGGTGTTTTCGGCTTATGTGTTTAGGAATGAAAAATTTCCATAATGAATTCTGGAAAGGTGTTTTTGCTCTGGAGTATAAACCAGTCATTTTGGAGTTATGAACAAAGGTGTTTACTCTAGAATAACTGATGTTGTTCTGGCTTTAAGATGTAAAACCCATGGACTCCACCAAATGTTAGAGTTTGCAGCCTCTGATTTTGGATAAGGAAAACAGGTATCTATGTTTTTCTCGCAGAGAGGTGATATTATTGTTGTATGGCTATATATGAATAAATCCAAAATATGTTAAGTACCCACAGTGAATTAAGGCTTGGGCAGGAAAAAATAAAAATAAGTTACAACACTTGGGATTTGAACTGATACTTTGAGGATACTAGCGATTTTCCAGAGTTGGGAATCCAGAATCAATTCTTAAAGACATTTCTTCTTAGGAATGAAATATCTCCTATTATGATTTATGTGAAACCTTTATCTAAGTTGTAACTGAATTTTTAACTCATTTGGGATAGAAACACATTTATTTGCTCTACATAAATATGAACATCCTTTTAGCCCTTGGAAACATGGCTAACAACCAAGATGGTGTATAAAGTTGTTACTTTAGCATTGCTTATACCTTGTGCCTGCTTGGAGCAGACTTTATCATCAAGTGGATTCTGATGTGCTGCTCTTTGTAATTTCTTCAGTTTGGCCTGAGAATACTATTCGGAAAGGCTGGTTTGTGCAGCCCTTGTTAGGAGGAGTACTAACCATGCTTGCTTCTGGGTGGCATGAGTGCTCAGGGGAGGTATGGTCAGACCCAGCAGGCAGAGATCAGTCTGGCTACACTTGTTAATTTTTGTTTGGATCTGGACCATATTGCTGAGTGATATCTGAGGGTCTCATTATTCACTCACTGGGTGGCAGGAATAATGGACTATGAGCATGGGAGGGAATCAGAGTTTTCTGGGTGAGATTTTTGTAAGGTTAGGTGTTGCTGCCATAAAGAAGCACTGAGCCAGTAAAAGCTGACAAGTAACTATTTTAATCAATGACAACATTACCAAACCTGTCTTGGAAGATCATCAGCTGAACAAATACTTTTTAAAGAGCTGCTGGTGTCTCAGAGAAAACCTCCAACAGCTTTCTACTGGAGATCTCTTCTACCCGTATTTTATTTAAGGTTCTA
Organism: Anas platyrhynchos; assembly: GCF_047663525.1. Lineage (NCBI taxonomy): Eukaryota > Metazoa > Chordata > Aves > Anseriformes > Anatidae > Anas > Anas platyrhynchos. The sequence continues at coordinate 132,323,424 of NC_092587.1, forward strand.
CTTTCCTACTATTGTTTATCGTTAAAGGTATCTGCATGACAGATGTATTGTGTTTCTTTAGAGTCCAGCTTTTTCTGCTACGAGATTTGCTCATCCAAAGTCATCATTCAGTTAGTATCGTCATGTATAACTATTACAAAAATTGCGATCTTTCTTTTTTGGTGGGGTCATGATACAGAAAATAATCACCCTTTAATTGCTCATTTTCTTCAACAGATGAATTAAATCTTTCAGTTTCATAACTGAATATTTTAAAATTAATCTATAGTTATATAATACATTTGAATAACAAATTAGGTATTTAAAAAAAGAAGAGAGAACTGGTTGGTTTCCTTCTGGTCTTGTTTTCTGCTTTTAATTTTTGCCCTAACATTAAATAAACTGAAACCAGGAGAACTAAAATATAATTTTATTGTGTGGAAATGTTATTATTGTTGTTGTTAAAGGATAATAGTGGTGTATAAAATCACAGTGTTCATTCAAAGTAATATCTGGCTTTAAGGGAAATCATCTGATTTTCATGTTTCCTAGATTTAATAAGGGCTTTAAAGTATTGCAGAAAGAATAATTTAATTCCTTAAATGGCAAGTAAGTAGGTCATCAGCATCTTCAGGGAAAGGCTTATTTGTCTTTGTTATTTCTGGATTCACCATTCTGCAAATTCATTTTATAACATACTTGGAAGTAGTTATTGGTAAGGAAGTAGGTATATCTATGTGGTTTTTTTTTTTTTTTGAAGATGTCCTTTTAGTTGTTATCCAGGTGACATTGACAGTAAAATAGATTTGCAAATACTATTCATATTCATTAATGTTTTTAATCACTAAAACAGGAAGACTGAATGAAACAAATTCAGCTCTTATTCTTTTTACTATTCAAATGGTAGGAAGATTGTCAGCTGTGATACTGATTTAGTTCGCATTATTAGAGCGTATAACATGCTTATTGGCTACTTAAACTTGTACTTTTGGCAGATTATACCAAAACGTTTAAGACATTTATGGTATTCTATAAAAGTAATGGTGAGAGGACAGCATGGCAGTGAAGGGGCAGTGAACAGGCAGCATCTTAGTATAGGCAGATCAACATGCACATCTATGCAGAAAACAAAATCTTCCATTTGTTAGAAAATGAGCTGCGGTTTTTCTTTACTAAATTTACCTTTTATTCAAAAAATAAGTTCAACATGGAAAAAAAAATTATATCACAATAATTGGAAGGTTTTTTTTTTCCTTCCTGAGTTGTCATGGTTTTCTGAGTAGATCAGTGCAATTCGAGCAGATGCTTGTGTGGCAAGTGTGTTTTGTGTTTGCACAGAAACTTACTTGCTTGATCTTTTGATTCAGAGTGACATTTTAACTGCATTACAGTTTGTTTGTTTGTTTGTTTTCCTGGGGAAAGGTTGAAATACCTCAATACAGTTGTACTTTTTATTGTAGTTTTATCAAATAGTGAATTTAGGAGAAAGCTCTTGAATATGTTTTATAGGGCTGTCATAGAAAGCTAGTGTATTTTTTCTTTATTACTAACATTTGTTAGGTGATGACAAGTTATCAAACAGTACAGAGCTGTTTAACACCTTTGAAGAAGACAATAAAGAGAATAGTGACACTTGCTTAACAAGAAACACAACGTGTTTTGGGAAATCTGTCATTGAGAAGACAGGCCTGTAAAGATGTCAGGCCTATTTTGACCTTTCTGCCCCTTGTTTGTGTTCTACTGTTTCAGCTTTGCAAATGTCTCCACATTTGGTACTTGACTTGAAAGTAAACATCATATAACCTGGAAGCGATATGAATACATTTGAAAAATGTAGGCAAAAATGGTTTCTGTAATGTCTGCAATTGCATTTCAAAACACTGACTACACTTTCTGTTTATGGCTCCAGAATATTATTAAAGAAAGTCAAAATATTTTTCCTATTTAAATAAATTATATATGTAGTTATTTTGGGGTGGTCTGTCAAAGTGGTTAATGTCCGAGTACTACTGATGCATAGTTCCGTGTGCCTACAGTAATCCAAGCTCCTCTATAATGATGTATGACATGCAGTTTGCATGCTCTGTGCTATATTTTATCAACATTTTGCTAGCATGATATTCTGACCTTGTCTGATTGGTGATCTCATTTACTGTGAATGTTGCAAGAACAGTAAACAAAGCCTGGAAGAATTGTCAAGCTGCCAAGTTGTATTGTTCTGTATCTTTTCAAGACAATGCCACAAAAATTTATCTGTCTTGACACCTTTGTCTCTTGTATTAAAAAAGCCTTAACCAACTTCTCTTTAGTTTTGTGGCCTACCAACTAAAAATGCCACATCGTATAAAGAGAACAGGTGGAAAGGCTTTTAAGAAAAAGCCTCAGGGTGATGCAATAAGTTAGAAAAAAATAACAGTAACTGAATTGTATAAGGGATTCTGAAATTGATGAGATTGCATGTTAAGAAGAGTGTATGAAACATTTAAGAAACACTTCTGTGTTATAATTTATAAACTACTATGAATAAAACTGCGTAAACATATTGTAGAAATATATTCAGTAGGAGCATACTTTTTTCTTGCATGGATCCAGCAGCCATTTACAAATGTTAGTGAGTGCAGTAATCCTGTAACAGTTTTGTTTTATTGTGTTTTCCTTTCTCCTCCTTTCACTCCCTTAAGAAACCTATAAAAGAGAAATGTTCCACTCTGTTCCAACTGTAGGAGGGTTTTGCGTCTCACTCCTTAGGCTCTTTGGAAAATCTGAACCTAAATCTGTGCATAATTTACTTTAAATTGAATATTGGGCTTTTTAAATTGGATTATTTAAATTTGCCTCATTTTAGAGTTTTATGTATGAAAGATAAGCACAGGATATAGAATTCACATCTTGATAATGTGGCTGTACTTTAATCTAATTGCTTAAGCTCGCTTTTGTAACTACTTTTGCTTTTAATGGAAGCTGTTGTTGACAGTATGCATAATGAATCGATATTTATAAACAATGAGAACTTCAAAAGTGAAGGAAGTATATAACAAAGTGGCTGCCAGAGTAAAAGTATGATTATAGCATAGTTTTGCTGGGATTTGGGTGTAAGGTCTCTATAATTTATTTATAAGAAAGTTAATCATCTTCTAGTTGAACAGTTAAACACTGAGGACGTCTCGTTTGCGTCGTCTTGTGCCTCAGCCAATTGACAGAATATAAGCTTCTGTACCCATCCCTCCCAGCACTTTCAAAGCACAGTGAAGCTTATTATAAATGAATGACTCATACATAGGGTGGAACAAATGCACCATTGGTAGCCTACAGAGATAATAACACTGACCTCCGGTCATTTTACAAGAGAACTCTCTCGTGTAGGTCGACTTCCCACTGCTTTAAACCCAACCAAAATAGCCTATTCACAGGGAAATGGATTGACAGATTAGAGATTTATATGCACAAATATAGGCATTAGCAGCCTGGTCTCTGCACTTCAGGACATGAGAGGTAGTTTAAATGATCTGGCCACTAAAACCAATGGGACATTTTTCTGTAAAGAAGTGGGTTTGTAAGCTTCCTTTGGACTTCCTGAAATATGTAGGGCAAACATAAAGGTTCAATCTTGAAGCGTGTGTTTATGCAAGACTCCCAGTAATGTGAAGATGTTCAGAAATAAGGCTTATGATAGAACTGATATCTCATAGTTGATGTTAGGTCTAACTGAAAGAAGACGAACTTTGAGTTCTAAGTCAACATAAGCTTAAATATGCATTGCTTGTTTTCTCCCCTTTAATATATGTGTACACACAAAATGAGTAAGTAAGAATACATAATTTTGTAAAATTACAGATTTTAACATTTTTCAAATACTATCTATTTTTGGATGATCTTGATATATGAAATTTAAGCTTTAAAATATGGAAGTAATAAACACACTAATTTAATTTTTTACTGGATAAAGTATCAATTATGTCATATAATTTCATCTTCCAGTATTAATGTTCATGTAACACAGTTTGTCAATTGATCTAGTCTACCCAGTGTGTAGTAGGAAGAAATTTTATTTGTGCCTGTTTGCGGAAAGAAATGTGTTCTTCTGCCTATTTTAACAAAAGGTTATATTGAGAGGAATGATTTCAGAGCAGATGACAAATTACTGAAAAGACATTTTTATTGTAGAATAGCATTCTCTCACTGAGGAAAGAAAAACAAAGAAAGAGCAAGAGAGAGCAGGGAGGAGGGAGAGGGGGGAGAAACTTTCCCCCTTGCATTCTCTAACACTAGTTTAAGGAAAAACACATGAAAGACATTTTTTCTTCTTCTGCTGGATGAGAATCTTAACAGGATCTTTTTTTTTTTTTTTTTTCTCGACCTCTTAATACAGGATTCTATGATGTCAGGTCCGATCTAACAAAAAGGTTTTTTTTTTAAATTATTGTTCCAATTATGTTCTACCTGCAGAAAGCAGACAAATAAGTCACTAATATTTGATTTATAGAGAATGAAGTAGTAGAAATGTGTTGGAAATTTATGTGAAAGAAAATCACAAAATTACAAATGGGGAGCTTCAATGCACGTATAGCAGCCTCACTCTATGTGTCATATAAGACTTTATGACTAGATCTTATAATGTAAGATACTGTGATATATTTTCAAGATGTTAATTATCTTAAGCTGTTTGGATATCATCATCTTCTACTGAAAGCACTAAACATGCTCCTTGTTTAACCGTTCTTACACTGTGAACTTTTTCATTTTCTTATTAACTGAGAAAATCATTCTTGTTGATTAGAAATACAGTATGTACCTATATATCTCTACACATTTGAAAATAATTCTTATTCTCACTGAAGCAGATGAATTGATGTTGGCAGTGACATTCAATTACCTGGCTCAGGAGGCTTTTTTGAGATCTGAATCCAGAGATCTTGGTCACTCCTCCCACAAGACAAATACAGCATAGGAACTTCCAGGGGCTTTTCTTACTTTGTACCCAAACAAATCTTCATTGAAAATCAAGACACTGCAGTGATACAAGGTCTTTTTCCAGCAATAACTGCCTTCAAGTGGAAGAATTTGCAATTGGGCTGCAACCTTAGAGTGATTTTCTGTTTGGAAGTTGCAGGAGGTAGCTGAGAAATTAGCTTTCATTCTTTTCAGCTGGCTAATGATGGAGGTTTTCAATAAACCACATTGGGTAGAGAATGTCAATTTTTATACATAACTCATATTTTCATAGTTGTGTTTTCACATATCTGGGATTTTAAAAAATAACATGAAGAAACTTCTATCTGGGGAAGGTAAAACATTTTTACTTATTTTTATTTCTGCTGCATTATCTAAGTAAAACATTATCTGCCTATATAGAAATGCATAATTCTCAAATATGCTCATTTCTCTTTCTTTTTAAATTCCACTTGCTTAAACTCTGTTTTTAAAGGTCTGTGTGCTTGAAAAGCCTTTTGATTCAATTATGTGGATAAGGCTTAACCTTTGTAATGACTTTTGCTAACATTTACAAGATTATGCCTTTGTTAGAGGGAGTTGGCATGAAAAGGCAGAAAAAAAGCACAAACATATGGCATCTTCTGTTTCCAGATGTCCTGCACATCTTCTCACCTCAGCTTTTAGCTTCTATCCTGAAACATGATTTCCTTGGGAGAGCTTATCTGACTTCCCTTGGATGCAATAGTCCATTCATATAAGTTCATTCACATCCTTCACTCTAAAGAAATAATTTATTTGAAAGATGAATTTTACATGGATCTAAATGCAGTTTGAACATTTTACATCTGAATCTATTATTGGTTTTGCTGCTTCACAAAAACTTACTTTTACACATGCAAGAAACACAGGTTGTGCCATCCTGAGAAAATTTGGCTTCAGACAGATGCTGAAATGTGTTTGGGACTGCAGTCTGCCTATGAGGTTCTGAAATGGTGAAGATGAGCTGTTCTTGGTGAATACTCTAGTTCCTGTGGCCTATTTCTCTGTGTTTCTTTTTTATGCTTGACATCCAATTATACTGAGAGACAGTTATCCTGATTTTCATTTTTTTGTTTGCAGTATATGTTTTTATAAAGTATGGCTAGGCAAGCTTAGGTTTGAAAAGGTTGCTCTTGAACATAATCAGTCTTCCAAAAATATTAATGACCATCAGGATATTTTGAGAGACTTCTTATTAGGCATTTAAAAAGAGACTGTTCAGTGAGAAATTCTAATGGAAAACTAGAAAGCTGTTAAATGACATTGGAAATCATCCATCGTAAGTATCTCCACTTGGGCCCCAATTTAGAGACACTTGTACGTGATTTATTTATTATGTTTTTCAGATAAAATCTAGTTCCCAAGGAAATCAGTGTAATTTTGTTCTTAAGTGTCAGTGTGCGAAGAACATCACTGATATTAGTAGAAATGGGAGTGCTGTTAAGGAAGAGAGTGTAATTCTGAAGCTGAACAGTGGTGCCCTACTTAATGACAGTTTATGCAGTTTCAGGATTTGCTTTTGCTTGTTGATGCAGAAATCTTTACAGATGATTACAGCCTGAGTTCCTAGAGCCTATAGAGTGCTATCTACAAGAATGTCTAAATAAAATGTCTATTTGCTTCTACTGTAAACCCTGTCTTACTGAAGGATTTTGTCTGCCCAAAATACTGGGACCATACTAAACTTCATGCCAATATTTATAGTATGGTTTAGATTTCTATTAGTGACTGATATGTCTAGTTAGACTGAAATCACTAATAATAATAATAATAATAAAATACCAAATCCCAATGTTTTCTTGTCTTTTTGTTCAGTAGCTAGTTCACATCCAAAAGTTCATGCTCAAGTAGCGCTCAAGCGTACTCACGCTGAAGCATAGCTAAAGCATGCACTTGACCAGCCCTTAAAATGCAGCAGAGTCATGTAGATTGTTATGATAGTATCATTTAATATGTCTCTAGTGGATTTTTTATTCAGAAGGCTATGGTGAAATAAATACTCTGTGAAGGCTGAGCATAATGGTAATTGCCTTAGTACTATGGTGCAGTCACCATGGGAAAGTTGTCAGGCCACAGACTTTTCTTATAGAGCTTTTGTGCGTATAGCTATATTGCATTCTGATGTAACCAGAACATGCGTGTCCTGTGGTACTACGAATGAATATATAACTGCACCCTTCTCTCTATGAATAGGTATAGATCCTGAGCAACCTGCTCTAGCAGACTCTGCTTTGAACAGAATGGGTTGGACTAACTGATCTCCAGAGTTCATTTCCAACTTCAGCTATTCTGTAATATTGATAGAGTTATCATCATGAAGTAACATAGCCAGAAAAAATAAGACCACTGCTTTGCTTGTAATATGTGCATCCTTGGGACAATGCATTTCTTACCAGCCAAACCAGGTGTTTTAAGGTGTAAAATTGAAAAGGGGAGATAAGAAACATGAAATACAAAGGGAAGAGTTGGCATATACTGTCTTCATTATCCAACATAAAATTGTCAATTTCCTTTGAAATGCAGATTTTGTTTAAAAGAGGGAAGAGAAAAGCAGCAGCATTCAATTCACGTTCAGGTTGATGTGATTTTCTTTTTTTTTTTTTTTTTTTCATGGATCAGATAAATTGTCTTGGAGGAGGGGTGTGTGCTAATTTTAGGCTTGCTCAGGCTGCCTCTTGAGCTGCAAGAAAGTATCATTGCTTAATTTTAGCAGTCTTCATTGCTGAGGAGTATTGGAGCTAGTGCTCATGGTTATTTGGTCACTTGCATCTATATGGTCAGTTTACAGTTATTTGGTCAGGTGCAGCTGACTTTATTCTAAAGGAAGATACTGCTTGTACTTTTTATGTTATGCACAATTAAGTGAGGATTACCACAAAAATAATAAATTGTGCCAAACTGAGTAGTGATAATTGACATCAACTGACACCAAATAGATTACACCAGTGTTTAATTTGGGACATTAGTTAAGAGGGCTAAATAGTTTGTTTGTTTGTTTTGTTTTACATTCACTCTTACTGATGGACAGAGTGGGAAGTGATGTTGCTCTGAGTTACTGGATGAGAAATGAATGCCCCTTCTCTCCTTTAGAGCTGGTAACTTACCTTCATCCTTTCTGCTCTTATTTTTTTCTCAAGTTTATTTAATTGGGCTTTCTCACTGTGAGCATTCATTTATCCATAGTTCAGAGTTTAGATCAGTGTGTTGCTAACTAGCTAAGTTCTCTGTTTGCTTCTATTTGAAAAGTGGATAATACTTCCACGAGAGTATTTTTTTTGTTTGTTTTTTGATGCGTCATGGGTTCTCTGCACACCTAATGATCTGAATCACTCTGGTGAATTACATTGAGCATACGTGTGTGTACATATGTATGCGTATGTATGTACACTACTGTAAATAGCACTTAGATGATGACAGGTTTGAAGGTTGAAGTGGCTCTCTGGATCCTGTCCAGGGAGTCACTGTCTTATTTAAGATGATTACTATTTTCCAGTACACCTGAAACTTTCCTGATCTTATTAATAAAGAATAAAATGCAATTGTAGTATAACCTGCTGTATTTTTCCTTTGTCATTTTGATGAGTGTAGACTTTCATAATAGAAAAAAACAACAATGACAACAACAAAAATTTCAGCTGTGGCTGAAGTCACTCTAATAAATAAGCACAAATTAAAGACACAATACATATGTTTCCTTTAAGCTGAGCTACAGATTCTGATTTGTGTACTATGCTTTTTCTGGTTCTTATAGTACCACTGAAGAGATTATTGTCCCCAGTTGTTTATCACTTTTTCCCTCTCAGCAGTATCCCTGTGATTACTGCTTCCCCACTCTGCTAATCCAGCAAGCACATGATAGCCTGCTTCAGTCAAAACAAGTTAAGCTGGACAGATTTAAATATATTTATATATTTTATATTTATATATTTAAATATATAAATATATATTTATATATTTATTTTGCTAGCCAGCCTCATTTTGACAGGAAAGAAATCACAGATTAACCTTTGTGAGGAAATCTTAGGGTTTGATATTCTTAGGTATATAAAAGGAGTACAAAAGAAGACAGAGGTGGGATATGGTGATTGTCACAACAAAATATGAACAAGGTACTTAAAGCTTGGGGAACCCATGCTGTTATCCAAGGATAGAAAGGGATTTTAAATGGTTAATTGTTTATGGATGAATGTAACTCAGGCAAAAATAAGATTATTTTGATTTATCTGGACTTGAGAAACACATGGCCTTATTGTAGATATACTTTAAGGAGTCTTAGCAAATTCTGTGTCCTCTCCTCTAACTTCCCCATCTGTAAAATAAAATTGTATTTACCTCTCATGGAGTTTATTGGAAGCAGTTTTCCAGCATTAGTAAAGTGCATAGATATCACTAGAGTCATTCTTGTACTAAAAATAATAATATTCTATAAGTTTGGCATTGCATATATGGATTTATCTAAGAATTGACATGCTTACTGGGATGAAAAATATAATGATAATTATATATAATTAAAATTTGTATATATATTATATAATATATATATAATTAAAATTAATAAATAATTTAATGATGTAATAACTTTTGAAATGAAAATTCTACTCATCTTCTATGTCTGTCTTGGTAGAACTAAATATTTCAGTGAATATAGGAAATATTTGCTGCCCAATGTCTTTGTGAGTTTTCTGCACCTATTTAAATCTAAGTATGATTATTTTATGTAAATCAGCAATGATGGATGGGGAAGAAAGAAATACGAAATACAAGTACATAACATATTAGCAGAATAGCAACCAAGGCAGCTTGTGCAGAGGGAAGGCTTGCTTTCCTATGAAATTTTAGTTCTAATTTGATATCACTTTTTATTCAACTAAGAACAGGGTAGGGATTTTATTTATTTATTTTAGGATATTCATTTTAAAATCTAAAACCTTAGGTACAGACTACTACATAAAACAAGTGTCAGTAATTTATAATAGACATGGAGTACAAATAAGAGTTAATGTTTTGTGGATACAATATTTAAAACCGAAAAGAACAGAATTAAAAACACAGCTCAAAAAACTATATGATCTTCAATTTCTATAATGAGATACTGGGATAACTTATTAGACAGACATGCAGACATAAAATTATCTACTCTTTTAGGTTGGAAAAGACCTCTGAGATCATAAAGACCAACCATCAATGTAGTATTGTCAAGTCTGCCACTAAACATGTTCTTAAGTGTAACATCTACATGTCTTTTAAATACCTCCAGCAATGGCAGCTCAACCACTTCCCTGGGCTGTCTGTTCCTATGCTTCACAACCCTTTCAGTGAATAAATTATTCCTAATATCTGACCTAAACCTTCACTGGCACAAATTGAGGCCATTTCCTCTTGTCCTATTGCTTGTTGCTTGGGAGACCAACCCCACCTCACTACACCCTCCTTTGAGGTAGTTGTAGAGAATGATAATCATCTAGGTTGGAAAAGACCTTCAAGATCACCAAGTCCAACCATCAACATGACCTACTGAATCCCATCATTAAACCATGTCCCCTCTGTGCCACATCCACATGTCTCTTAAATACTTCCAGGCGTGGGGACTCCACCACTTCCCTGGACAGCCCATTCAAATGCTTGACCATCTTCTCCAAGAAGAAATTAATGTCCTCCCCTGGCACAACTTAGGTCTGTTTCTTCACATCCTATCACTTGTCACCTGAGAAAAGAGGCCAACACCTTTGTCTCTGCACCTTCCTTTCAGGTAGTTCTAGAGAGTGATGAGGTCTCCCATCAGCGTCCTTTGCTCCATACTAAACAACCCCAGATCCCCCTGCCTCTCCTCATTTGTCTTGTTTTCTAATCCTTTCACCAGCTTTGTTGCTCTTCTCTGCACTTGCTTGGGGAACTCAGTATCCTTCTTGTAGTGAAGGACTCCAAACTGAACACAGTACTTGAGGTTCATTCTCGCTGGTGCTGAGTACAGGGGGACAATCACTTCCTGAGACCTGCTGGCCACACTATTCCTGATGCAAGCCAGGATGCCGTTGTCCTTCTTGGCTCCCAGGGCACACTGCTGGATCCTGTGGGGTTCCTGGTCAATAGGGTGCTTGGATAATGCCACTGAATTCAATAATCATTTTTTTATGCTATCTAATCTCAGTACAACAAAGGAAGAGTTGTGCTACATACCACATCAATGAAAAGACACTCATGCTCTAGCATAGAAATCATGACCCCTTTTCACAGGTTGATCTACTTATAACTATGTGTTGTCTACACTTATTTGTGCTAAACAGGAAAATTATTAAACTAGGAAAATTATTATACTGTAGTAGTACAGATGGCTTTGACAAATTGAAAGCTTTATTGGAATATCTTTGGAATAATCAGTGTCTCATAATGTATGTGTTCCCTTTGGCTATGCTTACATTTTGGACTAATTCTGTTCTTTTTCATTTCTTTTATATGATAACTGATACCATGATAAGTTGATAGGTGTGAAATAATTCTGCCATACTTTGGCTCTCTATTTTCAGCATAAATAAATATTCATAGATAAAGAGCTTGATTCTTGTTATATATCAGAAGTGTCTCCAATTGATTCTTCTAAATTAGAGTCCTCCAAAGAATGGTGATGAAATATTTTAACTTTATTAATATATACTGGCCTGTCATGAACATGTACTTTGTTGGTTTCAGTAAACTTCTACATGGTGTAATGTCCTGTAATAGGATTTGGTGTGATGGAGCAGGAAATAATGAATAAATAATTGTTCTGCATAGTGTTTTAACTATTCCTTGAAACCTCTATTTAACTCTCAACTGTCTTACTTGGCACAATTTGGTCTTTCCAGAAATGTTCAGAAGTTATTAGACAGTGTTAGCATTGCCCAGGTGGGTTAGCGTGCAGCATCACGAAATGTGTGTCCTGAAGAAAAAAAGAAAGGGGGTACATGAAATCTAGAATCCCAAATCAACATAATTAATAAACATAAATTAATAGTGGCAAATTTTAATATGAGGTTTTATCAACTAAGGAGGATAAACTCTGAACATGCGTCCTTTTTTGGAGTCTCTAGTGAGGGGCAGATAGCCAGTGTAAGGGAGGTAGAGCAACCAAATCCCACAACAGCTCTCAGTTTGGCACATGGCAAAATCAACATTGTTCCTTATATGACCTTCAAAGCAACATAGCCACAAAAAAGCTTCTCAAAAAGCTTCAGAAACACCTAACTAATGCATTTATCTGTCACACAAGTATTTTTTCATGTTCATTTGCAGAATCAAACATAAAAACTCATGTCTCATCCACTGCTCAACACATTTATCCTCTCCATTTCTTTGGCTAAAACAGTCATATGCTGCTGTACATGACCTCAATCATCCTAATGTTGGCTCAAGTTTGATGAAAGAGATGTGAAATGGAATGTGTACTATTTATTCCTGTATTGTGACCCAGAATATCAAAGATCATTTGGTTCATAGGAAATCAAATGCTTTATCTTTCTTTATTTTATGAAACTAAAATTTTAATACTGTATCATCTTGCTCTTCAACATTTTTTGTCTGTTTCAGTAACAACCTGGCTCTCATTTTATTACTGAAGTCATCTGTAACAGACAAAAAAAAAGTAACATGGTGAGACAAATTTAATTTTGTGTTCTGATTGAATAATTTCATACCAAAGCATGTATGCCAGCTGAGTGTGGGAAACAACCACACTTCACATTTCTATATGTGTGGGGTAAAGGGATGGAGGAAGCATTTGGATAAACCGTGATCATACTTCTGACTTGATTTGAAAGAAGTACAGGTGTTGCTAGACGTTCTTTCATCTTTGAATCATTCTAATGTGTCTTACAACTACAATGAGGAAAAATTGCCATCAAAAGCCATCTGTAGCAACTCTTGTGCTTTGGGGGTTAACATGTAAGGGTGGTTACATAATGAAATAATCTACAAAGTTGTCTGCCAACTCTTTGATCTGTGGATCTTGCTTTTTCCTAGATGACATCTCTCCTAAAATCATGGTAATATGCAAAACATATTGTATGGCTCAGAAAATAAGAAGTGAAATTAGTATAAAGACTGTTGTTTCAGTCTCCACTCACAAGAGAATACATCTGATTTTTACTAAACATGACTTCAAAATTCCTTTATGTGATTTCCCATTGTTTTTCACACAACAGGTCAAATTATCATAACACCAGTGCCCTACCTAACAAAGCTAAGCAAGATGAGAAGCATGAAATAAAAATCCAGATTAAACCTTTGCACATTGATGCACAAAAAAAACTACCAACCAACCAAACAAACAGAAAGAAGCAAACAAACAAAAAAAAATCAAACAGGTGTAGCTGTGATGAAATACAGTTACAGTGTTAAGAATATCAGGGAGAAGTTCTTGCCATATCCCAAATCCCCAGTTGACAAGGATGTTACATTAATTTGTTCACATGTCTGAGATAATGCTTGAATCTCTTTCTACGTGATCTGGAGTTTATTTAGAACACTTACACTCTTCAGGAAAGAAATACTTTTTCTGGGAAATGTGCAGAATATAATCTTCAGTCTTCAGAATCATGTTCCCCTTGTGTAATCATTGCTCTTCTGTAAGAGTATAGTCTATTTATAGACAGACATAAGTATGTCTATATCTAGACATTTTCCTTGTTGCACCATGATTCTGTTTCATTAAAATGTGAGATTTCCTGCACCACATACACATGTAAGAATTAGTAAACTCTTACAACTAGCCAGATACAGTTGTAGAAGTTGGTAACAGCATGGCACTGCAGATGTGTCAGACAAGGGCATTAAGCTGGAGGGAAAAAGGGAAGAGTGGACTTCAGGTGAAGTCTAAATTGTTGAGTGTCTCTTCTGCCATAGGAGACTTGACAGGACTATTATTTTGTTCTCTCCTGCTCCTCTGCTTCAAGGCAAATGCAATGAAGGCATTATATTGCCCAAATCATGGACAGACCTGATAGGGTAAATGACGTTTTAAATTCTTTGAGAACTATTTCAGTAGTTTTTTCAGCATTCTGAATACCACATATTACTTCCATACTTCCGTCTACGTATTTCACACTTCCAAAGACAACCAAACAGAGGAAAAAAATAAGCTGTTGTACTTGTGCTTTTCTATTTTTATAGTAGAAAAGTACTGTTTGTGTTTTTTTTTCAAATGTTTTGACTTGTTATTTACCGTAGAATCTTCATAAATTAAAATTGCATGTAATTTGTGCACATTCAGTGCTAGATATAACACACAATGTTATAATTAATGAATAAATCAACCTGATTTCATCTTTATGCATCTGTTATTGGAGTAAACATATAGCAGCAGCTATACTTATAGTCTGTACATATGTACAGAAAAACATTTTGAATAGAAGGCTGGTATGTTTCAAATTTATGTAAGAGATAATTTTCTTGGCATCTTTTCCTGTTTATTAAGCCACAAGGACATTACATCATTTGGAGTAAAATTAAAGAGCTGTTCTAAATATAGATTAAGATTTCATCAGATATTAGCAATGGACCTAGTCTAAATTGAATGTCTGGGAATAATTCCAATTTGTATCAAATCATACATCCATTTTATAATGTTTCACTGAAAAATAACAGGAAACAAGAAAATGTAAACTCATAAGTTAAGTTTTCAACAGGTCCTGGAATTTTTAAGTGCCAAACATATTTTGTATGCTTAGACTCTATTGACCAAAATCCTTTTTGAATTACAAATTATTTTCAGCTTGAAAGCCTGTTGTTAGGGAAATGCAGGCTGTGAATGCTAATTTGGTTCTGCTTAAGCAATTAAGAAGTGCAGTTTGAACTGGACACATTTTCTTTGAACAATACTTTCTTATACATGTGTTAATACAACACCTATGAGCTACGCTAATAAAGTAACTATCGTGTTTAACAGACAAAGTTAGTAATTGGACACAATATTTTTGAAATCAATTGAAAGCTCTAGAATAGTGGTACTGTTGCAAGGTTGTGTAGAAATTAGTCTTCTGTTTTGTAGAAAAGCTTCAGGAAACAAATATTGCTGTAAAATCATGTACAATAATTTGGCATCTCTTTCAAAGCAATAGACCAGAACTATTACAAATTCATAAAATCACCACTTTATAGACATTTTTTACAATAAAATGTAAAAAATTGCATGCTAAATTAATTTCTATAACATTGCTGAAGTTTAGTAAACAATTTTAAGTGGTTCATACTTTGACATTGTACTGAAAACAACTTTGGAAATAACAATCTGCTAATTTTTGAAAAATGAGTTACTTAGTTACTTGGTAAGGAAATGGTAAAAGAGAATTGCATCTTTTCTTCCAAAGGCAAGCTGTGTCACACCTTGAACAAACAGAAACATAAAGATATTTGAAAAACATAATACAATTTAGAATATATTGGTGAAAATGCAAACTTGAATAAATATTTACAAAAAATGTATTCACTCAAACCACAGATAGTAAAAAAATGTGGAAAAAAAGGCCTTTTGTGATTAACATTCTCAGTTTTCAACTATCTGTTATTATAATGGACATCATATGATCACAAGCTATCTTTCAAGAGTCAGTTAAAACAATTACAGTCCAACTGAAAATATGCTGAAGTAAATTCAAAGGTATTATTGATTTCAGTTGATTTTGATTTGAAGCCTCATGGGCTACATCTGAGTATTATTTTCAGTTTTAAAAATCTTATTTCTTACAATAGAAATTTCAGAATGCAGTTCATTGCCCTTCCTCTGATTAGTTTTTGTTATTACTAATTTGGCTAATATTATATCTTTAGTTGTTCCACTTTAAGCTTTTGGGGAATTGATAAAGATCTGTTCATGTACATTTTTAATATCTATCAAACTGTCAGTTTCAAGAGAGGTAAGAAATATTTGTCTGTCTCCTCCAGCTTGAATTCTTCATGTTGCTGAGGAGGACTTGAGAAATCCTTGAGCTTTTTAAAGCAGAATATCTCTAGAATAGGCATTGCAAAAATTTGCATGCCCCCAAGACTCTTGTAGACACCCAGAGTAAAGAATGTATAGTAGGAATAGAAGGTGAGAACATTCTAGAGTGGAAAAAGGTAAGGGCAGTATGCAGTACTGCTGAGATCTGAGAGCACTTGCTTCAGGAAGCTGGGAGACCAGAATTTAAACCTGGTAAGTTCTTTAACTCCCATAACCTCTTGCTTTGAGAAGAGGGATGTGAGATTAGGTAAAAAAAAATTTATTGTGCTTCTTAACATGTGTGTAAGTTTGACAGTGAAGTAAGAAAGTAAAAATACATGGCTGTATATAGTATTGTCCAGACTAAAAGTACGTAAGCTTTCTGCCTAAATTAGTAGCAAATTAACACCATCATCATAGAATTAGAGAATCATAAAATGGTTCAGGTTGGAAGAGACCTTGAAGATCATCTAGTTCCAAACCCCCTGACATGGGCAAGGACACCTTCCTCTAGAACAGGTTGCTCAATGCCCTCTCCAACCTGGCCTTAAGCACTTCCAGGGGTAGGGCATCCACAGTTTCTCTGGGCAACCTGTTCCATGGCATCACCACCCTCAGAGTTCCTTCTTATATCTAATCTAAACTTACCCTCTTTTAGTTTAAAGCCATTAACCTTTGTCCTATCAATACACTCCCTGACAAAGAGTCCCTCCCCAGCTTTCCTGTAGGCCCCCTTTAGGTATTGGAAAGTTGCTATAAGGTCTCCCTGGAGCCTTCTCCAGGCTGGATGACCCCAACTCTCTCAACCTGTCTTTATAGGAGAGGTGCTCCAGCCCTTTGATCGTATTTTTGGTCCTTCTCTGGACTCGTTCTAATATGTCCATGTTCTTGTGTTGAGGGCTTCAGAGCTGAACGCAACACTCCAGATAGGGTCTCACAAGAGCAGAGCAGAGGGGGAAATCACCTCTCTCGACTTGCTGGCCATGCTTCTTTTGATACAGTTGGCTTTGTGGGCTGCAAGTGGACATTGCCAGCTCATGTTGAACTTCTTATCAACCACCCCCCAGGTCCTTCTCTTCAGGGCTGCTATAAATCCATTCTCCACACAGCCAGTATTTGTGCTTGGGATTGCCCTGGCCTAGATGCAGGACCTTGCACTTGGCCTTGTTGAACTTCAAGAGGTTCACACAGCCCCACCGCTCAAGCCTGTCAAGGTCCCTCTGGATGGCATCCCATCCTTCCAGCATGTTGAATTCATCATGCAGCTTGGTGTCATCAGTGAACTTGCTGAGGGTGCACTCAGTCCCACTGTTCATGTCACTGACAAAGATGTTAAACAGTGCCAGCCCTAATATGGACCAACACTGACCCCTAAGGAGCACCACTTATCACCAGTTTCCACTCAGACATTGATCTGTTGACCACAACTCTTTGAGTGTGACCATTCAGCCAATTCCTTACCCACCAAGCAGTCCATCCATCAAATCCATGCATCTTCAATTTAGAGACAAGGATATCAAGGGGGATGGTGTCGGTGCTTTGTACAAGTCCAGGCAGATATTTTCAGTTGCTCTTCCCCTGTCCACCAATGCTGTAACCCCATCAGAGAAGGTGTCTGGATCTGCCCTTAGTGAAGCCATGTTGGCTATTAACAGACACCTCCGTATTTTCCATGTGCCTTAGCACAGTTTCCAGCAGGATCTGCTCCATGATCATGCTGGGCACAGAGGTGAGACTGACTAGCTTGTAGTTCCCTGGGTCTTCCTTTTTTGAAAACTGGAGGTTGTGTTTCTCCCTTCCAGTCTGTGGGAACTTCACTGGACTGGCATAACTTCTCAACTATGATGGATAGTGGCTTAGCAACTATGTCCAACCATTCCCTCAGGACCCATGGATACATCTCATCAAGTCCCATGGACTTATGCACCTTTAAGTTCTTCATGTGGTCTCAAACCTGATCTCCTACAGTTCATCATTCTTCCAGTCTCTTCCTTTGTCTTCTGGGACCCGGTCTACATGTATGTGGTTGGAGCTCTTACTAGTGAAGACTGAGGCAAAAAAGTAATTGAGTACCTCAGTCTTCTCTGTATCCCAGGTGACCAGGTCTTTCGTTTTCCTTCCAGAGTGGATTCAAAATTTCCCTAGTCTTCCTTTTATCACCAATATACCAAGGAGCCTTTCTTGTTGCCATTGATGTCCCTGATCAAATTTAATTCTAATAGGGCTTTGACTTTTCTAACCTGATCCCTGGCTGCTTGGACAATGTCTCTGTATCCCTCCCAGGATATCTGTCGTTGCTTCAGTCTTCTATAGGCCTCCTTTTTCTGCTTGAGTTTGTCTAGGAGCTCCTTGCTCATCCATTCAGGCCTCCTCATGTTTTTGCCCAAATTCCTCTTTGTTGGGATGCATCACTCAGCTTGGAGGAGGTGATCCTTGAATATTAACCAGCTTTCTTGGGCCCCTCTTCCCTCCAAGGCTTTGTCCCAAGGTAGTCTACCAAGCAGATCCCTAAAGAGGGCAAAGTCTGCTCTCCTAGAGTCCAGGGTAGTGAGCTTGTTGTGCTCTCTCCTCGCTGCCCTCAGGATCCTAAACTGCACAATTTCATGATCACGGGAGCCAAAACTGCCCTTGAGCTTCACATTCCCCACCAGCCCGTCCTTGTTTGTGAGAATGATGTTTAGCACAGCACTTCTCCTCATTGGCTCATCTATCAGTTGGTTAAGGAAGTTATCACCAATGCATTCCAGGAACTCTTGAATTATCTATGCCCTACCGTGCTGTCCCTACAACAGATATTGGGGTGGTTGAAGTTCCCAATGAACACCAAGGTTTGCAAACATGAGGCTGCTTCTGTCTATAGAGGACGTCATCTACATTTTTACTTGATTAAGTGGCCTGTAGCAGACCACCACTATAATGTAACCCATCCCGCTACTCCCTTTAATCCTGACACACGAGCTCTTTGTCAGCTTCTGTCAAAGAATATATATATTCAAATATATGAAGCCTTGAGTAGAAATAGGGCAAATAAGATTCTATTAGTTTAGAACACATTGCTCCTTTTTTTGAGGATCACTGGAAGAGCTCGCATCTTCTAAATACGCAATAGGAGAAAAACATTAACACTTCATCTTTTTTATTTGATAGTCACTTTAAAATGCCAAAATTTTTATTTATTTATTTATTTATTCACTTTAGTAAGAGGATAAGGAAAAAGGAAATTTTCAAAATAAAATGTTTTTGGGGTAGGTTGTCCACGAAGCTGTTTTGTATATTGGATGACATTGCAAGGGTCAGTCTTACCTTCCTCCAGCTACTTGTTCTGTCCTACTACCATAACTTTGAAATGAGCACGGTCAGCTCATCATCTGGATGGAAGTGACGAGCAGAGGGGTTTTTTCAGTATTAGCAGCCAGCTCTTCACTTTTTCAGTTGAAGTGCAAAAGAGCAAAGAGAATGGGCATCCCAGCCAGATCAGGAGGACCGAACCATTGATTTGGCTTATGCTGTTCATGGAGCCTCACCTGCTTGTCTCTGCACAAAGTGCTCTCTCATTGTAAAAGGTAATAGGAATTGCATCTCTTCTCACTTGTAATACTTAATTTAATAGCCAGTGAGGAGGATGCCGTTCATCAACTACATCTTGAGTAATACTTTTTTATGCCTCTCAACCAATTCACTGGTTGTTTTGTAAAGACATCATCTCTAATTTCCAGACTGGATCCAATAGAGTTGGAAAACACTGGTGTTCTAATTTGGTATCATTTGTTTTGTGCTTGGTTTTAATGGCTATACAAGAAGCAAAGCATTGTCAGATAAAGCCCACTACAGGTCTTATATTGTGTGTAATCTTCATCCCATTGAATAAAGCTTTTATAAGGAACTGGCATAACTGAGGGATACCCCCCCAAAAGACAAACAGTCAAACAAACAAACAAACCCACCACCATCACAAAACAATGACAACAACAACAAAACACACACACATACAAAACCTGAAAAGCTTTAGAATATATAGACTGATGAATTGTTCCTTGTGTAAATATAGGAAGTAGATGTCACTGTTTATCACAGAATCTCTAGGTTGGAAGAGACCTCAAGATCATCGAGTCCAACCTCTAACCTAACACTAACAGTACCCACTAAACCATATCCCTAAGTTCTACATCTAAACGTCTTTTGAAGACTTCCAGGGATGGTGACTCCACCACCTCCCTGGGCAGCCCGTTCCAGTGCCTAACAACCCTTTCAGTAAAGAAATTCTTCCTAACATCTAACCTAAAACTCCCCTGGCGTAACTTTAGCCCATTCCCCCTCGTCCTGTCACCAGGCACATGGGAGAACAGGCCAACCCCCACCTCGCTACAGCCTCCTTTAATGTACTTATACAGAGCAATAAGGTCACCCCTGAGCCTCCTCTTCTCTAGGCTGAACAAGCCCAGCTCCTTCAGCCGCTCCTCATAGGACTTGCTCTCCAGGCCCCTCACCAGCTTCGTCACCCTTCTTTGGACCCGCTCAAGCACCTCGATGTCCTTCTTGTAGCGAGGGGCCCAAAACTGAACACAGTACTCGAGGTGCGGCCTCACCAGAGCCGAGTACAGGGGGACGATCACCTCCCTAGCCCTGCTGGTCACAGTGTTTCTGATACAAGCCAGGATGCCGTTGGCCTTCTTGGCCACCTGAGCACACTGCTGGCTCATATTCAGCCGACTGTCCACCATCACTCCCAGGTCCTTCTCTGCCAGGCAGCTCTCCAACCATTCCTCTCCCAGCCTGTAGCTCTGCTTGGGGTTATTGCGCCCCAGGTGCAGGACCCGGCACTTGGCCTTGTTGAACTTCATACAGTTGACCTCAGCCCATCGGTGCAGCCTATCCAGATCCTCCTGCAGAGCCTTCCTACCCTCGAGCAGATTGACACACACACCTAGCTTGGTGTCATCTGCAAACTTACTGAGGGTGCACTCAATGCCGTCATCCAGATCATTGATGAAGATGTTAAAGAGGAACGGCCCCAGCACCGAGCCCTGGGGGACGCCACTAGTGACTGGGGGACGCCACTAGTGACTGGAAAGCAGACTTTCCAGACTTTAGTCTGCTTCTGTTTTCTTTATGTTTTGAGGTCGCTGTTTCAAACATCAAATATGCTGTCTTTCTAGACTGTATATTGTATTGTCATAGACAAAGTGATCCTTTTAAAGATACATTTCTATGTTTTGTTTAAAAGAGAATCTGACTGTAAGATAGCATGACATTTAGAAAAATCAGTAAAATGGTCTAAGGAGGAAATAGCTTCTGGAGACTCATGTAGCAAATGGGGGTAATTGGAGCAGTTTGGGTTATTATTGTGGCAAATAAAGAACTTCAGAGTATTTTCTTTTTCTTCTGAAACATTAAATTAATGTTTTCAGAGTACATGAAACATACTCCCAGTTTTTCAGTGGGAAACAGGAAAATGTGCCAAAACAATCCATGAAGCAAATAAAATAAAGCTCTTAAATGAAAGCTTTAGCTTATAGTATTTGCAGGGTAAGTCAGTTACTTGAGAACAGTTAGTGGCAATAACTTAGTTTAAAATATATTACAGATGGGGCCAGCATGTTTTTGAATCAATCTTGAATTTTGAAGCAATCTTTGAATTCTTGGTTTGGATTTGTGCCTGGAAAGATATGATGACATTTTTCAAAAAATGAGTTATAATGATCTATGGCTAAAATTCTTTCTCTATATCAAAAAATACTTTATGTGGTAAAGCACTGCACCTTCATTGTGCTATTGTCAGGTCAGGGAGGGGAGAAAAATATAAAATTATATCAGCAGGTAGTTTGGAGTGGTAGAACTTTGATACTCTAGCATGATACTAATAGAGATGAAATTATAATAACATAAAAGGTCTTTTACAGGCACAAGATAATTTCTTGTCTTAACTGTCATAGGTTGTATCTTTAAGAGCATGTTATATGATATTGTAAGCTTCATTAAAATTATAATGATTTCGTATGTATCATGAGTCTCTGTAACCAAAGTAAAGCCTGAACTACACTTAAGAAGTATATATTTTTAAATGTGGATGAAATCAATCCATCTTTGCCTACAGTGATGTCCTTTTTCTGGTAAGTCTTTTATATCTAAATGTTGTTGATATGGCCTTCCCTGCTGGTCATTTTAGTGCCTGAAAAGGATTTCAGTAGTTACACTGAGCAAGAGAAGAACTGATGAAGAAGTAAGTAAATAAAAGTACGTAATGGTTACAATTTAGAAGAATATCATTTTCAAGCTACTTCTTTAATGTCTGGAGGAAAATTGTACTCATAGAAGAAAATAACTGAAAAAGACATCATTTGAAATTAGTCTCTAAAAAGCAGGTATAGTTTAGTCTAAGAGGTTAAAATTAAAAAGACAAAGATGTGTTTGGACAACAAGCAACAGCTGTTGTAGCTGTTGCCTTTTTTAAGAATCTGAGTGGAAAGATTGTTTATGCAAGTGACTTGGCATATTGTTCTAGAAGTTGTGCCAAATATATGAAATATTTTGGGACAAACTCTGTCTCCTTGGTTGCCTGGGTGGCTCCTATTAATTTTAATGAATGTTGCATATGTTAACTTACACACAAAATTGGCCCTATGATACTGAGTCACTGAGGTTAAACTGCAAAATAGGTCATTTTTCTATGAACGCATAAGGAAATTTTAGTATATTTGAAGAATGCATCGGTCAGATGGATCCAAACTTGCAGCCATTCCACTAGGAACCTGTAAAATACAGAAGGAGAGAGGCACTATATTTCTTTACAGTCAGACATTATTAAGATGTTTTTAATAGTCAAAATCCTGAAATATTCTTAATTCTCTTGTGTATAAAAAACAACGGTACATGAAAACTTTTGCAGTGTTCCCCAAATACTATTTTTCATTATTTGATCTGTAACCACTGGCATTTATAGTAAAGACTACAGGTATTTTTTATGCTACAAGTAATTCTGTAAACAGTATCAGTATACTAGTAGTTATACCACTGGGCAACAGAAGTTTTATGTGGTGGTAGAAATATTTTATCTAACTGTCTTGTGGAGGTTAAGGAAAAGAATTTTGTTATACAGCATCAATTGATGCATTTGTTCGGACAAATATAGTATGGTTACCCCAAGGTGCTTACATATTCTTCTCTAATCTCTTGCCCAAAGAAATACTGTGGAAAATATGAAATGACTAAGACAGTTTGTTTGAATAAGCAGAAATAGTGCCCTGGTGGTTTCATACGTAGAACTAAACATATTTGAAATGTTACAGCATTCAAAAATTATATAAGTTCAAATTGGATTGAGAGAGTAAAAATGAGTAAAATCATGTAATGAATGTGACTGGCAGTGAAACAGACCAGATTATATCTTACATCTTGTTTAGAAGTCTCTCCATAAGTACTTTTTTATCTACTTTTATGACTGAGTGTTTTTATATGTTAGAAATTTAACACAGCCACAGAATTAGAACATAAATGGCTGCCTGAAATGCTTGCTACAGAAGTATTCTATTTCCAGGGGTATTGTGGAATATTAGTTCTTGGGTAAAAAATGGTTTGTCAGTACGATAACCCAAGCATGCCAATTTAATTAACAGTACCTTCACCAGTGGTGGAATCTAATTTGAGATTCAAGCACCTGAGCTTTGGATTCTATATAATTTGTATGTGGTTTGGATATCCAGGCTCCCACTGTTGTCAATAGGGATCCAGCTAGTAAAATCAGTAATGTCCAGAGAGCTATTTATCTCACCCTGTAGGAGACAAAGGTCCACTGACAGGTTCTTCCACTGATTGTATTGACTAGATCTCCATCAGATAATGGGAAGCTGGGACCCTGTTTTACGTGCAGCTTGGCTTTTAAATCGTAATCCTGGACTAGGTCTGTACTGTTTGTTTATACATGAGCATCCTGTTGCATTTAAGCTTCCATAGAGTCCTGGAGTCACTCATGTAAGGCTGGCAAATGTGACAGATGCCTAAGAAAAAGGCATTTGCCTTTCAAGAGAGGCAGTTGGAGGCCAGTTGTCATGCTATGAACTTTTATTGGATATAGATACCTGTGAATGAGCAACTGAAGTAAGGCACAGATAGTTTTTTGTCTGGGGAAATAACTAACTTTGCCCTGGTACATTTAAAGCAGAGCTCCTACTGAATTTTCTGGCCACAAAGTTATATATCTCCTCAACCTGGTGTTTCATGTTCCTTTGAGCTTTGACGATAATGAACTGTTTCCCATCTCCAAAGACTAGGGTACCTGGTATTATTACTGTGGGGTCTATTTAGACCTCAAGAAATTTCTTTATTTTTCAAGAAAGACAGGTTGGTTCCCCAATATTCATTGACAGCCTCTCATAGCAACGGGAAATTGTGAGGGGACCAGAGCAGAAAACGGACCTGTTTTATCTCAAATTTGCAGCTATTTCATGAGGTAAGATTTGGACGATTGGGCCTAGATCCTACTGAAGGAGAGAAAACCACCTACTTAACAGAATAATGACTTCTTTTGTGAATTTTAATATATAGGGTTGCTCTTTTTCTGTAGCAAAATCATAGGGCGTACTACATTTTCAACGCTACATAAGCCCTGATGGAAAGGTTGGGACATGGGAGAGAAATAGTCCACAGAGAATAAGAGCTCTGCCCTTCATATCTGAAGATCAACAAGATTCTACATAAAAAGTTGGTACAAGTTCCTACCCAGCTTTCCTGGCTCTGACAAATAGTAAGAGATCATTCTTCACTTCTGTCTTTAGCCTTTGGTCACTATTTGCATGGCCAGCAAAAACCTTCTATTTTTGGCTGTCTACCTGCTTCAGCTTTCATAGTAAATTGTAAGGTGGCGAGGAGGATGGCCTAGGATGAATGATTCATGAGAAAAGCAGCTACTGGGACAAGGGTTAGAGCTGTCTTTTGTAAGGCTCCAAAGCAGTTTTTAGCATCTCCGTGTATTGGCTCCAAAGTCTTTCTTCCCTGATGTTTGGTTTCAAAAGGGGTGTTTAACTCTTAAATGAATGTCCCTAAAATGTTTCATTAGAAGTAGCTAAATAGAAAACAGAAAACCTGAAAGTGTCCTGAACTGAAGAAAAAGCTGCAGTATTTTATTACACATTAATATACCTTCAGGGATATACAGTCCATACAGGTGACTTTGCATGGAAAGCTTTGCAGTACTTTTTTTTTTTTTTTTTTTAACCTATCCCTCCATTTTCTATTTCTCTCTTCCAGCACCATTGTTATTTTCCTTCCTTTTGCCTGCAATCTTACTATTACTGCCCACCCTAACTCTGTTGGTATTGAGATAAGTGGTAAAGAATGATATCCAGTTAGAGAGAGGTGCCACAGCTTCACGGTCCACAGTGAAGATTCTTCAGGATTGTCAAGTTTTGCAATTTTGCAGTTACAGGAATTACACAGCAGCTCACAGGTACATGCTTTCTCTTTACACCTGAACGTTCTAGTAGTCCTATCTAGACACGCATTGCTGTGACATTTAGGATGCCTCTGGGCAATCAGAGTAGACAGTTCCTGAGATGTTCAGGGCACCTGCAATTTGTGCTGATTTAATCTTGAATTACAATTTCTGGTTGTGACCCTTTGGCTATACTTCATTAACTAGTATGAGTTTCCTTGCATATCTTTACATAAAAAGGGAAACTATCCATTTCATCTGTCAGTATAGGAAATGCTATGCAAAGAATGGCTTAACAGACAGTTGTTCTCTGGGGACTTAATACCAACATGCTTCCAGAATCTTACTGTATTTGATTCCTCTGAGAGCTTGCTCAAGAGTCCCATTAAGATGAATGGCAGAAAAGTAGTGAAGCATTACATGTCCCAGATTTCCACTTCACATTTTTTGCTGTGTTACAGCATCGCATTTATGACAATTATATGCTGTTTCATTATCTCAGCATCTGCACACTATGATAGGTCACTTTAGGATGACTAGGAGTGTATTACTATCAGTCTTTCTCTTTATGTATTGTAGTCTGTGATTGGAAGGATCAGTATGTTTTAGTAATGTTAGAAATCAGTGGATAATGAATCAAAATACTCAGCTTCCAAGATGAAGTTAAAAGAACACCACAACACACACACAAAACAGCAACAAAAAAAAGATACATATTCAGCCACATCTGAAATTCTTTTAGGAACGATATCTGCCATCTAAATTTAAAAAGAATTGTGCTTGCCCAATTAACATTCTGAATTTATACTGTAAAGTAATGCAGTGATACCTGTTTGAGCCACAGAGATGAACTACTGCATTGATGAATGCTGAAATCAGAAGCTGTTCCCGACAGTCTGGTCAGCAGAATCATATTCCTTTATGTCCTGAGACTGGAAATGGCCATTGGTCTAGCCCAAACCTGCTGCCAGGGAAAATATATCCATCTCAATACTTCCAACACAAGGCTGAGGACAGTTTATTACATTCTGTGATAGTGTGATCCAAACTATTTATTTATTAACTCAGCTGCCAGTTTGTCCTGCTTACCTCTCAACACCATAATGTCAAACTTTATTACTCAGCCTAGTAGTGAAAATGAATCAGTATTTGTTTTTTAGACGATGGTTTTATGACTGGTTTAAGCTGTTGTAAGTGCAAGCTATCAATTAAAGAGGTGTTTACACACTCCTCTCTCCTTCCCTTTTGCGCATATCCCTGCCCCAGACAGCTTGTTTTTATGAGGCTACTGAGTGAGCTGAATGGGGAAGTTTACTTGGCTAAGAACAGATTACTTTTTCATCTAGGGTCTCTGCTTCAGCTCATTTCCATTTGAAGGATTGCTAGTCATGGTTCATGACTGCCTGTCTTCTCGTGGCATGGATTTAGATTCGCTTATGCCTACAATGTAACTATAACCTCAAAAGCCTAGCAATTAGAAGACTAACCAAGAAATTTAGCATGAAAGTGTAGTCTTTTTTGCTAATGTGTAGCATACATTGAAAAAAAGTAGATGAGAGTAATTTATTTAATAACCTTTGAAAGAAATTCCTTTGAAGCAAGATAGCTATTTCAGGTCACTTAGTTTGAAATTTTTAAGGTATTCAGGCACTTTATTATTTACATCACAAATCAATTTTTTAATCATATATGAAACTCTCCAGCTTTTAAAGTATTATCCAGCAGTGTTTATTCCATGAATTGTCATGTAAACTGATAGAATTTTAATCTTTTTTTTTTTTTTCTTCAGTAGATTGTGTTAAGATACATGAAGAGATTATTGAAAAGGAAATACATTATCTCCTTTTACAATAGATTCAATGGATACAATAGGAATTCTAAACATGGGGCAGAAAAACATTCTTTGTGTAGTGGGAATATATTTAGAAAATGCCAAGATAAGTGTAGAGCACTTAACAGAGATTCCGTTTACATCTTTTTTTTTTTTTTTCCTTTGTTCTTATACTTGAAATTAACTGAATTTTAACTTCTATTTTCTATAGAATGAAGTTATATTTCTATTACATATAATCCCGATACTTTTTAGAAACACCATATTGTTTGCTTATTATTGCTGACCACCTTTGCTGTTTTTTTTGTAACTTTGCATGTATTTTAAAACAAATAAAAATGCAAATTCATTTTCCTTAGATCCATTTATTTATTTATTTATTTATTTATTCATTTTACTTCTTCTCACCCACACAAATATGTATCATTAGTCTACTTCTTTCCGGTCTTTATTTTTTTTCCATTAAAGCAACAAGTGTAACTCTGAATACACTGAAAATGTTCTAGACTTACTATTACTAGCTTGATCTGCCTGTCAAAGTGGTGGACAACAGATTTAAAAATATTTAGGCCAAGCAATAGACATGTAATGTAAATTGCTTGCTTCAGAGTAGGGGATGATTTTTTTTTTTTTTTCAAGACAATCTCCTTCTCATTTTTCTGTTCTTTTTCCTCCCCCTTTGCTACAACTGCATGAAGAGGCAGGCACAGATGCCTGCTGCCAGAACGTGATACTTAACCTGACCATCAAACAAGCCTCACAAAGGAAGGCTTTTCAGGTCCCCCAGTGAAACAACCACTGCATTTTATTATGGCGTGAAATTAGAAGTGAAAAGCCCTATGTCTCTTGCTATTTAGTAATGCGGAATATGTCGTTTCTGATGGTGATGGTCGTGCTGGGAGGGAAATAGAAAGCCAGAGAAGGGAAACAAAGTAACAATTTAGACAAAAAGACCCCCCCCCCTCTTTCCCTCTTTTTTTTTTTTCTTTCTTCGTCTCCGATTGTTAGGTGGTCTATAAAACCATACTGCGGTAGATACAAGCAAAAAGAACATTTAGTTGCGGCTCTTTCATTCAGAAATGTATGTGTGAATTTGCAGGATGATATACAAGGAGAGTCATCTGCTATCAGAGGAGTTGACTAGTTTAACTCATTTATAAAACAGCAACAAAAAACTTGACTGTGCTTGGAGAGAACAGTGCTGCTCTGATAGACACTCAAGTTCCATGGCAAGATGGTGTTTATAGCAAGACTGTGTGTGGTTATCTGAAGCTGCCTTTAACAGATTGGAAGGGGAAAGTGCCAGCCTGAAGAGGTTTTCCTTTTTCTGTTTGGGACTAAAAGAATCTTGTTTTCTCAATGAAAATTCTGTGCATATCTAAAATGTCAAAATATTTATGATCACTTTTAATTTAAAAGTATTATGTAATCTAGTCACTAAAGCAAACAGACAAGCATTAAGAAATGAAATACAGTATAAGAAAGATACAATTTAGAATGCAAGATGGGCTTCTTTTACAGTCACCATCAGCCAATCATTATAGCTACTGCTGAAAACAAATTGTGACAGCCTATCCAGTGGGGACGGGACATATAACATGCAACAGGAAACAGTGATCTAGAAATTAAGAACATACAATGCAAAAATTTCTGCCATGTTGCTTGCTCTCTAAATTATAGGAGCAAATCTTGGAGAAGCTTTAAAAGGAAAAGAGTTGTCGTCACAGATCCATGATACATTGATGTAACAGATACAAACATAATAGATCGTTGTATTGGTAAACTGCAATGCAGGACTGCAGCCTGAAACATGAAAGTTCAGCCAAGAATTAAAACTACTACTGTTTTCTAATTCATTTAGTTCACTTCATTATTTGCATCCTGGCTTGTATAAGAAGCAGTGTGGCTAGCAGGTCTAGGGAAGTGATTGTCCCCCTGTACTCGGCTCTGGTGAGGCTGCACCTCAAGTACTGTGTTCTGTTTTGGGCCCCTTACTACAAGAAGGACATCGAGGTGCTTGAGAGAGTCCAGAGAAGGGCAATGAAGCTGGTGAGGGGTCTGGAGAACAAGTCTTATGAGGAGCAGCTGAGGGAGCTGGGATTGTTTGGCCTGTAGAAAAGGAGGCTCAGGGGCGACCTTATTGCTCTCTACAGATACCTTAAAGGAGGCTGTAGCAAGGTGGGGATTAGTCTGTTCTTCCACGTGCCTGGCAACAGTATGATGGGAAATGGGCTAAAGTTGCACCAGGAGAGGTTTAGGTTGAACATTAGGAAGAACTTCTTTACTGAAAGGGTTGTTAGGCATTGGAATGGGCTGCTCAGGGAAGTGGTTGAGTCACCATCCCTGGAGGTCTTTAAAAGATGTTTAGATGTAGAGCTTAGGGATATGGTTTAGTGGAGGACTGGTTAGTGTTAGGTCAGAAGTTGGACTAGAGGAGGTCTTGGAGGTCTCTTCCAACCTAGACAATTCTGTGATTCTGTGATTATTGGTAGTATAGTAGCAACACTACTACAGGATTCCACACACAAGAAATAGCTCAGAAGGTGGAAGGCACTAAGCAGTTCAGGCTATTATCGCTATTGGAAAGAAGTCTAATACAGAAGCCCTTCTTAACCTTTTTAAATCATCTCTCTTCATTCCATATAATTCCATTTATGCACTCTGACATAGTATATGTATCTTGTGTGCATGAGTGCTCCAGGCTTGATTTGCTGCTCCATAGCATTTTGCCCATTCTAATGCCTTATATCTCGACAGGTGAAATGTTAGAATGTATAGATTTAGAATAAGGTCTAGGAGGAGTTTTGGAAAAAGATAAGTAATTGGCATTTGATACAGTACATAAAAGCAGGTCACTAGGAGAATAGGAAAAGAGTCTTTGTGGCAGAAGTTTGGATAGTTTGAATAAGATTAATTCAAACACTTTTAAGGACAGAGAAGATTGGTAGAGGAAATAAAGGTGTGAAAGAACGAGACCATGAAAAATAGTATTATCTGTGTAGGAAAGAAGTTGTGGTGGAATAACTACAGTGCATAAGCATAACCAAAATATTTGCACACATTATAGACATTTAAAAAGAACTTCAAGGTGATCAGAAAGTGCCATTAGGGCATGTCCCTTCAAGGTGAGAAGTCCCTTATTTAAGGCCCTTCTTTAGAGAAGAGCTCATTGCTTATACAAGACAAAACAGCTTCAGCAGGCTGAAACAGGATGCTCCATCAAATACTTTGTATTTTGTGGATTCATCTCAAATGTAGGTGGTTTAGGTTCAATTCAGTGTTTCAAAATCATGCAAAATAAGAACTCAAAGTTGTTTTTTGGTGACTACCTTAGACTCTTGGCTATGAGGTGGGGAAAAGGAGGAAGGTATGTCTCTCGATTTCTTCTGCTGGTATAAAAACTCTATGAATAAACTTTAACAACCATTGATCAGGAATGATCTAATGTCTGGGAGCCAATTTTCTGTTGACATAGATGGCCATGATTTTGATTTGGTAACAAAGAACAGAAACATGAAAAGCGTCCTAGGATTGTTGTTCTGTCCTTTCAAACAAACAGTTCTGGTAAAGTTTGACATGCCAGGCAACAAAACTATGCAAATAAATATCAAGCTGTCAGTGTTAAAAGTTATTTTCACGCTAAAAGATTTTAAAAAGATTTAAAAGTTTAAACTGCAACATTTTAGCTAAAGTGCAATGATATGACTTCTCTTATTTATTTATTTTCTGAATAGTAATTTACTTTCCATATATTTTATGTTAAAATATTTCTTTCATTTGCAACACATTCAGTGATTCTCACCTTCAGTATATGTATCTGTTAGTTTTCATTTTCTGTTTAATTCTGGGAACTCACAGCAAAGGCTACACAGACTTCCAGAAAATTTGACCTGATGTTCTCAGCATGGGTCGTGGTCTTTTTGGTGCTCTAATGCCGGATATGGATATTGTGGATATTTGAAGTGGTGAGTTTTCAGAGATCAGTGAAAGCAGAACAACATTTTTCCCAAAATTTTTGAAACATAATGTCCATTTTAGGAACAAAGCCTGTAATGCTACTTGGTATATGCAGAGGCCCAGACAGACTTAACTGTTATGCTATGTCTATCTGTTTCCCTAGCTCTGTTCCAGGAAATATTAATTCTGATCCTAAGTAATAAAGCTACATTTATTTGCTTAGAGTGTTGATAGGAATTTTTTTTTGATCAAATTGCTGACACTTAAAATGGTGGTATTGTTACCCCTGATACTTTCTACTGAAAAAAATAGGTAATTAAGAAAAAGGAAATGATTATTTCAAGCTCAGGTGTTTGTTAGATACCCAGCAATTCCACTTCTGAAAATCGCCTGTACCATATCTACTGCTCTGGTATTTGCAAGTTTGCATAACAGGAGAGCACTAATACCCATGTGTGCTTTTAGTGCCCCCACGTCTAAAGAAAACACACACATCAAATGCAGCACATCAAATGCAACTGTTTGCTGTAGCAATTTAAACAGCTCTGCTCGACTTTGCAGCCAGTATAGGTTCTCAGAAATACTCCATTCTGCTGTGAAATGGCCATTATGTTGTGACCATTATGACCATTCAAATAAGTGCTCCACTCTCCAAAGTGCTGGTTAGCAGACGATTGCACCTAAATCAGTTATAGTTTGCTTTGGAAACTGTACACCTAAGCCTTGTAAAAAACTGAGTAGAGAGAGACAAAATTAAGGGTTTGTCCCCCTCTCTGCCCAAGTAGCAAGGTACGGCTTTGAAGAAGCATGTCAGCATGCTCTCCTTCTCCTGCTTATTTGGATATTATTTTGAATAATATATAAATATATTTTTTCTGTTACATTCAGAATTTGCAGTTGGAAAATCTGTAATTATGTTCTACAGAGTTTGGTGAAACAGAGGTTTTAGTGCTTCTGTGAACCTGGAAGTCCTATCTGCAGAAATAATTTACATTTATTATGAGCACAATTTTTGGATGTGAAACCAGAATTAAAATTGTTTAATGCTGTTTTGAATGTAATTTCAGAAAAATATTTCAGTATTAACACAATTTTGAGATGAATAAAGGTTGTTCATACCTTTCAAGAAGCCAGATAGAGTATAAGTTTGAGGTTTATATAATAGTATTATATAATAGGAAGATATGCCATTTACCATCTTTTTTAATTTTTTTTTTTTAAAAAAAGGAAGAGAGAGAAAGAAACTAATTCCTGAAAATTAAGTAAAACAAATGATGCATTATAAGTTCACCATTTCTCCTGATTGTATGCATCTTCCATTTCATAACAATTATTAAAAATAAATCTTAATTGTATATGTAGTGATATATTTCGAAACTCTGTTACACAGCTTTTGGTAGTGTTTTCATAATGGATATAACAAATACTGCAAGGAAATGCAGCTCTCTTTCTTGTTGACTAAGACTGCTGCTGGATGGCTTGTATTGCCTTTTACTTTCTGATATTAGTGCTCAATACAAAACGTTCTATTCTTATGACTTAACCCTTAGAGCTTTAATGTCAAATTGCTCTGGATGAGGTCATGTAAGTAAACTAGAGAAGTCTATTAGGGTGTTGGTCTCAGAGGCCCCATGAATCCAAACCACTGAAGTTACACCCTTGCATGATATGGTATAATATAATGCAATGGTGGCTGTGTAGTTGATGTTTACTGTCCGTATCTGTCCTCACTTGTTCCTGTCAGACCTGGAAGGTTTCCACTGCAGTACTCACAGAATTTCTAGGTTGGAAGAGACCTCAAGATCATTGAGTCCAACCTCTGACCTAACGCTAACAGTCCCCACTAAACCATATCCCTAAGCTCTACATCTAAACGTCTTTTAAAGACTTCCAGGGATGGTGACCACCTCCCTGGGCAGCCTGTTCCAATGTCTAACAACCCTTTCAGTAAAGAAGTTCTTCCTAACATCCAAACTAAAACTCCCCTGGCGCAACTTAAGCCCATTCCCCCTCGTCCTGTCACCAGGCACGTGGGAGAACAGGCCAACCCCCACCTCACTACAGCCTCCTTTAAGGTATCTGTAGAGAGCGATAAGGTCGCCCCTGAGCCTCCTCTTCTCCAGGCTGAACAAGCCCAGCTCCTTCAGCCGCTCCTCGTAGGACTTGTTCTCCAGGCCCCTCACCAGCTTCGTCGCCCTTCTCTGGACCCGCTCAAGCACCTCGATGTCCTTCTTGTAGCGAGGGGCCCAAATGCCTGCAAGGCATTTCTCATTACATGAAACGGTCAAGGACAGCTGCTTCTGGGTCTAGATTCCTCCTTATTTTTCAGTGTCTTTTTAACAAGCACACATGTTCACACTCATCTCGAAAACCTGAATGCATTTGCCTGCTGGATGGGAATGGTTTTCTCAGGAGTTTTCTAGGTATTTCCTCAAAATTCTTTGTATTAGTGTGAAATGGTGTATGCTTTCCCTTCAGACATCAAGGCAAAGCTAAACACTGATAAAATGACTCCTATCAGTCTGGGGAGCTTTGGGTCAGGTCTTTGCTGAATTGCATTCAAGTTGTTGGAAATGTCATATCCAAATGTTATATTTTGAGATTTTTTTTTCTTTTTTTACTCTATTCTCTGAAGACTTAGATTTAAGAAAACTGATGCTGTTGCAACTAGTTCTGACTCACATTTTCTTGATTTTAATTTTTATTATGCAGTGACAGATACCTGTCAGAAAATCTTAAGTTGTCAGTGTAAGGCCTGATTCTCCTTTTTCTTGAGAAAATTTTCAACTTTGTGTTTGCCCTAACTAGGTGGGCTAAAAGTGATGAAGAGCCATGTTGGAGGGAGAAATGTTTTACTTCAGTATGATCCAGAGCACTGCAAATATCTTCTTCGGTAGCTTGAAAGAGGTGATTCTTCCACCGCATTTAGCACTGAAGAAGCCTTACCTTAAATATTATGCGCAGTTCTGGGCTCCACGATACAAAAACTGTGTTACAGTATTTGAAAATGTCCAGAGGAGGGCAGTAAAACTGGTAAGAGGACTGGAAGGCATGTTCTGTGAGGAGAGTCTGAGAACACTTGAACTGCCCGGTCTGTGGGAGAGAAGGCCTCAGTGACCTCAGTGCTCTCTGCATCCTCCTGAGGAGGGGAAGTGGAGAGAGAGGCACTGACCAGTCTCTTCGCCGTGTTAACCAATGAGAGGATGCAAGGAAACTGCAAAAATCTGCACCCGGGGATGGTCAGACTGAACATTTGGAGAAATTTATGGGTGGTCACACACTGGAATAGGCTTCCTAGCCAGAAGTTTGGATGCCCTGTGCCTGTCAGTGTTCGAGATACACTTGGATAACAATTGTGTTTAGTTGCTTTAGCTTTTGGCTAGTGGTTGGGCAGTTGGACTAGATGATCTGTGAAGATACCGTACAGCTGAACTGTTCTACTCTGTTCTACTCCATTTTATTCATCTCGATGCACATTCATAACAAAGCATGTCAAAAATGAGAAACCCTTTGTAGATGAAACTTAAGATGTCTGGAAAAAGAGAGTAATTTATGTATACAGTAGCCCTTCTTCAGACCTAGGTTGTACATTGGATCTGGCACACGTTTCCCTCTCCAAATAAAAATATCAGAAGAGAATTCATGGAGAAAATAAGGTATCTCTTTTCCTGAGATTATTGCCATTCAGAGGGCAAAACTTACTATCTCACTATCTCATCTGTTTCATGGTTTAATTCAGGGACTCAAAGGGGAGAGATGTAGATTAAGATTCCAGCTCTTCCATGAGTTTCCTTTCCATTCCTCAGCTTCCCCACCATAAGGGAACCTCACAACAGAATAGCTAAGAGGATAAACATAAAACTCAGTGTTTATGAGGTGCTCTTATCTACGTTATTGCAAGCTTAATTTCTACCTTTTTAGAAGGACAATCCCAAACAATTCTAGTGCAAGGTTATTGGTAACATTGCTGTCAGCTACCAGTTTTTCTCCAACCTACAAAAAGGTACAGCTCCACTGAAGCTGCACAGTTGGCTTATACACCAGCCCAATGTGCTAGACTAAGTCCAGTGCTCTGTCAAGTCCTCTTACAACAGGAATATAGAACATCATGACTTTTTGTCCATGTAGTTGAGGGTGTATACTCCAGTCAGTGCCTGTGAAGCTTATGATGGAGACTTTTGGCTAGCTACATTATCTTTTTCTCATTGGAGTATTCTGAGGGCAGTCAGATGGCAGGATACTGCTCTGACCTCATTCATTTTGTCAATCTTTCCTTTGAAGTGTCTGAGCTAAGATGCCCATCAATAATGCCTTTTCTGGTGACAGGAGATGCTGGGTCTAAAGTCAAAATATTCTGGTCTGTCCTGAATGAGTATTGAAACAGAACAGCTGCCAGACAAAACATCAAATGCTGGAGCCTACTTCTTGTAAAGACATCCCTGTAGAAACATTGAACAAGCCCCTCTGAAATATAGCATCTTGGTAATTCCTTCCATTCATATCAAATATTTTGCTTTACAACATGCAAGGAGGGTGGTCCAGCAATACAGTCAGAGTGAACGTGATCCTGGTCCTCATCTCAAGCTTGTGGCAAGATTCTGGATATGCTGGTTTAGATATAGTCTTTGTGGCCGTGCAACATTGAAAGAAGAATTGGGAAAACGCAAGGGTAGGGAAATCCTGTCAGCCCTGGGAATCGCTGACAAAGTCCCAGTGAGATTAAAAGGTTGCCCATTGTGTTTTTACACCACTTAAACCTCTGTAAGTCATGGCTAAATCTATCACATAGTTAGGAGAGCTGTAAAATAGGAATGATCATGGGATTGGGCTCCAATGTACAGTAACTTACCACAAGATGAACAACACTCTGGATTTTATTAAACTTCCTGACTTAAATGATATTTTATAAGGTATCCTTCAATTTACTCTGTATACAGCACATTGTGGATTTTGAAGGGCTAAAAGTTGGATCTGAAATACCAGTATATGTATTTATAACAAATGTTTGAGTGGTGTTTTGCATTCCTGAAGTATGTAACCTCTGTGAATAATGGTTTTATTACATTTTCAGGCTTTGTTGCCAGTAAGAAAAATGTTTAACTTTTAAAACACTTTTTTTTTTTTACATTAGTGATACAGGTGGACAGCTGTTCTGAGATACAGCCTGTATGTGTTCATGCTTGTTTTTGTATAGTATAAATGTAGACTCATCCGAACTAATTCTATATGTAAGAGAAACAAATAATACAAACACAAGTCAAATGACATGAATTGTATGTCAAAGGCCTTTCTTTTTGGTTCAGTAAGTATCTTTCTACTGTTACCAGAAAGATTAGGTGTTATTGACTCCCTGGTAATTTCCAGGTTCATCTGTCTAACAAAGGAAGAAAAAAGGTTTCTGAATGTGAGTTTAAATTTATGTTTCAGCCACAGTAAATACTCTTAAAGATTTTTCTTGATGCTAATGCTGTGAAGCTTGACTCCTGTTTGCAGAGTTTGAATATAAACTCACTGTATATCCATTATATTAGAGGTTGAAGGTGAAGAAATGATAATATGATACTTGAAATAAAGTGGTTTTGCTAACAGACCAGGGAACATTGTCTATTTATATGGGAATAGTGGCTAAATCTCTGCTGAGTTTACTCCATAGCTTGATGAAATAGCTTCTTGCTTGGGAAGACAATGTGCCCATCTAATCTTGAGGCTACTCAGTGAGGAGAAGATTTAACTTTCTGTAGTTTAGAGTAATACTTTTGACATTGGTCTGTGATCCAGTGACATGGTGTTAAATATTATTAGGAACCTAGATTCAGTAAGGCAGAAAATAGGATGGCATATATATAAGTGAGGCAATTGCCTTGTACAGTAAGAAATGCTGAAAATGTTTCTTGTAATCTAACCATGGCTTGGCATGACCTTGCTTTGACACCAAGGCTCAATGACACAATCTTATCCTCAGGAGAAGTGGATTTTTAAAGCCTGTTATTAACTTCCTATGGGCCAAACAAACAAACAGAGAAGAACTGGGGTCATTTGTGGATGTTTATTTCTTTCTTTTCCTGACACTTTCCCCCACTGACTCTTCCTAGTGCCTGGAGCCCTGCAAAGAATCCTGGGATTTGAAGAAAAACCATTGCCAAAGCTTCTGTGAGGTATGTCAGCCCAAGGGCACTCTTTCACACTTTGTTCTAGCTGTCTCTTTCACTTAAATTATTAGAGGTGTTAGCTTTAAGGAGACAGCTAACAAACATGGGATTTTTTTATAGCATTCACCTTCACTTGAATGTATCCACATATAACTATTTAGCAATATAATGTTTGAGTAAAAAAATTAATTTTTTTTTTCCTGATCTCAACTTGAAGTTTGAAGTGTTATTCAGCCACGCTTATGTAATTTCTCTGAGAAGGTGCTGTTAAAACCCTCCTGTAAACTGCTACTTCTCCCACATTCCTCCTTTCTTTTCCAGCCGTGTGGAGAAAAAAGAGTAAGAGCATCTTTGTTTAAAAGACAAAATGTCACAAATGTGGAAATCTTTGTGTGGGGTCACTAGAAAAGGTTGGCCTTTCTATATGTGAAAGTCAGTCTGATTTTTCAAAGAATATATCCCCAGGAGTAACTGGATTCAGAGGGCAGGCATCAGAATGCTTAGTTCTTCAGGAACAAGTCTTTGGGAAACTGTTTATGCATAGTGTTTCAGAATAACCTTGTGAATAAACAAGCTTAGATCAGTTAAACTCACACACAAGAGAAAATTTATTGGATTTGAAACATAGCTTCTGCTGAGTTGGTGGAAGTCACATGTTACAATCCTTAACAGATTTTTAGTACAAAGTGAAAACATCATCCCAGTAGATTTATTGTAACCAAATCAATATAAAGATACACCTTTATTCAAATCATTTAATGTGTGTGTTTATGAAGATTTTCAGCCTTTCCTGCAAAAAATTAAAATGATCTTAACTGATTGTGCCCTGAACTGATTTGACTCATTCCTTATCATTGTGAGCACTCTTCTGCTGGTAGAAGAGCATGTGTTATGTTTAAACAATTTAAATATCATGAAGATGATTAGGAAAAGCTGTCATTTCCACTAACAAAA
Organism: Anas platyrhynchos; assembly: GCF_047663525.1. Lineage (NCBI taxonomy): Eukaryota > Metazoa > Chordata > Aves > Anseriformes > Anatidae > Anas > Anas platyrhynchos. The sequence goes on from NC_092587.1 coordinate 132,361,643, forward strand.
CTGATTTTTAGATCCAAATAACTACATGTAAGTAGGGAATAAGGGGTTACTAGTCTCTTTAGCTATGTTAAAAGAACAAGTAAGAATTTCTCATGAAAACCAATCCTTGTATGTGTTCTTTAACCAGAATCAGTTGCTGTTTCCTTATATAACAAAACTCTAGGGTAGTGTAATAAAGCAGTTTTAGTGGGTTTAATTTATGTCATCCTCATATATCGCTTCTCACTAAGGCTGTATGTTTCCAGATATGGGTGTAAATATGTATAAATTTGGTTTAAAAGAAAAACATTTGTAGAACACTGTTCTATTGTAGTTGAAAACAGTGAGCATCCCTCTTTGATTAGTGTTTTGTAGTTGAAGCTAAATTTAGAACTTCAAAAGCCAGTAATGAAGAGCAGCACATTTAGCAGCTAACTGAAAAATGAGCTGTGAAATAGGGTGAGGAAGAGAAGCCTTGAGGATGTATTATGCCTTAGGGAGCTATAAAGTTTTTAATTAAGTAGCTGCAAATTTGTGATGTTTTAGGATTTGAAATTTGCTTCACACACACAGACACACACACACACAGGGATAATTTTCCTTTCCTCCAAACTCACGTATGCTCCACAGACATTATTTGATTGAACTGAACCAGGCTGTTTTCGTTTGAGAGAGTTTTAATCTTTTTTTGTATTCTTTATAAAATCTGGAAGCAAAATTTTAGCTTTTTATTTCCCAAGGTCTTGCATTGTATGCAATTTCTTACCTACCAAATAAGTATACTAGTGTTAGAGGAGGAACCTTGCAGCTTACCTGTCTCCCTTTTTTCTTTTTTTTTTTTTTTTTTCTCATAATTATAATTTCCTGCTTGCTGGTTTAGCTTCTTAGGTGACTAAATGGAATCAGGTATAGCCCAACAGGAAGAACAGCAGGAGTGTATGTCCGAGGAACATTTGGGTCAATAGGAGGGAAAAGTGGACCGCTCATTTTGGCAGTTTACACTGGTTAAGCTGTATCACCAAATGCATCCTTAAGAGTTGGATAAAAAAAAATAAATTTGGACGACCCTATAGGATGAAGTGTGAGAGGTAACTTAGTGGTACGTTCCTGGACTTTGGAGTATAAACCGACACATACTCAGTGAACCACCTGGGCCTCCTTAATAAAGAAACGTCTTTCTCATTTTGCCAGAAATATGAGAATGGTATAAATTAGAAAGTATAATATTTGAATATGGGAGAAAACATTGAAGTCACATGAATAATTGGATGGAGAGTAGGTTATAGTTTTTGTGTAAGCTTAAGAATTTGTTCATCAGATCTTTCTGAGTAGATGACTTTTGGTTCCTCTAAAATGGGAAGAAAGCCTATAGATAACTCCAGTTACATGGCTTGCTTACCTACAGTTCCACCAATAATTTTGAGGGATTTACCATAGCTGGTTTTGCACCAAACTAAATAAAGTACCCGCTAAAAGAGGAGATGAAATCCCTGTGTCACACAGAATGACATGGGGTACTAGAAGCTGTTTTTAATAATGTTGGAAATGAACGTTGCAAACCTCTGAATAGTACATATGCTATAAAATGTCTATGTTTTGAAACAATGTCTCCTATAGCTAGAGCCTGATTTCACAGAGGTAACATTTGTTTTCATCTTTAAGAAATACGTTTAAGAGTTATTTTAATCTGTATTTTCTGCTGATCATTGTATAAGAAATTTTATTCCAGTACCATGAAGAGTTATACAGTTATTAACATTTTAGCAAGAACATAAAGATGCTCTTCTCTTAGCCAACTCAGTTCAAACTGAGTATAAGTATGATCTAGGAAGATTTTACTTACTTAAGTAGAGTGGCATTACATCAGATGCTGTGGGTAAAGTCTTGTGAAGTACAAAGGGAGGAATGTGGGATAGTCAGAAAAAAAAAAAAAAAAAAGGAAAAAAAAAAAAAAGGAAAGACCATTTGACCATTGCTTTCCTTTGTTCTGAGATTTATTATTATTTTTTTTTTCCCAAATCTGTTGTTGAGCAACTTTGTTGCCAAGCAGTGTGAGGAAAACAAGGGAAAGCTGGCAGATGTAAACAGCTTTATTCCATTAAAGATGGTGGTCTTACTTGAGGGAATACATAATTCTGTGTTTGGAATGCTTTTTTAGAAGCAACTTGAATATATAAATCTTTAGGGATAGTCTTGCAAAAGCTGAAAATCTGTGTTTTTCTTTAGGAGGTCTTGGAAAATGTACAACATTTTTTCTTCCCCCCCCCGCTTTTTTTTTTTTTCCACTGCTGAAAACCTTATACAATTCCTTTGTTTTCACTTTAGCCTCTTTTTCCCAAGAAGAATTATGAATGCCTAACTAGCTGCGAATTCCTTAAGTACATCCTGTCTGTGAAGCAAGGGGACTGCTCAGCACCTGAGAAGGCCAGTGGTTTTGCAGCTGCCTGTGTTGAAAGCTGTGAAGCAGATAGTGAATGTTCTGGCGTGAAGAAATGCTGTTCCAATGGATGTGGTCACACATGCCAAGTTCCAAAAAATCTGTACAAAGGTAGAGATTATTATTAATATATACTCATACTAGGCTAGTAACTTCAGGCCATAGTAAGGTCTCCTAGAAAACCATGACTTTTATGTCATGAGAGTTTGTATGGAGGTGAAGACCTTGAGGGTGCTGTGACTGGATGCAGAAAGGATGGATGGACAGAAAAACGTTGCTTGCATTACTGATTTTTATTTTTATTTTTTCCTTATGAAGGTCATATCTGAAAATCTATGGAATGTAAACATGGCTATTATGAATCATCTTAAGTAGAATGAACTTGCCAGTTTAGGTGAAATCTCACTTAATTTGATGCAGATGAGAAAGAATGCAGCAGGAAAATATTTAATGATAAATAGTTCAAGTCGCATTAATCACAAATGACATTTATGATTATAAGCCAAGTAGGTAGGACTACCAAATAGGAAGTGTGAGATAATAAGGTAAAGAACAAATCAATGCAGTGTATTGGTGTTCTTAATGACCTAAGAATAAAATAGTGACAAATGATAGTGTCCACATATATATTATTGTATTATTTACATTTAGGGCACCATGAATTATTCAGAAGTTTTTAATTGCCTTGATTTGAGTCCTGAGATTCTATGAAAAAAGGTTTTCCTTTCTATCCATCAGCAAGAACATATAGATTAAGGAATGATTTGTGCTTAGACAAATTCCAGATTCTAATTTCTTATGATTAAATTAAAAATAAAAAATAATAATAATAATAAAGTATTTTTATGGAAATACTTTTAAAATGTGCTTCTATCACACAGTAATGACCACGTGTGACCAACACAAATTCTTTTTACGCAGAATTTGAATATTTTGTTAGAAATCCATTCTTCTACTTTAGTGATAAAAAATAAATACTAATCAGTTATGCTCCTGATAGCTTGGGCTCTCCATGGAGATCCTAATCAGTAGAACACTGAGCTAAGCTCCAGGCTTAGATCTGAATCCAGTTTTATTTCCATCTGCGGAGCTCCATTTGTTTGCAACCTTGAAAACACTGGGGATGAATATGTTTGAGTGAGGTCAGAATTGTTGCCCTTTCCTGGGGTATAAACCTGCTAACAGCATTTGAAATAGAACAGACTATAGTGATTTTATGTATGTTTGATAACAATAAATATCAGGTCTGTTTTGAAGTTGGAAGTGAAATATGTGAAAGAGACGGTGATTTGTTTCTAAGTTCATTCCATTAACTGAAATGTTGATCCTTGTTTTTGAATGTCCCTAGTGATGAGAATGTATGTCAGAAGTAATGCTCTTTGACTTTTGAAACCTGGGTTTGAATATACAGGGTTGGCCATCAGGAAACAGTCTAATTTACTTTAAAAAGTGAAGAAAATTTGATGTAGAAGTCATAGAGGTTGAGTGAACATAACACTGATGAAGATGCTACTTGAAATACTTTGAACAGCAGGCACTGTGATCCAGATTTCCAATATAGAAGGGAAATTCTCTTGCTTCCAGGAAACTTCAGAGCAGCTTTGTAAAATTGTAAGGGATTAATACACTGTCATCCACACCACCTTTTAGAATAAAAATTATTAAAAGGGGATTATTTACTTCTTCCTTTCATCTTCTTGCGAAAATTGAATAGTGATAAACTCAGCATTTGTGTTGCATGTGTAATGGTTTACACGGTCGGGCTCCATACCACAATTACAAAATTGCATACTGCAGGGCATTCCAGTAAATGTGACAGCTGGAAAAGGTAAAAACAAAACTAGCAAACAAACAAACAAACAAAACCAGATGGCATGCTTTTGGAGAGGATACAAAATCTGACAGGATATGATATGCTGTTTAACTGCATACTGCAAAGTCTACTATTGCTCAACCTAATTATATAGAAACAGAATTAATCTCCTCTAAGATCTTATCACCTATCTGCAGGAGGTGCTTGCTTGTAAGAGCATATATGTCTTGCAAAGGAAGGACAACCCAGTGCAGTACTCACTTCTCAGCTGATGAATTCAGCTAATTAGCCTCTTCAACCTGTCTTTCTGCAACAAAGGACAAATAGAAGCTGAGCAGGCTTGCTATTCATTTCCTCCAGGGGTAAATGACCTTCCTGTCACTAAGGAAGAGCAAACTCTGCAAGCATGACTAAGATCTAGTGAATAAGTTTAGTACTTATTCTTATCATTTTGACAGCACTCACAGCTAGAAAATGAACTCAGATTCAATCTAAAGAGTCTACATAAGTTGCTAGAGTTACACTGTTGATCAAGCTCTAGAGATGAAAGTTACAACAGCAGATACAAAATACTCATCTGATTTAACTGGATTTGCCCTCTAGTACTGAGTACTAAAGCTGAATTCTAAAATAATATTAATATAAATACACTTGCACAGAAGTCACATATTGAAAATGTCATTGGATTGACTGTACTTGTATTCCCAATTGTTTATTGGCTTGCATTCAGTATAGAGCTCAAATTGACATATCATTATATATTTATTTATTTATCTATTTATTTATTTATTTCATCCCTGTTAGAAGTATTGCTACTCAGTTATGTAGTCTTCAAATTTTTGTTTCCCTTTGCTGGTGATATGAAATTTTCTGTCCTACTCATCTGTCACATCTACCTCCTTTACGTTGTCTGAATTAGTAAAGGACTTCAGAAAGTGTTTGTCCTTTCTCTATGGCCTACCTCTTTTTTTTTTTTTTTTCCCCTATGTGGATATAATAATGTTATAAATTAACAGCAAGTATATAAAGTAAATTTGGTACTTAAAAGATGTAAGTGGGAGGAATATATCTGCTTAGAAATAAGCTTAAAAACACAGAACAAAAAGGAAGAAAAACTGATGTCTAATGTTTGATCACATTCACTTTGTCTAAATACACATATGCATCCCTAAGTAATGATGTGGACATGTATCTTTTTTCCACACTCTGCTGTATACTGCTGAAAAATTACCTATGACCTTTTTCTTGTTCAGCAGTTAGTGGTCTCTCCAGTGTGATAGTACACCAACTTCTGTGAACTTTCCAGGCCCCCTTTTTAAAAAAAGTTTCAGGGTTAGGCTGTCTAAACCAGCCTGACCAATTTTGTCTGGAACATGTTATGGAGCAATTAATAAAGCAGATCAAACTGCAGATATGAGCAAAGTGAATTGTGAAGAGAATGTTGTGACATGTAAAGGCTATGATGGTATGACAGTGTCATAATTGGATAGTTGGAGCCAGAACAGTCAACCAAAATTTAAAGGCTTTTTTCATGTTTCATGAAAAATAGTTTTGTATTAAAACAATTGTGTACAGTTTTAGAGGTGTTCATCTCTGACTCTTCGAACAAATGTGTTTAGAATTGTACTGGTGACATAAGTGTAACCTTTACTGGCTGAAACCCTTCCATAGAAGCTTCCTATGGAACCAACATTTAAAATACAGATTCTTATGATGGAACAGCGTGCATTTATTTTTCATAGCACATAGCATGTGTGATTTGAAAGACACCTTTAGAAATGTTTTTTTCCTGAGCTCTGGTACTGCACATATATGAGAGTCAGTGATTTGAATTCTTAAAACACTACAGACTTCAGAGAACTAATTTGTCCCAGCATGATGAAAGGGCTGACAATTTACATAATAAAAAGCACATTGAAGAATGATTGGATCTACACATCTGGATATGAAATTGATGATGCTGGTTCTACAAAAGTGTTTCAAAATGCACTTGTGCGATGCTCTAGTCATTTATGCTGCTGCAATCCATCTGCACACAATTACATAACACCAGAGAGGCTGAGTAACTTGCAATCAAGTGAATCCAACTGCCCCTAATGCAGAGCAGATGGAAGTTTTCTTAACATGCAAATTGAAGAATTATTGTACGTTATAATTAAAGAAGGGTTTTCAAATATAGAAATTGGAACTGACATGATCTGTGATGTTTGTTACACTAGGCTAAGGCATCTGGCTGTGGAATGATATCCAGAGTTTAAACTGTGGTGTTAACCAGAGTTTAGTAGTGGATTTTACTCAGGTTAATTTCAGGTTTCTTCAATGGTTAAAATATTGATTTTTATTGACTTGTAGCTAATCACTTAATCAGATTTGGAAGACATCTTAAAATATGAAAGCAGTTTGTTTACCTGCTTGGTACTCCAGCCATCTATGACAGACTGAGTAGAATCAATTATATTACAATTAATAGAACCAGTGCATACAGATGGACTTGTTGGCCCCCACTGAAATGGTGAAATAACACAAATTCATACAATAACTAGGTAAGAAGATTGTATGTCAGCATAAAAGTCTTGTCTGTGACAAAATGATGCACAATCAAATATATGAGCTCCTAATAACTATCTAGGGAAATGTATCTAACATTTGATGTGTTGATTTAATCAAAAGCTGCCAAATTGGAGGAGTTGGTTTTTCTTTCAAGCTACTGCAAATATTTTCCAAAAGGCAGTGTTATCAGGAGTAGGAAAAACAGGAATAACTATCCTTCAGTGACACATGTAATGAGAAATTACCATTAAATTTTAAAAAGAACTTTTTTTTTTCCCTGTAGTGTAGAAGCAGCCTTGGAATTACCTTTCTTAGATCTTTAGGGAAGAGTGGAGAGTGACATATCATACAGTATGGCTGCAAGCTGCTCAGGAGAAGGCAAGCAGCATACTTGCATACATCAGACTAATGTAAAATGTATCAGATAATCCTGTTACTCTAGACTACACCAGTAAAGGCTTAGCTGAGGTCTGTGGCCAGTTTTAGGCATGACTTTGGAGAAGAGCTGTGTCCAATAGGAGAATCTCCACAGGAGAACTGCAAGAATTGCTGAATGACACTGTGGATATTTTATCATTAGATTTGTTTAAAGAAAAATTAGGTGAAAATCTGAATGACAGGTATAGATAGCTGCTTGGGATCAAAGGGTCTTTGTCCATCTTATCAAAGTATATCTGGAAACACTGAGATAAGTTTTAGCTCACAACTTTCAGATTCTTAGTATCTTTAGTTTATAAATTCAATAAAGAATTTTAAGGATTTTTTTTTTTTAAACAAATTTTAGTGTTGGCAGAGGTAGGCTTGTTGTGAACACTTCTGAATGCACATACTTATCAGCCTACCTATTTCCCCACTTTTACTCTTCCATTTGACAAACCATCTTTTTTATTAGTATATATATTTTTTAATACAGCTTCACCTACAGATGGTCTTATCTTGTTTTGTAAATTATTCAAATATTTTTGTTTGTATGTTCCTATTGCAGGTGTTCCACTGAAACCCCGGAAAGAGTTAAAATTCATAGAACTGCAATCTGGAGACCTGGAGGTGAAGTGGTCTTCAAAATTCAATATTTCCATTGAGCCTGTGATCTATGTTGTTCAGAGGAGGTGGAATCAAGGAATCCATCCTAGTGAGGATGACGCTACTAACTGGCAAACAGTGGCACAGGTCAGTTCTTGGTAAAATGTTAAGAATCCCTAGATTCCAGACAATGATCTGAAGTTCCTCGTCAGGTCAAAGAGTTAGGTCACTTTGTTAGTAAGGAGGTTGATACAGAGTGACCCCTTTCTAGGGTCTCTCTCTAAGTCACAAGCTAACCACAGGAGGGATCTTGCTCCAATGCTCAATGAGCCATTTTCCAGACTTTCGGCAAAAATCAACTTTATTTATTTATTTCAACAAATATTTTTACTTACAGTTTTTCTGTTATAGAAACATCAAATGTTTTTGATAGGTATAGAAAATGACATCATTAGAGATGTGTGAATATATTAGTAAAGAAGTAAATATTTCTTTCCTTGTCCCCTCAAAAAATAATACTCAGAGGTTTATATTTTCAAAATGAGTTTATTTTGTAGGTTTGTTCTCCACAGATAAAGATCTATAGATCGAGCTGGAGGCTTGATTTTCACAAGACAACGAGTGGTACTTTCTTGTAAGTACATACTTGTGATCTATTCAGATGCGAGTTCCAAAAAGCCATGAATCTCTTGAAAAATGTAGAGTTAGATAGCAAAATAGGAAGAAAGCATATGTGAGACACAGTCCTTTTGAAGTCAGTGTGCATGGTCTCCAAGGCATGGCTTGGGTCTTAGCAAAATGCTAAGAAATATAATTGATAAAATTTTTCATTGAATTTTTAAAATCAAGAGTGTTAAGACTAAAACCTTTATTCTTTGTAAAGTCATTTTCTTAGATGTTGCTCTCCCAATTCAGAAAAGCCCATGATGTCATGCTCTTATCACTCAGTGCAGTCCAGGCTGAAAATGTAAGATTCATGAGCAAATGTTTCTTAATGAGAAGCAGCCAACAGAGCATAAATTTTCACTTAGTTCCTTCCCAGTTTCAATCTGTTTTTTAACATGCTGACAGTTCACCTGTATGGCAGAGTTCCAGTCGTTTATCTTCAATGCTTCACCCTCATCCCTGCTGACAAGAAAAGCAAAATACTGATTTTCAAAAGACCTGCAAAATGTCATTATAGCTAGGAAAAGGGAAAGAGGGAATAAATAGAATCATCCACAAAATAAAGTAAGGATTTGAAGTTCTGTGGCAATCTGTGTCCATTCTACATTCAGTTTGTGTAGGAAAAAGGTATCTTAAAATAATATGAAGCTTGTGAAACTGAACACTCAAAAGTGAAGTTGTTAGCTTTAGTGCAGTACTTCAGGGGACAGTCACAATGTTAAAGTCTTGCTCAGGGAAAATGACCTTCAACTAAGCCTGGCATGAAACCCAACCTGTGCAATTGCATCCAAACGAACATGCACACCCTCACATCTGATAAAGTTGTAGTGACGTATTTATTGTCTCAGTTGATATGCAGGTCTTCAGTCTGCATTCTCCATATTCAGCAAAAATATAAATAAAGAAAAATAAAAAAGGGCCTTTTCTACCAGGAGAATAATAGAAAACATAAGCCAGATGTCAATTGCTTGTCACAGTTATCATGCTATGTATATGTGCTAGGCTGTAGAAACACAGTTCTTCTTGCTGGTGGGTCTGGACTGCAAAGGTAGCAGCGCACTGCTGTGCTTTTTCTCGTCCCAGAAATAGACCTCATGCCCGTTTCTGGAAGCAAGCAGTATGTACAGTAGTGGAGCATATATGAGTCTCTTCCATCTCACAGGGATATACAGGAGAGAGGGTTTTAGAAATGTGTTCCTGTGCAAGAATCCTGTCAGTTGTCTTTCCTGAGGGTCTGTCACATGCAGGCAGAAGGGCTGAGTTAATCACTATGGCAGGAGAAGCCTCCTCCAACTGACATCTTTCTGAGAACTTTGATGTCTCTACTGCATCATGAGAGATGTGTATTGGATTGTGAAACAGACCCCACTGGGGATGTCAGTTGAGAACAAGCTTCAAGATGCCTGCCTGGCTTTGCCAACTTTGTGGTACCTTATGGGGCATTACAGGCTGTGCACCCTTAAGGGTTGCTTGTAATAAGAATTTCTGTCTCTATAGAGAAATATAACTCAACGGTGTTTGTAGTTTTAGACATCCTGCTGGGCAGTCAAATATGTTAAGTGTAATCAGATGTATTAGGATGTATTTTACTATGTCATCATCAAGGTTGGATACACAGTTTGACTAAAGTGAGCATCGCCTCTGGGTATTTTCTTGTCCATTTAAGTGAGAATTTTTCTTGTATGACTCCAAAGCATTGCGGTCTAAGACTTTGATTATAGGTAAAGGCTGTGAAGAGCTCAGCCATAGAGCTCTCCTGGGGCATGACAGTCTAGAGGAGATGATGCCCTTTCATTACTCTGCAACTTAAGTTAGAGAGCATGTACAGAGCAGAGGAAATCAAAAAGGGGGTTATAATTTTGAACAACATTTTTAAAGGAATTACTTTTCACGTTTTACTTTTTACTTGCTTTCTTCTATTGCATTAATGTGGGTTAACATGTAAGTGTTTTCACATGTCTCTTATGAATTTTTATTTGGTATTGAAAAAATAGTTTTGAAGAAGCTTGTTTCTTTCATATTGTATTGTCATAAGAATGTTTTTGATGATTGCTTTTTAAGAGGGGGAACAATCTACTAATACATTATTTAACTCTCAAAGAATATAAAGAAAACAAACGCATTGAAAATAATTTTATTTTTTTATCACTTCAGGAAACAGGAATTTTGTTAACTTTATTTTTTTGCTGTGCATTTTTGAGAAAACTTGATGTAACTAACAAATGGACTAATTTGCATTAGTTGATACATGTATAAAAACTACAGGAACTAAGATATAAGTTGTTATAAGTAAGTTAACTATAATGTGCAGTGTTCAAAGTGGTTATGCCAAGTTTCTTATACTATTGCTTTTTATGATTTAACCAATTGCATAGGGCCAGCTGCACTATCCCATGAGAATACAATATATCTGATGAGCAAACTTTTTATTCTGCTTGTTGTGATGCTTTCTAAAAATACTCATATTGCTGTTTATATTTGATACTTAGATATTTAATCATATTAATTTAACAAATTAAATTAATTCAAATATGCTGTGCCTGTTATCTCCAGATGGGAGAGCACATCTCTGTATTGTGTGAGTGGATGCCAAGTATGTGTACATGCATGAAGGCAGAGATTAATAAATTCTACTTACTAATTTATTCCTCTATTAAAACAAAGGAGCAGTATTTACTGCTAGCTTGATTGTGACAAACCTTAGTGCTTCATCTTGGAATTGTCTAAACTCTGTGGACAGCTAATCCTTTTTAAATCTTTTGGCTTCTGAAACACCTAAACTTCTGGTTCTAAGGTTATCCAAAATTTTCTCAGCTCTTGACAGCAGGAAATCCCTCTTGAAGCTAACCACCAGTCCCATAAACTGAAGGTTTCTTTCTCCATCATCCAGAAGAAGCTTGCTTTGATAAACATTCTTAAAGAGTGCCCACCAGTCACACAAAAGAGGGGAGGTCTGCTGCTCTTGGCAGAGTAGTGGATGTGGTACTATCAAGCTGCTTCTTTGTCAGAAGTGTAAACTTAGTTCTTCTTACACCCTGGATGATATCCCTTCACCCTTTGAACCGTAAATTCTTTCTCACTGTGCATGATTTCAAAATAAACTTCTCTGCCCAGAAAATTTTTGGATGCCCCATCCCTACAGGTGTTCAAGGCCAGTTTGGATGAGACCCTGGGCATCCTCATCTAGTGGGTGGCATACCTGCCCATGGCAGGGAGTTGGAACTGGATGGTCTTTCAGGTCTCTTCCAACCCAATCTGTTATATGATTCTATGAAGATACATGTGGAGCTATGAACTCATCAGGATAAGGCTGATCTCTACTATTTCCAGTAAACCCCTGCACTAAAGAAAAGAATCCAGGATTGATATTGTGAGAGAATGGGAATGATCACAATGAAATACTCCTTTGATTATTTTAGACCTTGGAAAGGGGAGAGTCTTCTGTAGCAGATTTTTCTACAAAGACCATCTTAGACCATACTTATATATAGTTCTTACCTATATATAAAAGACAGAAAAAAATCCTTGGAGTGGTAACACAAAAATCCCATCTGAATCACCTAACTACTATGTGGCTGAGTTGTATTTTCTCATTCTTTTCCCTCCCTATCCTAAATAATTCTGCCCTTCCCTTACAAGATGTTGTTGAGACCTTCAGCCTGCTTTGCTCGGAGGAAAAGTTTTGCCCATGAATGCAAAAAATGTCATAATTCAATATAGCAGGCAACATCGAAGACACTAAGGAACAGTTTCTCCCAACCTCTCAGACAGAGGATGGGATTGAAGGTAGGTCATCCATGCTCTGGGAAAGTACTTTAATCATCAGTCATTTGTATGAGCCGCAAGGAGATTTCTCAAGGTACCTTGAAGAGAAGAGCAAATAATCTCCTTTGGAAAGACAGTATTAGGGGACTACTTTCAGAAGAGGGCCTAAATAGCTAGGAAAAGAGTAGAATTGTCAGTGCTTCTTACATGAGTCAGTACTACGCTAATGTCAGCCAAATTCTCCCTGTGTGCTGACAGCCCAACCACTTTATTCACTCGATATGACCTGTTGTGCCTTGGACCTGAGATGCACTCTTGAGAAGAGGCTGCTTTCTGTATTCTCCAGGTTATGTCATTGTGATTCCGTGTTGCTCTTATATCAAGTTATATACTAAAGTAAACTAGTGGGGACTTACCTTTGTCTTTATTGAATTTAGGATCATGTTGAGGATGGACATGTTGGTCAGTAATTTTCCCTGAGGACTCTTTTTTTATATTATTTTATTCCAAATGACAAGTGTATTAAGATTGGAACCTAGCTTTAAAACTTTCCTCCTTTAAACAATAGATAAACAGATAAATAAATAGAAAAAAAACTAAAATCAATCTTATAATGATTTATATAAGAGGTGATTTTTTTTTTTGTTTCATCTTTCATTTATGAAATTCTTTAAAACATTATATTGGCATTCTAAGACCAGTAAAATTGTTGTTTAATAATTTCTCTAATATTCAGGACTAATTTCAGGTGTGTGTTGAAATTCAAACCTTACTTACTTAATACTATTCAGCATGCCATCAAGTTAATAGAAGAGAGATATCAAAAGCACTTTCAGTGTTATGATCTCAGCTCCAAACATACTTAAGTAGGGAGAAATAACTGAAGTAATTGAACAAAATATTCAATTTACTGACAGAGTAGTATATCTCAACAGTATTTTGCTCTTTCTTGAAATATGCTAAAACCATGTAAGGTTTGCTTAGAGGTGCCAAAGTAATTTGTAATGCAGGAGCTTTAGTTACAGATACGCCTCCTGCATGCCACTGAGATTAACAGAAGCTTTGCCAACAAAACCAGTGACGAAAGAAATAAGCCTAAGGCCTGTTCATATATTAAAATAATTTTGGTGATATGGGTTGACACATTATTTGATCCCACAACATCTCACAGTTGCCACAGAAGACTGACACAAATGCAATACTGTGTTTTAAACAAGCCCTAAGAGAATAACTGAGCTCATACAAATGACAACTGAGATTCCTCAGCTGAGAAATTTGGGGTCAAGTCTATTCACATTATGCCTACCTTGTAGCTAAATTCAGTAAATCTGTTTTTAAAAATCCACAGTGTTGTGACTAATTAATTACAGTTAGGTCCTGACTAATCTCAGGATCTCAGCTGCAGCAGTATCCTGAATATATCCATGATTTACATGTATTTTTCTGTTAATATAGTTATAGTTTATATCACTCTAATTCACTGTCATGTCTTGTCTGTAAATAGTTGAGTATGTGGGTCTTCATGCTGGGAAAAACAAAAATAAACAAACTAGCACATTTGAGTGCTCTATAGAATGAAAATAATCATAAAACTGGTTCAGATAGGCTCTTACTTCCCTAGGAACCCCTTCATCCAACTAGATAATAAATTCTATAGGTAATGTAAAAGCTAAAAATTGGAAAAAAAGATGAGGCAGATGACGAAGTGCAGGGACTATTACCCCAGCTTAAGCTAAATAGACAAATGTAGGACTCTGAATGGAGAAGGACTCTGAGTAGCAGGAATACGTGGGGGCTCAAAGCAGCAAAACATCAGTCTGGAAGCAGTCTATAATGCAGCTTAAAAAGGCTCTCTTTCCTTCACATGCACACACAAACCAGATAACCTTTTCCTTAAATTTTATTTGTCAAAAAGTGACAAGATTAAGCACAGAATAATATTTACAAGTTTTATTGGTTGGGACTTTAAAAATGCCATTGTTGGAGAGCTGAAACAACTTCCCAACATTCTGGCTATCTGAATTAGGCTGGCAGCTGCTGCTTTCTTTCACAGATTGGAAAGAAAGCAAAAAGCAGAAATGACACCGTGCCTTCTTTGGGAAGTATTTGGCATCACTGCGAGTAACATTGAAACTCATATGGTAGATTTTTTAAGTTACAGAAAACATCTTGTAAAAATAAATAGAAATCACTAAATTTCTTAATGAGTCTGCATCTTGGTCAATGAAGATATTCAGTATTGGTTGTGTAGTATATTTTGACGTATGCAAGTAATTTGTTTCAAATTCATGTGTTATTTTGATTAAATAATTAGATTAAAACACAATAAACATGACAGTCTGAAATAACTTGAAGTTTGGATAATTAAGAGGTAACTGCAAATGTAAAATCAGCCACAAATGGATGAGTTTCTAATGAGTTCTAAAAACACAATATTTCTTATGTACTTATGTACTTGGGAGTGATTCAGGTGTTACCAGAAGGTTGTGTTCAGGTCTGGTGTTAGTACCTTAGGAAAAAAATCAGAAACAGCACAGAAGGCAGATCTTTAAAACCTTAAAGGAAAAAATAGGATAGAAAAAGCAGGCCTCAGACTAAAGTACTTCCTACTGAAAGGGTTCAGAGTGCATCTATGTTTATTCCATATTTCAGTGGTTAAGGCACTCCCTGCAGAAGCTGGAAATTAAATTCATGACACCAGCAATCTCAGTGGGTGTTGTTGATGGAAAGGTCATTTCCTATAACCCGAGAAAAGTCTGCAGAGAAGAGTTAAGGCTTAGAGTGTCATTTTGACATAAATGCCAAGGATCTCAAGAGGGCTTGCATTCATTACCTGAGGGTTTTGTGTCTCCTATGAACCAGAAAAGGTGGCTTCTCACAGCTCTGGATTTTGTGAAGCCATTTTGGACTCACTCTCCCGTTTCAGGATCTGGAGAAATGAATCCTTTGATTTGGGTTAATGAATTCCCTGAAATGTCAACACCTGATCAGCTAAGCCCTATATATTATGGTGAAAGTTGTGATAACTGAAAAGTAATTTTGTGAATTTAGCACTTGACCAGTTTTCTAAAGGTCACTTGTCTAGAAGAGACCTGCAATGCACTGTAATGTGCTGGTTATGTGATTTTGTTCACAACTGTTGACACTTCCATGTATTAAAGAGGTGGGTCCTACCTCCCGGTCTGCCTAATGGGTGTCACGTGGCAGAGAGCAACTAGCCACATCTGAACGAAAAGTGTAATTGTGACATTTTCCCCACCAGACTACGGATGAGAGGGTCCAGCTGTCAGACATCAGAGCGAGCAGGTGGTACCAGTTCCGTGTGGCGGCTGTCAATGTGCATGGGACGAGGGGCTTCACGGCACCCAGCAAGCACTTCCGCTCCTCAAAAGGTGAGTTTTGGTTCCCTACAGCTGGTGCTCACCTTCTACTCGCTCACATGTGGAGTGCAACCTGATCTGCCTGTTTTTGTGGCAGAAGGTTTTTTACAGGTGGGTTTTTTGGCCATGTTACCAACCATCAGCTTTAGAAATGGTGTGAGATTTGTTTGAAGTCAACACAGGAATTAAATGTTAAAGACGTCATTATTGTTTTATCAGTAAGGAGTCTCAATGAATAAATCCATTTTAAAACATTTTACACACTGTTGGTATCAGCCAACATGACTCTGACCTTGAAACATGAAGGAAATGGGGTTTCAACATGTTATTCCAAGATGTTTGTCTTAATTTCATTTATAGTTATAAGTACATTCCTGCCATATGCTTAGCAGCGTACAGGAATAGTTTGTTGCTTATATCTTAATTGCAGCATCATTGTTTTAGTGGAACTACACGCTATTTTAGTATAACTTTCCCCTTGCTAGCACTAATCATAAGGGCTTAGGGATAAAAAGAGTATAATAGTGTTTAGTAGTGTGTACCTGTTCATTAGGAAGTCATGATAGACAGTCCACTAAGTGTTGTAGGATTTTTTGTTGCTGTTGTTGGTTCTGCAAGGGATGTGGGATAACTTTGAAAATGTACCAGTAAATGGCACTGGGGGGATGGGAGCTGGAAACAGATCTCCTGTCCCGTAAATTTTTTTCTGATGCACTTTTCACTGACACAAAGGAAGAGTTTACCCAGATGACTTTCAGGCACAGTAGCACAGGCCAGAAACCATCCCCAGTAGACAATCTGGATATGGTTACTCTCTCTTAAAGACAGTTAATAATGTGGAAATAGCCAGACCATACTAGTTTACTGATGCCAAACAATGAGATGTAACACTCTTCACTGTATTACTAATTGCGGTAAAGTTTCCAATAGACAGACTTGTCTTTGTTTTGGTAGTGACAGAATCTTTACACTCTTATAACAAATACTTTGAGGAATGCATTTCCTCTTTCTGAAGATAAAATTGACTTACAATATAGGCAGTCACCATTTGTGGGTTTCCATGTTAGCTTTTAGCTTGTTGTTTGGCCATAATCAATCCTAGAAAAAATATTATTGTAGATACAGTTATATAGGCATGCAAGTGCTTTCAGTGATATGGATAGTTTATTTATTTTTTGAATAAGTCTACATTAGGATAAATAATTTTGGTACTATAACCCCATTTGTGGTAGGAAGGTTGGTTGGCATAGTCATACCATTACTTTTGTGACCACAAACCTTTATGAATATAAAAGTATTATTTAAAGAATTTGTTACACTTAAGTAGCATGCCATTTCAATGACATCAAAAATACAGTTCCTTCAAGCTATGTTGAGCTTATTTCAAAGATTCAGCAGCAGCGGAGGCATTCTCTGCTTTTTTTTTTTTTTCTTTTCATGAGCTGCAGTGCTGTAGTTCAGCAGATACAGCCCTGCATTGCTGAATCTGGCACCAATTTTCTTTTAAACTCAGATCATTGCCAGAGTTGTTTTTCTGAGTTTCTAAAGATTTTCTAACTATTCTGCTTGGAACCACTGTGCCTGTAGTTACATAGAAGTATATCATGATAATACTGAGGTTTTGGCTTGAGCGTGACATTTTGAAGCAGGATGTGTATTAAATTTCCCCCTAGATTTGTCCCCTGCTGCACTTGCTCACCACAGGAGCATGTTGTTCAAAACACCTACATTAGTAAAGAATGTAAGAACATCCATGCTAAGGCATACTAAATGTCTCTTTAGCCCAGTAAAAAAAAAAGAGACTAAATGTCTCTTTAGCCTAGACTCTAGCAAAAGTGGGTTTCTGGAGAAGTGTGAGAGCATGATAAGCACAAAGATACTTCTTCAGAATAATCTCCCAAGTGGCAGTGATTTGTTTTTCAGGAGTCTGTGGTTTTAAAATGATTGCATGTTGGATACCAGAGTCCTCTTTTTTCTGTGGTCTCTGCAGCTACCCCTGAAGCACTTGCTCACCTGTAGTACTGTTTATGGCTGTCTGCTGGGCAGAGAGCACTCTAAGCACTTTTAGGACTTTGTGACAAGGACAGCAGAAGACTGTAGTATTTCTCCATGCTCTAATCTAATAAACCAAAGCAAAGGGGATCTTGATAAGGGCATAAAGTATGGTAACCAGCACTGTTCAAAAAGCTACTGTAACTCACAATAACAATTTTCAAATCTAAACTCCAGCCCTGAACTGTGAATTGCCAAGCAAACAGCAAGAACTTCATTTAACTATCAGCTTTGTAGCCAGAGTCATCCTATTTCATCAGTTAATTTGACTATTTTAGGGGCTTTGATATTGTCAGTGGCTGTTACAAAGGTACCGTATTCGCCAAATGAAATGTGGAAGCATTAAGCGACTCAAATGCAGATGCTGCTGGGTGGTGACTGTCAGGAATAACACTGGGTTGCTTCAGTCAGTATCTCTTAGCATCGATGTCCCTGAGCAGGCACTTAGCAGTAAGTTATAGTGTCATATAGACTTTTAATTACTACTTTGGAACTCTGTGGGAAGTGGCAGCCCCTTCCTGGCAGAGAGGCAAGAAACTGCTGATCAGATATGCCTGTTTTTTTGCATGCCAGCATATACTGTCTCCTGCTGTGCTCCTACAGGCACATTTAACCTCTAAATTGGAAAAAAGAAGGAGGACTTTGGCACATCACCTTTGGAAGGTTGCTGGCTCTCTGTGGTACGTTTGTGTAGAGTGTGGACAGAAACTCACATCAGTTCATGTACCGTTTCAATTCATCACGTCGTGCCAAGAGCAAGAGAAGATTATTATCTTTGTCAGACTTACCAGAAGTTTTCCTCAGAAAGAAATCCTCTGATGAGGAAACGTGATAGCAATTCATAAGACATTTTCTCACATGAGATGCTGAACTTTTACAAGTTGCTCCTAGGTTACAATGAATAGCAAATTGTACTTTTTTAAAGAAGGACAAATGTGATATAATATTTCTGTTACTAAGTATTTTAAACTGTTAAAAAGAATGTTCAAAAACATTGATGCTGCAATTACTTGGAGAGACTTCTTGTCTGGTTACTGCAATGCTGTTTATGCTATTCTGTGTCTTTTGCAAGTGCAAAAATATGGTTTCTAAGTAGGTACAGCAAAGTAAAGTTTCATTTTATTCAAAATAACTTTACATCTCCTGAGGTATGTAATTTCCACTGACTTTTCTACCACTAAAAAGATCCTTATTATCCAAATTACTTTAATTTCCCAGTCATGAAAAAGACAAAAACAGGAAGATAAAAGAGCATTTCATCAAGCATTTCAGCTACAACGGCTCTACACCATTCTTAATCTACTTGTGTTTTGATTTTTTTTCTTTTAACTGCTGTAGCTGTAGATATTCTTCTACAGTAAATAGTTGAGGTGAAGGTTTTTAGCTGTTTTACACTGCCTCATGTGTTCATTTCTTGAATTAATATGTAAATAATAAATAATCAAAGTGACACCACTGATATATATAATTTATAAAATGTTCAGAGCATAAGCAGAGAAAATTTTTTATGCCATTTATTTCCTATTATTAAAGGAAATAAAGCATTTATACATGCCTGTCTGGCATGGCCCTCACATGGAACAAAGTGATGCTTCATTTTTCTAAAATTTGATACCAAATTTACAAGAGACACAGATTAAATTATGACTATCTCTTTGGAGCAGTGAGACTAGAAGATGGAGTGAATGCTGCACCTTGGAGAGTGGGTCCTTTCCTAAAAGTAGAACTCTGTACATGGATGTTCTGATTGATACTGTCAACTAAAATTGATCAAAACTTTCTGATCTGTTGACTGTGACTTCTACTTCACTTTTCTTTTTTTTTTTTTTTTTAAATCGTGTTTGCTTTTTATCTTCCACTGAGTGACAAAAATTTGCAATAACAGCAGAAAGCTAATAGAATGACGGGCAGAATATTTTGATTCCCAAAGGTACAAATATCCTTATTTTCATACTTTGACTGGTTCTCTCCAAGCTGTTTCATTTGCTATAGGGGGAGGAGAGTACTGATCCTACAATCATTAAATAAGTCTTTTTGGAAAAAAAAACCTGTGTATGCTTTTCTTCCATTAAGTGGGCAGTGGATGGCCTAACCCAAATTGCCAGAAGTTACTTGGATCTAGTAATACAACTTACAATTTTTAGGCTACTTTTTTTAGCTTTTTATATTTCATGGTGAGAATGAACTCTCAGTAACAGGGACTGCAGTTAACTAGAGGGATCGGCATTAAATATTTCCATGTAATTTATTATCTTTCTGGTCTGTAGTTAGGTACTGTGCCATTTTCACAGGCAAAAAGGGACTGTATGATCAACATAATGAACCCAAACCATATGATCCTTCTACCTCTACTAAAGTTATCTTCAACATAAAGGCAGCTGCTAGCATGCACAGGATAAATTGTCTAGCAAAAGGAAGTAGACAACATTGTTTTCACAGCACATAAGTACTGTGCTGGATGAGATTTCATGCATGCATTACTGAGTGTTAGTAAAACCAGAACAGACACCCACTCCTGCCAATAAAATTCTTTCTGTTGCTCCTTTGGGACCAATGATTTTTTTATACTCTTGCACAGCTGCTTTATGTGTGCCATTTCCATTGGGCAAAGCCAGTCTTCCTGCTTATGCCTTGGAACTGTTTAAAAGTTGGAAACTTGTCTGTAGAGCAGCTTCAGCAGATTTCTATAGTTGGTAGGCGTAATGTTTAAAAGTTAGCAATGTGTGATCCATTTTAAGTCAGGAAAAAAAGACAAATCTATGTAAGAAAGGATTTTAAATGGAGCCAAACTTGCTGTCACTTTTACAATTCAGATTGGGAATTCCAGGTTCCAATGTCGTTATTTCCTCTCTGACATATATTTCAAATCATTTATTTATTTATTTATTTTCATTACAGTTGCTCTATTTAAAGTCAAAGTGAAGGCATTTGCAGCAACGAATGATGTGATTCTTGTAAGCATAGCTTACCCATGCTGTTATGTTTAAGGTTGCAAAGCACTTCCAGATCCTATTGATTGAAAGATTTTTGTAAGAGATAAACTGTCTATCACTAAGTTTAATAAATGTATAGAGGAAGATGTGCATTTTGAAATGATGATGATGTGATGCTTTTATTATTATTATTATTATTATTATTATTATTATTATTATTAGACATGGGGAATCCTCCCTCCTGGGGCCTGAAACAGAGTTTTCCTTGTGATGGCTGAGTAGCCAGCAAGACAAGAATTTAAGTCCTTTGGGTATACTCAAGCCAGACACAATGCAGACAAATTCAGTACTTACTCCATTTGCTGGAACAGCAGTCTCAGCCTTGACCTAATGAAGCTATCGTTTCTAGCAGTGAGAAGCAATTTACTTCTCAAGCTGCTGAGACCAGAATTTTTCAGATTAGAGGACAACTGTCTGTGCCAAATTCTAGTATATATAATGTCTTTTATTTTATTTGAGCTGTAGCATAAACAACAAAGGAAAAGCTGCAACTATCATCACTCTTTCTGCAAACCAAAGAATTTGATTTAACACTCAGATAAATTCATATATATAAAATTTCAGAACTTTAAATTTGAAAAACTGGCAGTAGTTTCCATTCCAGTAGTTTAATGTTCATGTATCTGAATTATACATTTGGGCAGTCAGTCAAAGGGATCACAGATATATGAACGCTAACAGCAGAGTGGCTGTTAAGCTTTATTGTCAGGAGAATTCCAGTTTAGCTTCACAGTCAGGTTAACAAACATTTTATGTATATAAGCTTTATAGTTCAGTATTAGATATTCAGTTATTAGACTTTAAAATATTTCAGCACACAAGTTGTGTATGGCTTTTTAGTGTTTGCATAGACATACAGAAGCATAACAGAACACCTTGTAGAAGCTTGACTTTTACATTCAATAATACAATTGTGAAGGCTTAAAAAAACAGAAAAAATACAATTATCTGGTAACTGGTAGGCATGCATTATGAAGGAGTATGTTGTTAAGGCTACTTAACATTTCAATTTATTTATTTTATCTTTTGGAGGAGGACTTTGGGGGAGGCTTGGGGTATTTTTGATTTTTTATCTGTTCCATTTTGAGCCTGGGGCTTGGGTTTGTTGTTGTTGTTGTTGTTTTTTCCTTCCATTAATAACAGAGATCACAATATCTAGCCTAGTTGCTATTCCTTCTCACTGGTGAAACTCAGTCCTTCCTAATGAAAGAAAAGATGAATATTCCTGTTTTTTTGGCTTAAAAAAAAAAAAAAGTTCTGTCGGTTATAATAGTGATGAGTGGTTCAGAGAGACATAGAAATATAAGAATAAATTATATAGTGATATGGAAATACTTAATGTGGAAAGGATCTTCAGCTGGTAGTGGCTTTAGCCACTCACTTAGTGGCTTCATATTTCAGGTACTCAAAACCCAAGAAATATTTTAATGTTGGGTTCCCACAATCAGACGGTTATTTGTTAGTCTTTGAGTTTTTCTTTTCCTTCTTTCTTTCAGATGATTTAATGCCAAGTATAATGACTGCCAGTGTTCAAGGGGCATTTGGATAATGTTAATATACTTTAACTTTTGGTTAGAGCTGAAGTGCTTTTGTAGGTTCCTTCCAACAGAATTATTCCATTCCATTCCAAAGTGTTTTGTTGTTGTTTTTGTCGTTTGGTCAATTTACTTGCTTCTAGATTATTATTTTCTACATCTTAGTCTATGAGTTTTAAAAAAGCCCTTCTTGAGAAAGTGACAATTTGAAATATCTCGTCTTTTCATGTCTCTCAGCTGCAGAAATCCTTCCTTTCTGTCTTCCACATCTACAACCTCTTCCTTCCTACAATCTTTTCCTCCTCTTCAAAGGCCCTTTTCAATGACATTTGCTATGCTCACAAAAGACATCTTGAAAAAAAGTGGGCACTTAGGAAATTGTTTCTACTATTTTAATATTATTTCACGTGTATATTCAACTTAAGAGGAGAATGTTTTTTCTTTACTTAACCAATAGTTACCTGCTGATTTTTAATACAACATATTAAACATATTAATGTACAACTCTCCCTAAGCAAAGGCAAACCAGTACTCATATTTTTATTGTTTTTGTTTTTAATACAAATCTGCATTTTGTCTGCAGACTGGACTGTTTCTAGTGAACAGAGCATGCAGAAATGCTACTGATAATGTGATGTTTTCAATAAACTGGAATTATAGTAAGTACAGGGTGAAATCCTGGTACTGTAGAATTCAAAAGAAATTATCCATTGCTTTCAATATGTACACAGTTCTTCTCCTTACTATTTTTGTTTCTGCTTATGTTACTGAGAAAAACAGGGATGTTTGAAGTTACTTAAAAGAAAAATCCTGTGATGCTGAGACACTTAAAAGCTCGGTTCTGATCAGTCACCTACTTTATATAAGGATAATTGCACGTTATCTTGCATTCTTGTGGGGACAGAAACACTTGACAAAGAATTTTGGAAGAAAACAAACAAAAAAAATCAGTCATTTTCTTTAGATCTATGAAAAGCTGATGAATAGAACTTGAAAATATTCTGAATCATGTAACACACTTTGTCCAGAAGAGCTATTTCATTTAGCTTTTAGAATTTTTGGGGCTCTCAGAATCTTTCGCAGTTGCAAAATGAAGACAAAGATGTTGTAGAGTTAGAATTGTTTAGGCTTATATCTGACCATTCATGAAGACGTAATCTCTGAAACACTTAAATTGTATCCCATATGTTATGTATACATAATACATGATGCATAGTACTTCTGGGAGATAACCTGAATAATTCACCTGCAGTAATATGATCATATTACTGCATTTCAGGTTATAAATGTTGCACTTCAGGTTATAAATGTTTTATTGTCATAATACATTATCATAATACATAAAAAAAAAAGAACCCTAACATTTTAATTCGGCGAAGATGAATGCTTAATTTTTGATTTTGGTTTTCTGATTAATGATTCTGTTTATTGCATCTAAATTTAATTTTGCATCTACTTATTTTAGTAAGCTATAGAAGTAGATGAGGAATTATATTAGACAACAATACAAACCTAAAAGAAATTATAGAAGTTAATCTCTTACATTTATCCTCTCCAAAATACTCACCTTTGTATATGTTTAAGATAGAGATGTGTACTTCAGAGGTAAGGCAATAAATGTATGGAAAGTGTTTCTGCAAAGACAAAAAATGAAGGAATCTGGCTTGCAATTTCATTTAAAAAATAAAGAAAGAGAAGAAATAAGGAATTCTCATTATTAGGAAAATAAAGATGAATTTCCAGAAGGTTTAAACTCAATGCTTTGTAATGTTTATGTCCAAAAGACAGGTTGAATTACATGTGTGAGGCAACACAGACATCCATTACTATTTTAACTGAAATGGCATGTATGAGGAAACAGGAGCATCCATTGTTGTTTAACCAAGACTCCTGTTAAATAACAGGAATAAGTCATTATTTCACATCTGCTGATCTTTAAAAAGGAAATGCTGTCTTTATTAATTCTAAATGTGTCAATTTGTATGACCTAAATGATGGAATTTTTCAATGAGACCATTTATCATAGGGATTATCAGATGAATTTAGTATGTCTGGAAAGCTCATTTAACAGATCATTAACCATTATAAAAAAGATCCAGGTGAACTGTGCCACAAATGAATGCCTGGTGTCTCCTCTGCACACCTTCAGTTTTATTTCTGGCAGTAAGTGGTGGCTTATTTGGCTGAAAATTTATGTGAAAATGGTTTTCTCAATCACATTGTTTTTTCTTGGCTTCAACTTCATCCCATGCCTTAATTGTTGCAAATTTTCTTTTTTTTTTTTTTTTTTTTCTGCCTGATATACCTTTTTTTTTTTTTTTGAGCCACAGTGTTTACTTTAATTTATTTATTTACCCATCTATTTATTTATTTTTGCATTTTTATTATATTTTGCCACTAATGTTTGTCTACCACAGGCATTTAGAAAAATAAAGTTTGCAAAGTCTTATATTTTTTCACTAAATTGCTGGTGAAATAAATATATTGCCATATTCACTCTTGATAGTGTTCTCTTATAATGATTCTTAGATTACTTAGATTGAGAATCATGATTAAAAAGTAAGAGACAGATAATAGCAAGTTTGACTTTCAGAAGCTCATCTGCAAAGTTTCCGTTTAATTCACTTGACTCAGAGACAGCATATCATATATTAGAACCCTAAGGAGGATCTAAAGTTCAGTATTGTAAGAGGTTTAGTCGTGGAACCTTTGACTGTCAGGTATCCTTCTTGACTCTAGGGTTGACAAAGAGAATTGAAGGAATAATATCTCAGGTAATATTGACCAGAAATTAGTTCAGAATAGGGAAATAAATAACAGGGATAGCTAATTGTTTTTTGTCATTATAAAAATATAACTATGGCCTTCTATGTCAGCATAATATTTCATTATATCTTAATTACATTTATTCTAAAGTCATATTTATGTCCCATGCTAGTGGATATCAGTACAAGATCTTTTAAGAAAGACTCAACTTGTAGAAATATTCTCATTTGAGAATTCTTTAAGAACACACACACACACAAAAAAAA
Organism: Anas platyrhynchos; assembly: GCF_047663525.1. Lineage (NCBI taxonomy): Eukaryota > Metazoa > Chordata > Aves > Anseriformes > Anatidae > Anas > Anas platyrhynchos. The sequence continues at coordinate 132,386,868 of NC_092587.1, forward strand.
AATCAGCAGTTCCACCATGTGATTCCAGGATAACTACACAAGGCTACTCATAGACTAGGAGCTTTTTACAGTCATTGTGTTTAAAGTAGTGAATACCAGAAGTAAACCTTATAGTTTAGAACATTATGGTAAAGGTTTGTAATATTTGTGAGCATAGCAACAATATAACAACAAACCTAGATGTGTAGTCCCAAAGCTGGTAAGCAAGCACATAATTGTAGTTTTAGTAAGGTTTGGATTTCTTTAACTTACAAAAAGCCATCTCACTTATGGGAATTTTTTCACTGAATTTTCATAAGTGTAACAAGAATGTTTAACACAGCTTGTGTATAGCTAGTAGATACATAAGATGAATATGATCTTTACCTTACTGAAGATGATTTTTTGATTTTTTTTTTTTAATTGCAGATCCGTCTGCTCCACCAGCTCCATCTAATATCAGAATTGCCAATATCAGTGCAAACAATGATGGAAGTGTAAATGTAATGATTACTTGGGATCTTCCAGAAGAACCTGATATCCCAGTGCACCACTACAAAGTCTTCTGGAGCTGGACGTATAGCAAATACGTGATCCCAGCTAAAAAAAAGAGAAGGAAGATTACTGATGGGGTAAGAAGGAAAACAGCAAATGAGACAGAAATATGGGTGTGTGTTAATTTTGGAATGTTCAAACATATTTCTAGCATAAAATAAATAGATTAGAAGTATCAAAATATGATAAATTGTAATAATTTCAGTAGAAGAGAAAATTGCCTTAATTTTTAAGATCACCAATCCCATAGACAATTTTGATTTCTCGGTCTCTATGCTTCACTGAACTCAAGGAGAGAAGTAGACTTCTACCTTAAAATACAGACAAGTATTACAAGATTTTGTGGGAGAAACAGAAAGTAAAGTGCTGTTCCTTCTCTATAGTGAGGCTTATTTTACTGTTCTTCTGAAAGATACAGTATTGTTTTATTTCAAAAGTGTAGCATCATCTGTTGCATTATTTCAATATGCAAATAAAACTTGGGACACTATCATATAGAGTAAATATTAAATAATTATTATAGGTCCAAACAAAACAAAACAAAATGACATTTAAGTACTCTGCTGTACCAGAGATCTGACATATTTCCATAGCAGTAAATTCCTGTGATTTTTTTTGATGCACATCAAATATTGCTTTACTGGAAAACTATCTTCTGTCATATCCTTAAGCATGTTGTATAGTATCTTAAAGTAGGTAATAGGAATACAAATGTATCACAAATAACAGACTGGGCTTAATTATCTGAACTAACTTTTATTAATGCATTGTGAGCATTTGTTTCCATGTCTGTGTTTACCCTGTGTTTTGGCTAGTGTTGCCTGTTTACACTGTTATGAATGACAGCTGTAGGGTTATAGTCCCCTCTCTGTCCCTCAGGCACCAAATCCTGAGAAAAATGAGAGCAATTAAGGCATTATTCTGAGTTCATTTACAGCAAACTGGATATAGCCAAATCCACTGACGTGAGCATGGTGAACCCACCTCTTTTCATGGGAATGGACAGGGATCAGGGTCTGGAGACTGTAGCCATCATCACGAGCTTTACATTGGGAAGGAGGGAAAAGGAAATTTAACCATAATTGGAAATAATATGGAGTTTTAATATTTTTATTTCTATTTCTATTTTTTTTAGACCTCTGTTGTACTTTTAAGAAATCACTTTAGCAAGGAGTAGATTTGGATTCTGCTAGGTAGAACATTTTGTGTTTCTCAGGAAAGCTGCCATTGGCTAGAGACCTTCAAATTGTTAAATTTGTTAATTTTTAATTAAATATTATTAAATGTTAAAAAATGTTAAATAAGACCTTCAAAATGTTAAAACATCCAATAAACAATATTAAATAATTATGACAAAGTTCTGGCCTTGAACAGAAGGAAATCCAGAAGATCTAAGACATATCTAAGAGAAAAGACAGGCTCTTAGAATACCTTTCATACTACTCCTGGCCCAGTGTACTTCTTCTGCAGCATCACATGAAACTGTACACTAATGAGATTCAGACTACCCCCACAGGATACTTCTGAAGCTATTGCTGGCCAATGGTCTTTTGAATATTACAGAAACTCTTCAGTCTAAAAACTGAAACTGTAAATAATGTGAAACACGGTGGAAAAATCTCTTTTTTTGAAGAACGTTGAAGATTTTTTTCTCAATTTTTATATTCAGGTATGGTCTAGTTCAAATGTAGCCTAGTCCAAACCATTTTATAAAGATTTCTAGGTGATTCTAGGTAGACATTCAAATATTTTTTGCTGCAGTATTTAGAAATCAATGCCATTAATCAAGAGTTATAGTCAATAATAAATAACACAAAACAAGTAAACATAATTGAAACAAAATGCTTTTGAAAATTCCTGAACTGTGGCAGTGCACAGTTGTCCTCTTCACTCTGGATTGACTGTGAAACTTTAGAGGCACAAAGAATTCTAATGAAAACATGGAGTAATGTATTCTGTCTGTGACATGGGCTAGAAGAGGATTTTTATAAATACTAAAAATGTATTTAAGAATGCAAGAATACTGTGAAGCCTTGTGAATACTGTGAAGTTCTTTACAATATTATGGGACTTAATTTATAGGTTATTAACCAGAGAATGATAAACCTACTCATGTAGGATTGATTAATCCTACTCATGTACACTTCCTTGACAATAGAAACTTCATTTTTTTCTTTTCCATTTATCACTCTGTAGATGAAAAGAATCCTTGTTAATAAGGAGGTTTTTTTGGATGCCTGTTTCTTTATCTTTTTATTTTTGTAGAAAACGTTTTATAGAAAATATTGACAAATGTACTGAATCTTGCATTCTAGCTGTCTTCGGACTAGCTCTCTCTAGACTAAGTTGTCAATGATTTTCTAATGTAGAAATCATGGAGAAAAGACTTTAAATGTCTTTGGCTAAAATAATTTAGACACAAGAAAAAAAAGTTATACATATATATACTTACATATATGTATAAACAACTTTAATTTTGACTTAAAGAGTACGTGTCTGCATTTGCCAAGGAATTGACAAAATTTTGTAAACACCAGGGAAGTAAGTTAGTCCTTCATTAGTTCTTTTATAATGACACACAAAAATAGAGTTCAGTAAAATGTTATTTTAAAGAAAGAAAATTTTGTTCTGCTGAAATTTATATACATGTATGAGTTTTCTTTTCTAATTTCAAAAGAGTAGCGAGCCCAAGATAACAGGCCTGCTTTTAATAAGAGCTTGTGTTTCAGTAATACTATAACTGCTCTGTATATTTATTCTCCCCTGTTATAGCCCCAGAATTATGTGGTCCTGGAGGGACTCCAACCTAACAGCAACTACAATGTAGAACTACAGGCAGTAACACGCTGGGGTCAGATACGCCTTAAAAGTGCTAAGGTTTCTCTCCATTTTAGCACAACGCAGGACACCAGGAATAATAGTGAGTATTCAGACACCTGAGTACTTTCTCTCTTCTTTATTTGGATTTTGAATGTTTTGTGTAATGGTTTCTCAAGTGAAAGGAAATAATTTTTTTAAAGCTGGCTGTTTGATAGCAAAGTGATCTTGTCTTGATCAAGTTGAGTAACCTTTTGATGTTAAATTTCTTACCTAAAAACTGATCATAGTTTTCACCTAATATTTTGTCTTAGCTCCTGCTCACCTGAAGTAAACAAATACAATGAAAATGGAAGCATGTGCATCACTGTGATGTTAATATTTTTCAAATACATTATAGTTATAAATACTAACTATATTCCTTAGTCACTGGAATAAATCCATTTCCCTGTCTTTATCTTAACTAGGCAGTTGCAGCTTGCAGTCCTTTTCAAAATCCTGATTGTTTTGACTAGCCCATGAAATCAGATTCTTGGAGCACTCCAATACATATCTGCTATGAATTGATATAAAACACTGACTCTTCTATTAGGGAATCTAAATTGTTCATGCCTGATAAGAAATGAATTCTCAAGAAATTATTACACACATAGGACCAACATTGAAATTAAAATCTTGAGATCTTTAGAGATTAGGATATTTATTTTTAAGATCTTTAAAACCTCACGCACTGAGGCAGTGCTGTGCTGTGCTGGGCTTTGTTCTAGTAACTGGGAGAGAATCTCCAGTGCCATTATTATGCATACATAGCCAAAAAGACATTGAGCAAGCTGTTGAAACTCTTTCTCTCATTTTACTATAAAATATAATTTAAAATCATATCTGAATCTAACAGTAAACTGAATCTTAGTTAAATGTTTTCATAATTGCAATACAATACTGAGTCCCAACTGCCAATGTATATACAATAAACAATGCAGCAAAATTCTGATTAAAAGGTGCTAGAGATATCATTTTAAACATCCTTTCCTGATTGTTTCATTTTCTATCCATTTACATTTTTATTTTAAAGTACAATCAAAATTTAAACTTTATTTAGCACCATTGTCATAATGTTGCTGTTACCCTAAGTACTCTCACCCTGACTAATCAATCTCTATTTTTGCTGGACCCTTCTGCAAACATATTCTGTTTGGATATGTATGAAATATTTTAAAGTAGTTTTTAACTATAACAGACCTTTTCCTACTACAGCAGTTTCACATTTTAACGTACCAAGAAGATAAAACAGACCTAAAGATCTCCTTTTTTCCACCTATTAAGCTCATTTTCGCTACCTATTTGGGCCAAATCAGTGCCTGTGAGAATTATACCAAACCAAATTTGTTTTACAGGAAAGTACTTCAAAAATCAATCATAAAATCATGGAATCACAGGATGGTTTGGATTGGCAGAGACCTTAAAGGTCATGTATTTCCAAACATCCTGCCATGGGCAGGGACATCTCCCACTAAATTAGGTTGCTCAAAGCCCCATCCAACCTGGCTTTAAGCACTTCCAGGAAAGGAACACCCACAGCTTCTCTGGGCAACCTGGGTCTCACCACTCTCAGAGTAAATAATTTCTTCCTTATATCTAATCTAAATCTACCCTCTTCTACCTTAAAGCCATTACACCTTGTCTTATCACTACCCTTCCTGATAAAAAGTCCCTCTCCAGCTTTCTTGCAGGCCCCCTTTAGGTACTGGAAAGTTACTATAAGATCTCCCTGGAGCCTTTGCTTCTGCAGGCTAAAGTGTAAAGTTTATATGTTTATAGACATATGTTTTAGACATTGGAACAGGCTGCCCAGGGAAGTGGTGGAGTCACCATCCCTGGAAGTCTTTAAAAGACGTTTAGATATAGAGCTTAGGGATATGGTTTAGTGGGGACTGTTAGTGTTAGGTCAGAGGTTGGACTTGATGATCTTGAGGTCTCTTCCAACCTAGAAATTCTGTGATTCTGTGATCTGTTATTATAGACAAATATATGTCTATAAGTTGATAGATAAATCTGAATATCCTTCCTATTAAAGCCAAGAATTCAACATTCTTTCAGTCAAAACCAGTTATATCACACTTTTTAGTGTGATTGAGCACTCTGCTGAGAAGTGTGCGTGGACCTTTTTGGACCTTTTCTAAGAATGGATACATTATGGTTTATATCAAAAAACAAATAAAATCTACCTCTAGAGGTAATGCAAATATATCCGAATTCATCTTCTGAGTCTCACTGAAGTTAATTAGAGCTACTTCTGCTTGAGGTATTTTCAAGAATACTCAGAAACAGATGGAGAAATCTGTAAAATAAATTGCCTGAAATATTATCTAGGACAGGACATTCATGCTTCCTCATTACTTGGGGACTTCTGCGGCTTTTGGGAAGTAGCTCCAGGAGCACCGTTCCAATTTTGCTGAAGTTCCACTGTCAGTTACTCAACTCTCTGAGGAATTAAGGTCTTTTTTAGGTGTCTATGTCATTAAAATAGAATCAGTCCATAACCCACTGAAGTAATTTAATCCTACAGACCTCTGTGAGCTTTGCCCCTGGCCCTCTGGTGTTATCCCCACACATATACATGTATGTTGTCTCACATATATGCTTCACTTCTGGGAAATGCTGCAAAATTTTCTCTCTTGATCAGTATATGCAGTGCATGCGTATATATATTTATACACACACATATATATGGAAGTGCAGTAGAGAGAGAACAGCAAAGTATAAATTTAATAAAATTAAAATTCTTTAAATTGATATATACCTAATAGATTCAAGTTTTTATTTTACTCTATCACTTTGTGATTTTCTTTCAGATAACATAAACGCTATGGTTACCTTGAGAAAGAACTTGCATACATTTGGTAGGTTTGCACTGATTTAAAAGAGGCAAAAAAAATGTAAAAATATATCAGATTAAAAAAAGGATTGAAAAAATGTATTTTTTTAAGAAAACAGTTAGGGTTTTAGCTGAAGCTATATATTGGGCAAAATATTTAAGCTTACATATTATTCACAATTATTGTTGAAACTTGAGTCTTTCCGTTTTTCTCTCAAGTATGTAGTTAATAATTCACAACTTCCTAATCATCAGAATCTCTGGTTTTTATTGAAGTGTAGTATAGAATTAAATACAGTTGGTTTTTTTTTGTTAATCTCATGCAAATACTGTCCTCAATCAGAATTGATACATCTGAAAGTGTATAATTAAATGTAGTTTGAATCAGCACTATCAACTCTTAAATTGAAAATATCTAGGAATACTCAATTATTCTAAATACTGACAATCCTCCTATATGTTCACAAACTGTTGCTAGATGAAATACTTGATGAAGGACTTTGTGTTACCATTGCTTGTTGGAAGCTAGGCACATACACAGAGGGAATAGCTCAAAGTTCATTCTGCTCTTACAATGTTTTCCTAAGCATTCACTGTTCACTGTTGGAGACAGGAAAGTGGGCAAGAAAGATCTTTAATCTGACCATAGTGTTCTCATATAGCATACCAAAGGACTGTATTTACTTTGATGTAATAACCACATGTAGCCTCTGTGGGTTACACTCAATCCCATCCTCAGGTTTTGTGTATATTCAAATACTGTGCAAATATAAAGACCATGAATGATTATACAGAAGTACAGCTAGATACCATGCTTGTTTAAAAAGTCACAGTGTTAACATTTTTTGTTCCTGGGGCTATAAATTCGCTTCCTTTACTTATGATTCCTTTAAAAAGTTAGAGAGCGTTTTCATATTAAAATATCTTTACCTTTTTTTCTCTCTAAAATATCTTTACGGAATTTCAAACAAATTATATATTTTTTAACCATTATGAACTTTACTCTTCAAAGTTATAATAATTTTGCTTAGGTAGGATATTGAAATAAGATTTTTTTTTCTCTGAATTTGAACGTTGTTAATATGGTCATTAGACGTCACTGTATTAAAATAAATAATTTCTTAATTTTTTTTTAATGTACTGCAGATGAGCAGACACATGCTGGGAAACCCCAGAAAGGACTGGTAGATCCTTACCCAACATTTCAAAGAAGGAAAACAACTCGTTTTCTTAAAATTGGAGCTCCTTTCTATCAGGACAATCAACTTCAGGTTAAAGTTTATTGGAAGAGAACAGGTTTGTCCAATTTTTGTTTCACTGTTTTTCTAAGGAAGAAGTCTCATAAAGTGTCTCGGAGTTGCAGAACATTGCTATAATAATATACAATCATTCAAAGTCAAATCCAACACCCATCCTCCATAGGTTATGCAGCATCACACTGATTGGAGAAACGCCATTCAGTTACTCCATATTACAGTAAGAGTATGTCACACTGGGTGGTGTGGATTATGAGAGGTGTCATTTGCTTCTTAAAAACTGCCTACCTGTTTAAATGTCTACTTCTCTCACATTCTGTCAAGTCATATATTTATTCCTCCATTAAATCTGCAAGCTTCAGCTCAGACCAACTACATACACTTTTTAAGGTGTTTTTTTCGTTTGTTTGTTTGTTTGTTTGTTTTTGTTTTGTTTTGTTTTTAGTTTTCCCCATTAAAATTTCATTTTAGTGTGGAAAGGCAATAGTTTCATTTATTATGGAAAGGCAAGATAATTTTAAGCTTAAATAAAAATTGAGGCATTTTTAATAATTAATGGTAAGTTTACATAATAATATTATTTTGGTTATCAAAAGTGAGTTTATATATTCTGAGCTTTGGATTGGTCACCTTAAAATTTAACCTTCTGTAAGTGAGTTGTCAACTAGTTGTTGAGCTGCTTCTGTAGTCAGAAAAACATGACTTCTGAGGTAACTCATCCCACACAACTGCTAAATCATGCTCTAGAATTGCCTATGTTCCTTTCTCAGTACAAAGGGTGCCTTAGATGACCAGTTCAGACCAGACAACTTGTTTGTAGAAGGCCTGGAAATGCCTCACTTCTCTACTTCTCTCTGGGAACTTAGGTTCAATTCTGAGCCGTTTGAATTAAAAAAAAAAAAAAAAAGACAAGATTCAAAGATGGGGATATTATGTCTCCCACAGTCCCACAGATGGGAGGGTCAACTCACAGTTGAAAAATATTCATCCTTGTGAAGTAACTCATCCAGTTGTGGCTCTTCTCCCTCTAGCCTGTTTCCAGAAGGAAGGTGGTACATCATATGACCAAAGTGCCACCACCTCTAGTAAAACTCACCTTACATGTATAGTAGTTTTCATGACCAGTTAAGAAATATTTTATCGTTTTAAAATAAATGGTTTTGAAACCAGCAGAATCTCCACTACTGGTGATCATCAAAGACAGATACAGCCCGCATCTTTTAGAAATGACATGGATTTGCTTGCTGTCACTTTTACTTGCATTCAAGAGATGGGCTAGTCATAGCTGCTGACTGTGTAGATTTTTGTATGAATCTGTGTACCTTCAATAATATCAGGGGGACATCGAGACATCCATTTTTGTCATGTGGTGGAAATAAGCTGTCACGTGCTTTTGAGTGTTTAGGTTTATGCCTCAGCCATACAATAGAAGATATCTTCATTTTTCTTATGTAATGAGCTGTGATAGCAAAGGTATGTGAGAGGGACAGAATATGGAAGTTTGTTGCTTTTTTTTTTTTTAACAAAAATATGTTTGTTCTGAGTGACATCATATGCAGTAACTCATCAGGAGCCTTTGTCTCATGTGGAACTGAAATATAGCCAGTTACCTCCTCCTGAGAAGCTAGCAGCTTCTATGAGCTCTTATAGGAGTTTGGAGATTAGGTAGTGCATGGATGAGGTACCTATTGCAAATTTACTAATGACAATGTACTGCAGGAGCAAGATTTTTTTCATTGTGCTTGTGAACACAGCAGGAGGAACATATTAGCTGTGTCTTGTCATTATGAAAGACAGCAGTTACTGGAGCCAACTGAGTTTGGAACTGTACCACATTTTTTTCTCTTTTATGAACCGTACTGTTTCAAGTCGTCTTTAAGGATTTGTAGGAGGTATAAGAATGCAGCAACTATAATAGGGAATACAGATAATTTACCTCAGCCTACTCTACAGCCTCATGTCTAGGTTATTTTCATTGCAGATAGACAATAAAAGTTCAAATCCTTCCTGACAAGAAACTGACCTCTGTCTTCTACATGACTGATGAAAGCAGGAGTCCCTACTGATTGCTTTACTGTTCTCATTATTTTGTAGTTTGCTACAAAAGAGATTGGGCACTAGAACAGGATCCCCAGGATAGTGGCCATGGCACAAAGCCTGACAGAGTTCAAGAAGCATTTGGACAATGCTCTTAGAAACACGCTTTAATTTTTAGGTGCTCCTGTGTGGAGCGAGGAGTTGGACTTGATGATCGTTTTGTGTCCCTTTTTTTTTTTTCTTCCAAAAATGCAGCCATTGTGTAGTCCTAAATTAGGATGTATGACTTAAATAAACAGCAATTAATAAAATATCATGAAACTATGTGAAATATGTAGATTGATAATGTTGAGCTCTCATGACATAAGAAATAATTCAAGAAATACAAGACTGAAGCTTGAATATTTTTGACATTTGTAAGTTCAGTAAGATTTCAACTGTTCATAGCCATCTGCTTCGTCTAATTTGTTTTTTAAGGTTTTTAGTACTTTATGCAATAGACTTCGTGGTACTAACCAGAGATGGTTGCAGTGGTGAAGGTATAAATATGTTGTTTAGATTTTGGAGTTCTTTAAGATGAAGATATTTAAACCAGTTTGATAGATTGGTATAAAGTGTCTTTTAACTGTAACAAAAACTTAACAATTACTAAAACAGAAGGGTTTCACTTTGTAAGAGCAATGTCAACTAATTTTCTATAGTAATAACTGCTCATTGTTGTTAGACTTAAGAATATGTATTTTTATGAAATTCTGTCCAAAATCAAGATGGCTCTACAGAAGAGTTTTGTACTGCTTGTTAACATCAGAGTGCATCACAAATTACAGAAAAAAATCAGAAGGAAAGACCTATGTGGGTACACTGCTGTCTCATACCACTTAGAAAATACAATACTAAGGTTGTTTTGTATTATTTCTTTATTTTCATTGTTCCATTTGCTAGCTTCGAAATTGTTTTGAATTTAAAGCATTTTGCTCTGTCTAAAAAAGGACAGAATATAATCATGGAATAATTTGGGTTGGAAGGGACCTCTGGAGGTCATCTGGTCCAACCATCTGCTCAAAGTAGAACTAACTTTGAAGTTAAATCAAGTTGTTCAGCCCTATTTGTGAGGCCCTATAACAGATGTTGTTATGGTTTTCTGAATGACAGGGAATTTGTCCTTTATGAATACCAGGCTGCAGAAGCCACCTAACAGTTTATTGCAGTGCTCCTTCAGATCTCCAGAAGGCATGGTCGTGTCTCTTGACATTCAAAGGTAGTTCTGCCATTACTACAAAGAAGTTGTATTCCTCGGTGTCATTTGCAGATGTGCCTCTAGTAAGCCAGTGAGAGAACACAATGATGACATCAAGGCTGAAACTCTTGTTTTTATGTCCCTCTGAATAGAATTAATCTGACTGATATCATGAAATAGAGGGGATGTTGCAAACTATTACCAAAGTAGCTTTATTATGCAGTAAAATAATTGCTTATCAGTACTCAGAACTGAATACAGTGGTTGAGTTAAAGTCTAAGTGGAAGATCCTATTTCCATATTTATATATCATAATGTGCCACAGTTTGTTAGCTGGAAAGACCTATGTAGGCCAGTTCTTCAAGTGTCATTTCTTAAGTCCCATTAGCTTCAGTAAGCATGAGGCATGAATGGAATGTAGGTTCTATACTTTACATTAAAAACAAGTAAGCAAGCAAACAAACAAACAAAAAACACAACTTGGAAATAATCAGCTTGAATGCTTCAGTATGATAGCAATAATATCTTTTCATCAGGAGGTATGCTAGTAAGAGTAACTGCACACTTCAAGCAGTACAAGGTGCTTAGCAAATGCACATAATTTTGCCAGACAGTCATCACAAAAGTGTATTGTAATTATATGAATACAATGGCTTCTTTCTGAAAGAAGAAAGTGTCTTTCACTTGTTGCCTCTGATTTAGGCCTGGGATTAGAGAAACATGGTACATTCCTTAAGCAGCATGAATTCTGCTTTTGTAAATGAAAAGAGGAACTTGCTTGTGGCCAGATTTTTTGGCCATCTTGACTGTGTGAAATTAGAAATTATGTGCTATTTATGTCAAGTAGTGGAACCAACTTAAACAGCTCATGTTTAACTCCTTGGTGCTGGATTCACAAAGTACCATCTGTTACCAAGAATCGATGCACTCTGAAACACCTACTTAAAAGAATTAGCTACTTAATTATTAAGATCCTCAGTATCTTCTGCATTAATCAAGTCTGCAAGTGCAAAAATAATTTCATATTTACTCTGTTCCACAGTGGTTTGGCAACTTAGAGAGCTGAGGATTTGGACCTCAGCTGAGAAGTCTTTAAGTTGTTGCAAAGTTGCATATATTTATGATGTAAAAATAAGATATATCTTATAAACTGGAGGAGAAAAAACAAACAAACAAAAAAAACCCACTTTATTCTTTATGAGGTTACTTCTGCAGTTCTCATCACTTGCTGCAGTAACTCCCATACATGAAAATATTAGAATGTAATTTAGTATGATTCTTTTCAGCATATTACAATAATATTTTCTAACCCAGCACACTGTCTTTCCTACCATTTTCTCAGTGCTTGTTATTTGAGTATAAGGTAACTGTCTTTGTTCAAGTAAAGCTTTAGGTTCCTTCACTTGTCTTTTAATGAAGTCTATGTGCATTTATGTCCCCCTGGTTAAATAAAACTTTTAAAGTACTTCTAGATATTTAAAATCAATATATATGCCCCTTGTTTTGCTAAAAAAGACAAATATTTAAAATGCATTAAGACTTGGCTTCAGGCTTCTTTCTTTGTTCTGGTAAATGCTAAAGCAGAAAAAAAAAAAGAACACTTAAAACAGGGAGAGGCAAAGAATCCTCCATTGTCTGATAAATCAACCAAACGAGAATAATGAATTAAATTACAGGGAAGAATAAAATGCAAGGCAAGGCAAAGCAAATAGAAAGCTGCCACAAATGCTTTTAAAACCAGATCTTAGGAAAACAAAATTAACTTTCACTTAGTTCAGGGAGATAAATGAAGTGACTGTATGTGCTCACTGCTTGCAATAAGGTATTTCATATGGCAAGTTTTAAAATAATTGAAAGCTTTCCCAACATTATCCTGTGGTCCTTTCTCACGCAACTAATACCATTGAAATTAATGAAACCCTTCAACGACAGTTGGAGTTTCTAGTTGTTATTTTAAATAATTCAATAGTAGTTTCTTGACACTAAGGAATTACTTAGTTTGGTACTAACCGTTGCTTTGCAAGATCAGTGTTTGAACAGCTGGCCATCTCCTAATCATAGATATTTAAGCAGTAAAATATTTGTACTTGAAGGTATCACTGTAGTGCAGATGGTTCTTTCAAAAAGAAGATCTTACTGTTAATTATAGTGACGTACACAGCAATGTATTTATCTTGTGTTTCCATGCAAATATATTGGCTCAGCAGAGGTTGATTGTGGGAGTATACATAATGTTCAATGGTACTTAGGGATTTAATTGGTAAAGTTGGCCCCAAGCACAGCAATCTTTGACTAGATCAACTGTTCAGAAATTCACCAGGAGACATTGCATAATTTTACTTTCCCACATGTGCTAAAGCTGATTCAGATACCTGTATCGTATGGACTTCCCCAGCATTCTTTCTGGTGAGGCTGGACCATATGAGGTTCAACAAGTCCAAGTGCCAGATCCTGCAATTGGGGCACAACAACAACAAGCAACACTACAGGCTGGGAGATGAGTGGTTAGAAAGGAGTATTGGTTGATAGTCGACTGAATATGAGCCAGCAGTGTGCTCAGGTGGCCAAGAAGGCCAACAGCATCCTGGCTTGCATAAGAGGTAGTGTGGCCAGCAGATCTAGGGAAGTGATTGTCCCCCTGTACTTGGTTCTGGTGAGGCCACACCTTGAGTACTGTGTTCAGTTTTGGGCTTCTCACTACAAGAAGGACATGGAGGTGCTCGAACGAGTCCAGTGAAGGACAACAAAGCTGGTGAGGGGTCTGGAGAACAAGTCTTACAAGGAGCGGCTGAAGGAGCTGGGGTTGTTGCCTGGAGAAGAGGAGGCTCAGGGGCGACCTTATCGCACTCTACAGGTACCTTAAAGGAGGCTGTAGTGAGGTGGGGGCTGGTCTATTCTCCCACGTGCCTGGTGACAGGACGAGGGGGAATGGGCTGAAGTTGTTCCAGGGGAGGTTTACATTGGGTATTAGGAAGAACTTCTTTATGAAAGGGTTGTTAGGCATTGGAATGGGCTGCCCAGGGAAGTGGTTGAGTCACCATCCCTGGAGGTCTTTAAAAGACATTTAGATTAGAGCTTAGGGATATGGTTTAGCGGAGGACTTGTTAGTGTTAGGTCAGAATTTATGATCTTGGAGGTCTCTTCTAACCTAGATGATTCTGTGATTCTGTAATGCTATCAGCTATAACTGTCGTGGGGAGTTGTTCCAGAGTTAAAAGAATAGCCTGTCAGAAGTATTCTTCTGTGTTTCGTACTCCTTCTTAACTTTGCCTCACATAGGCCTAATCTAATTCCAGGAATAAACTTTTTGTTATCTCACTGCTGATTTTTAAAATCTCTTTCTTTTTGCCTCCTAGAAGAGAGTGAAAGCAGGAGCACTTACATTTACATTATACTTTATGAACTGACTACAGGGCTTGAACTATATGGTTTGCATTTGGTTTATGTCTAAATGTGAAGAGCCAACAGTACTTAAAATGTTGCTGGTAGGAGTCACAAAAAATCAACAAATAATAGAATTAGTGAAGCAGATAAATGTGCAACTTCTCAAATAGTATGCAACTTTAAGATCACATTTACAATAGCAGCAGTCTCAGGGGCATCTCCACTGGAAATGAGACAATGTTGGGGAGGCTTTTTAATATCACAGTTTACTGCCTTTCTTCATGTTTCTACAGACGCAACAGAAAACCTCAAATGACTGCCTTTTACTTGCTTCCAAACCTCCATACCTTAAAGGGTAGGTGGTTAAAGGTCTTGATTTGAGAGATTTAGAGGCAAGTTTCTCCAGTGATTAGTCACAGGAATGTAATTGGAAATTTTTCAAAGCCTGCCAGGAAATCAAATAAGAGAAGCCAAATCAGAACTACCTACTGTGGTACCAGAGCAAAAGCAGCACAGAAGGCTGATTTTGCTTAGCAGATCACCACTGATGTGTGCTGAAGACAGACTGTGGCTGTACTGGACTACTTACACCAAAAATATTCACTAAACTAGTTCTAACACGTTGTCTGGTTAATTCACACATTGTGTCATTTTAAAATTTACATAGTGTGTGCTGTTCACAAGCCCTCACTCCAGAACGCTTATAAGTAATTGTGAAAATATATTCATTTTGATTTAGGAGGTTGAAAGAAGTCCTCTTTTTACTCTTAACCTTAATAACTAAAAAATATATTTTCAAAAGCAGTATCCCCAAACTGTATTACTAGGTCATTTCCAGCAAAAGCTTTGCCTTACATCCTTACACAATCATACGTGAAGCAATCCTACCATTCCTACTGTGAATTAAAAGATCCTGAGGTACTGTAGGTTATCAGGACACCTTTCATCAACTGTGGTGTAATAACCATCTGTAAGTGCTCTCAGCATACCTGAGTTCCTGGTGTGGCATGCCATGATGCACACCATGAATGGCCAGTTTAAGAACTTGTTGGAGCATTTTGCATGCATTGTACATGTACGTGTACTGTCAATTTTTTTCTGTCCATACGGTATGAAAGAGAAGGGAGTGGCAGGTGCATCTCTGCATCTTCTCCCACTGAGTAGTTAAGTTGGCTGTATACCTGGACTCTGGAAATGGGAAGAATTCCCAGATTCCCTACTCTCACTATAGCCTCCCCACTTACATTAAGGTCAAGATTTGACAATGTTACACAGAAGGCTAACCTTTGTGACAGAATGCTCATATTGAGCCTTGGACTTGTTTATATATATTTTTTTTTTCATTAAATTCTATTTTTGTATGCTTAAATATATTTGAAGGTTTGTATGGTGCTTCTATTCAGGATACAAGCAGCTGTTACGAGACTTGGAGTTTACACAAGGCAAATTTCCCTGTAATAGAAAACCAGAAAGAAATACTGTTGAACTAACTTTATATAGGATGTTGTGTGTGGGAAAGGGAGTGGCAGTAGAGATAATCTGGTTTAGAGGTGATTCCAGACTTAAATCCTTTAATACAAACATCCTTAAACCTTGAACCTTTAAATCGTAAACCTAGATATGGAAACAAACACTGTGGCTCAGACCCACCCTTAAATTATATATTAATTTTTAATATAATTTTTGGAAAGGATTATTGTTGTGTTATGCAAAGAGTGTATTCTGTAGAAAGAATGTTTGTTTTAAATTGAATAATGTGAGAAACGGAATATTTGCAATTTAAACAATGCTGCTCATGTTCCATGTAAAAGTTGGAAACAATATCATTTGCCTTGTTAAGAACTGTTTATTGAATGTAGTTTAAATATCAGCTGAGGGGGTTGGTGTTTATTTTAATCATACTGCTTGAATAGGTGATCATTAAAAAGTTATTGTTCTCAGGTGTCATGAACACCATGCATTTCATAACCAAACATTTGGCATTTTTGATTTTTTTTCTACCACTGGGTGAATCAATACACAGGCAGCTAAAGTGCCAGAGTAGTTTTCGTTTTAGTCTTCTAAGAAAACTTGGCTAAAATTCCAGAGACAGAGCACATCAACATCATAGTTTTTTACAGGGGAAAACACATTAGGTTGGTCTCTTCCAACCTAGATGATTCTGTGATTCTGCGATACATTGTGTTGACCTACCTATCCTAAGACTGGCAGCTCACTTAAGTAGCATAGGTAAAATATAAAATATAAAAATAAAATGCAAAATATAAAAAATAAACTTACTATTCCATCATTATTTCTTGTCCTGTCATTAGCCTCAAATTTCAAATGTTGATGAGAAACTCCATGACTCATAGAGGAATAGAACAGCTTGTAAACCAATATTGAAGAAATAACTGTTATGATCAAATATTGCTGAGATCATATTTTGCTTCTCTGCTGTACACTGAAGTACTCTCTCTCAAACCATTTCTCAGTCATACTGTTATTACAGCATGACACTGTCGAGAGTAATAATTACCAAGTGGATCACTTTATACTAATCATGTCTTCAAAAGTGAAGCATCTAGTAGTAAATAACAGTGCTTCATTTATTCAGTTGATTTTTTTCCAAATTTATGCCTTTCCTACATATTTTTTCAGGACCTTTCCAGCAATTGGTTTTTATCAGAAAATCTGTTTATGAAAGCTGGTGAATTTTATAATTTTGTATTTCCATGGAGAATGGTGGCCTGATAAACAGATGAATGGAGGGCTGAGAGAGCAGAAGACAATTCATAATATTCTATCTCAAATATTGGCATAATAGTTCTTGGTGTGGAAATATGGGAAAATTATGCTGCCATTCATGCTTGTGTGAGAATGGTGGCTTAGAAGCAGTGTTGTACTGTATTATATCCACACCTGCAAAGGTGCATCAGGGGTTGCATACTGAGAAACTATAGGGCAGGAACAACCTATTCCTATTTCTTCAAGAAGTCTTTGACCTGTACACAGCTTCAGGCATTTCAGAGATGATAAAATATTTTTCTTTATATAAGACATAAATTTCACCAGTTACTATTTCGCTATTTACTATTTACCATAGCAGAGCTACACTATTTAATACAAAATAAATATTTTTGTCCTGGGTGGTATATTATTTGACAAAGTATTTATGCAAAGCTTCTGCTATAACTTTGCCCTAGAAATAATCAAGCTGGTCGATATTGAGACATGCTTCATGCGCCCTGAGCTAACTCTGCCCTGGGCTATAATATTAAATATAAAATCTTTACCCAGTCTGATTAAACTTGCTATAGTCAATTTTTAGAGCAGTAATGCTGCAAGGCATGCAATCCAGAAAGGAAACTACTTAATGTTGCTATATCTCCTTCTTTGTATTATTCTAAAACAATTAAAGACGTGTTCAAGACCATATTTTGACCATAGTTTGTATGGTCATTAATGTCTTGATCTTGTTGGATACTAAACTTTCTGGCCTTATCCATTAGCTACTCTTAACTATTGAAGTCAACACAACTGTTGCTATGCTTAAGTGCTTTGTTGAATCAGGGCCAGAGTGCTCAGAAGCTGGTAAGATCAACCCCGCAGTAAGAGAAAAGAAACAAAAAACATGTGGCCAGTCACAAGTAATCATTGCAGTTTTGGTGTACAAAGCATCAGCTCTAGCAATATATAATAGACCCATGGGCTTAGCTACATGCAAAACAAATTCCTTCAGTAATTTTCTTACTAAATAGCTTCACAGAAACTACAGTCTGTTTATGGCATTCTGTTTGAAGGAAGGTTAGGTTGGAATGAAGGTAGCAGGTTTTCATATGCAAATTGTCTTCCAAACTTTGATAACAGCCATTTTGCACATGCAGTTAATAGGTTAATTATAATTGGGGGTAGGGGTGGGGAATTGGGTCAGTTTCCTGAGGTAACGACAAGAAATACACAACAAAACACCATTTATTTACAGGAATACTTTTGAATGTATGCTATTTTTATTGAATTAATATTTTTGTGCTGTCAGGTAAAGCTTTTAAATCTATGTTTAAATCCTCCCTCCCTCCCTCCCTCCCTTCCCTTCCTTCCTTCCTTCCTTCCTTCCTTCCTTCCTTCCTTCCTTCCTTCCTTCCTTCCTTCCTTCCTTCCAGCATATTTAATTCTAATGGGGAAACCTATTAGATACTGCTTATTAGTTATTTCAAATCCTGTTGCTTTCCAGCAATAGATGTTGTGGTTTGGCCCAACAGACAGCTAAGCATTTCACAACCATTCATTCACTAACTCCATGCCACAGTGGCATGGGGGAGAGAATTGGAAGAAAAGGGCAAAAAACTCACGGGTTGAGATAAAGACAGTTTAATAAGGCAGAAAAAGAAGGGAAAATAATAATAATAATAATAATGATAAAAGAATATACAAAGT
The DNA here is from genome assembly GCF_047663525.1 of Anas platyrhynchos. Lineage (NCBI taxonomy): Eukaryota > Metazoa > Chordata > Aves > Anseriformes > Anatidae > Anas > Anas platyrhynchos. The sequence continues at coordinate 132,405,424 of NC_092587.1, forward strand.
GAGGCACAATGAAATTGATCATCATCCGCTGACCAAAGCCCAACCCGTCCCTGACCAGTGGCACCCACCTCAGACAACCCCCCCAGTTTTATTGTTCCACATGATGCCATGTGGTGTGGGACATCCCTTTGGCCAGCCTAGATCAGCTGTCCTGGCTGTGTCCCCCTAGCTCCTTGTGCACCCCCACCCTTCTTTCTGGCAGGGCAGCACAAGAAACTGAAAAGTCCTTGGCTCTGTGTAAACGCTGCTCTGCAACATCTAAAAGATTGGTGTGTTATCAGCATTGTTCTCATTCCAAGTCCAAAACACAGTGCCATACTAGTTACGAAGTAATGAATTATCCCAGCTGAAACCAAGACAATGTTAGTGTGTTTACCAATGCCAAACACTTTTCTTCCGATTAAGCCTTCATTTGAGCTGCTGTTGTTGAACAAGTCTGCTTTGAAATGTTGTTTTCCATCAAATCCCATTTGATTTTTCTTTCTAGTAAGTTTCTGTGATTTGGTTGCCCACACAGTAATACTGTCACAGCTGGCATTAATTAGCATTTTTATACCAAATTGCAGGCACACGTCATTCAACAGCCATCCATCAAACAGAATAATATAGAACTATAGGGCTGAAACACTTCTACAGCAGAGACTGTTACCATTATCACCACTTGACAGGCATGGAGCAGAGGTAGGGAGGTAAGAAGTGCTTTGCCTAAAGACTTCCAGCCAACCAGCAACCCAGCTAACCCCAGTACCCAAAACAATCTGATGCAATTTACTTGCTGTAGATTAAAGGAATACAAAGAAATACATGCCTCTTAAATGTTTGTACCTAGTCTCCTGGAGTGGTAATAGGTTGCTGTGATATTGATGTTGCTGGGCTGCATGAACAAACTTCAGTGCTGCTTCTGCCCATGCTTATGCTGATTCTCTATCTACAAAGCAGACTTCAGCTCCTCTTGATTGTCAAGTTGGCAACCTTCTGTCAAGTTGGCACCCTTCAGGAGCAGTAAATACAACGTGGAAAAAAAGTATTTGAGGCAAAGAAAGGAGCTGTCTGTAGTAACATGGCAGAAAAAAGAAACCACATTAGATGAAATTATTCACACCGCTGGCATTACTGGAAATGTATAGCAAGATAAATATGTGGAAAGTGTTGGCAAAGAAGAGCAATAGACATTACTTATTTTATTTGGTTTATTTTTCAGAAATGTATTTTCCAGAAAATGTAGAATCATTTAAACCAGAAAATCCAGCTGTGAAAAATTGCAGGATTACCTGGCATTGTGATGGGTGATTTTTCTAAGTGAATCTCAAAGCTTCAGGTGATGTCTGGAGATTATGAGATCTAGCAGACATAAAATGTAGGCCAAGGGCATTCCTATTAACTGTCATGCAGAATATGTTGCAGTACTTTTAGCAAATTTTCGATACACAGTGTTTAAATTGTGCATAGAAACCAGTACTTTTCAAAGTGTCAAACTGAGGTACTTGTTATTAATTGACTTGTAATTCATTGACATTAATAACATTTTGAGATGCTTTAACATTTTTTTTTTAAAGATACATAATAAATGTGCACTTTCCTCAAACATATATTAATTAATAAAAATATATTAATTTTTATTAGAATGGAACAGAAGAGTTTAGTTTACAGAGGGGGAGAAAGAAGGTAAATTTGGCAAAGAACATCTTCATAAATACAGTGAAAGCTTTGTGTATTCATTTGAAAATAAAGGCTGTTTTTAGTTGGAACATAAGAGGGAGGGAATCAAAACAGACATCTTTTCAACATCCTTTAGAGCAAGCCCAGATCACTACATTTCTAGTTAGAGATATGAGATGTCTGTTCAACAAAGTTAGAAGGAAAAGAGCTAAGCGTTTGTGGAATTTTAAGAACATGCTCATGTGATGCCCGTATAGGAATGTTTTTATTAGTTTAGGAACTCATTTTATACTTCAGAAAATTTACCTTAAAAATCATAGCAAAAATAATTAACATTAGCTATTAATTTCTTTGGAAGCATTAGTTCTGTGCAATTGTCTGAAACATCAAGAACTCTTTGGCTTGGGCAGCTAAAGATCATGTCCATGTCAGTATCTTTAGGTGATTTCTTGAAGTGACTCATGTAAAATATTTTTATGGTTTGCCTTTTTTGTTGTTGTTGTAAAGAAATAATTGAACAAAAGTACAAACAAAAGTACAAACAAAAGAACAGAAGTAATTGTTTGAGTACTCTGCTTGCAGTAAAAAAGTTCTTTAAGGAGTTCTTACTTAAGTGACTATTCTATTGACTAACTTCACAAGCTTAGAGATGCTTAAAAGTCCTTCAAGTCACATGTTTCTATGCAAATATTTTCAGTTCTGGGAAAGATGATTGCTCACAATTTGTGCTTGGTGGATGAGTCTTTTTAGTGTTAAATGGCATGCTTTCTAATCAGAAGAACAAGGGAGTTACCAAACTTTCTAAAGACTTCCAATTGGAAGAATCAAGAAAACTCCTAACTATTAAGAGGAGATGGATTTTATATTAAAAAAAAAAAAAAAAGAAAGAAAGAAAAAAAAAAGGTTTTATAATGTGTTATATAAGAGAAAAATGTGAAATATCTGAGAACTGAAATGAAGGATTTTGCCATTTCTTTGCAGTGATATGTTCCCATTCTAGAACAGTTAGCAGAGCTTTGTGATAAAACTGCCAGAAATCAGTCCCAGTAGATACTGGATATTCTGTAAATATTAACTACTCAAATGACTTTTCGGAAGAAGTTACGGCTGTGGATTACAGTGTATTGACTTCATCTGGACTTAATGCACAACCATTAGCTTTGGAGATAGTGACTGACATTCAACTAGGATGCAGCTTGAACTGTTTGTCCAGTACCTGTTGCTGAGTTCTAATGGACAGCTGAAAAGAAAAATCTTAATAAAGTTACATTGGTGATCTCAGTGGAAGGAGAAAAGAAGGCTAGTATAAGCTTTACTTTTGCATGTGCTGTAAACACAGAATGAGTTGCATAAATACTAAACTCTAGAGCCATAAACTTTATAAGCAGTTCTGGGAAAAAAAAAGTGTATTTTCATCTTTCTTTCTTTTTTTTTTTTATTCTTTTTTTTTCCTTTTTTTTTTTTAATATTTTTTTTTCTAATTGAAGTCTCTTGTGTGGCTTTTTAGATCATTCCATACATCTTGCATCATTCTAATTAAAAAAAAAATTAAGAAAAAAAGAATTTCTAAAGCAATCTTGTCATTTAATGTGCATACTTCATTCATATATATACAGTTTGAGTTCTTCATGCCTCTAGTTGTATTTAATTAAAAAATGTCCAACTTTTCCTGAGTTTTGGAAAAGTTTCTGTCTCAAATAGGACCTATTTTTCTGTTATGTTTCAGTTTTGCAACCCATATTACTCAAGCTTCATGAAGAATATGCATGCAAAACCGTTTCTGAAATAACTTTAGTTATGTATTGACTCAAAATAAAGAAAATCTTGTTTGTTTGTTTGTTTGTTTGTTTTTCAATATAGGTTGCTATAAGAATACCAGGATTCCTTTGTTCGTTTTGTTTAAATATAAAAATATGAAATTGTGGTTATTAAAAACATTATTAAAAACATTAATTCTATATTTACAGTCTCAAGTTAATAAGAGAAGCAAGAGTGACATAAAAAGTTTTTTGAACCTCTTCCTGATTTTCTAGCTCAAATAGATAAGTTATTTTGAACCACAGCTGTTTATGAATGAGTGACTAAGGGTTTGCTAATGCACAAGAGGCGAATTAGGAAGGAAGGCAAGAACTGTGAGAGAGAAGAAGCTGCTGAAAAGCTCACAAAATAAATAGATGTGGAGCTACAATAGAATCCAAACAGCTTTCTGCAGTGCCAAAAGCTGAAAATACCAAATATTTTGGATGACAACTGATTTAATTACATTTCTGGAAAAAGGCATAGTGAACCTCTGGACTGATACATCTGTGTGCTGAGTTGATGTAAACTCTTGATTCTTGGTATTTTGTAGCTTTACAAAGAGCAGTCTACCTTACATACAGATAGTTTAAATGATAAGTTCTAATTATCAGATAATATGCAATCAATAAGAGATTTCATCATTGCAGTCGCTATGGTCATTTGGCACAGGCTGCACATTGTTAATATAGTCAGATTAAAATAGCACACAACACTTTCAGATCCCAGGAGAGGGGTACAAGCAGGTGATAGGCAATAATTGAGTTAACTGGAATAGATAAAATCAGATGAAACCTACTTCCAAGTGCACTGTGATTGTGTCTTCATCCAAGAGGCATATCAAATGGGAAAAGCCCAGCAACCAAGAGGCAAGTGAAAGCACATCCAGTTATTTATTTGTTTCTGAGTGAGAGGGAATAATCACAAGGCAACAATTTATTTCTTTATACATTTCTTTTTGAGAGCATTTGGAGTTCTGAAGAAAACACACAAATAATTAGCATACGTGTTATGAAGACAAGTGCTGCAAAAATCTATTTCAAGGAGGTTTCTCATCAGTCTTTTTTACTAGAATACTATTTTAGCTAGTTTCAGACACTAATTATATTCTCTTTAATTTATAATCCTTCCCTTCTGCATCCAACTTGCTCATAGCAGTCTAATGCCAGACCAGCCCTAAGGGCAGCAAAGATATTTGTTTTCCCTCTTGGAACCCACAATCAGGCTCTTGGCATTAGTGGCTATGTCATACCAAGTTAATTAATAATATCAAACACATAATTTTGCATCCTCTGTACTGAGAGGAGAACTAAATCCAGAAAAAAAAATAATAATAAAAAAGAATATTTTTTACTTTGAGTTTTTCTTCTTTTGTCTAAGTCTTTATTGCTCTTTGGTTTTCTTCCTTATGCAATCAGTATTGAGAAAAACAGCTATAAATTATTATGGTTATAGTTATTTGTAGGGCTCTCAAACAGTGAAGAGCTGGAAGTTGCTTGAAAGCTTCTGTTTGAAAACATAGTGCTGTAAGTTTTGTCACTCAAGACTTTGGTATTACTCCTAAGAGTCAGAGATAGAATTTTATTTTGACAGATACAAAACAGGTCTTATGATACATTCTGAAAAGACAAATCTCAGGATTTTGCAGGCATTTTCACATACCTCCAGGCACAGATTTCTCAAGTAGTGCCAGACACAGCAGTGTTGCAATGCTCTGACAATATAAACAGTCATGGGCAGTTGGCACAAAGTCATTCCGTTCATTTACAAGATATTCAGAAGGGGGAGCATTAAGATTATTTTTAATACTCACGTAGATGCTTACATTTCTGAAAATGATAATTCTCTATTTTAAAGTCAACATGTTTGCTGATATGGCTTAAATTACATAACTGTATAATACTTTCTCCATTTTATTATTGTGTGCTTATGAACAAGTGAGGAATTACCAACTCTAGAATACTTAAAATTCCTATATATATTCATATATATACACATATATGTGTGTGTATATATATATAGGTAGATATATATATATAAAATTGAGAAGTTTCAATGGTGAAAGTGTAATTATGTCTTCTCCTCTTTTTTTGAACCATTTAGATATCAACATGAATCAATTCCAAGTCCACTGGTTACTGGAGTCCTGTGCACACAATGACACCAAGGGACTTGGGAAAGTAACTGAGCTGACTTATGTAAGTCTCCATTAAGACTTGTGCTTGACTCTGAATAGTTTCTAAACAGCAAGTGAAAGGATAGTTCTGTAACATAACACAGTATGTTTCATACTATATTTCACATATTAGTAATCATAGAATGACTTGGGTTGGAAGGGACCTTAAAGACCATCCAGTTCTAACCCCCCCACCAGGGACATACCTTCCAATACATCAGGTTGCACAGGGACTCGTCTTGAAAGACCAAACTGGTCTTGAATTACTGTAGGGATGGGGTATCCACAGTTTCTCTGGGCAAGCTGTTCCAGTGCTTCACCACCCTCTGAGTAAAGAATCAGTAAGAATAAGTAAGAATGCTTCTTTTTTACTTTCTTCTTATGCAAAAGATAGAAATTATGCACCTGGAGTATTGTTTTATGTCTGTTTGTTTGTTTTGTTGTTGTTGTCTTAAATCCAAGCTAAGCTAAAATCATAATACTTTGTTGGTGTTATTCGGAAAACAAGAGCAGACAAATTTATAGCTAAGTACCTATATATTTCTACAGCATATAGAACACAGGGCTTGATTTATAATTAGAACTGTAAGACTCTATCAAAGTGTAAATACTGACAAGTAATAATAGTAATTAATAAGATAGGTTTCCTTTTAGACATGCGGGTATGTTTCACAACCCTGAGGAGAATAATAGAATTAGAAAAACAGAACAATAGTTGAAAAATACTAGAAATTAAATCTGAAAGTTGCACAGATATCAGATAAGGAGAAAAGATACATGTAAGGACGTCAGATCAAATATATGTTACAGTTTCAGTTCTTCGTACTTACATTGTTGGTAATCTGGTATCATCTAGACATCATATTGTATCTGCAAGACATTATTTGAAAAATACAATACTGTGATGAGTGCATCACAATTGATTTAGTGGGTTATGTTGAATGGAATAAAACATAATTCACCTGTACTTCTTACCATGAACTTTACTACCAGATCAATTCAATGGAGTTAATGGCATGTAAAAGTAGAGTAAATCATAAGAAATAATTTCTCACGCAAGAAGCTGTTAGCTTGTAAGATTTATTACTTCATGGGGTTAGCAAAGCAAATATTAGCAGTGAATTAAAAAATGATTGTAATATAATGTTACAATCAATCAGTGTCAATATTTCAAGGTATGTTCATGAAGATAGGAGAAAGTTTATATTTAATAAGTTTAGTTCCACCTGAGGTCAAGATAGATTCTTCGTACATCTGGCCAACACGTTGTGGGATTGGTTCATTTATTTATTTATATCAGTCATTTTACAGCAATATGTTCAATCTACTTTGTGAAACTGTGTGTTTCTTTTCAGGGCTCATTTTTATTACAAACTCTCAGAAGAAGACTGATGCTACAAAGGGTTTGATAGTCAATATAATTGTTCAAGATGTATAAAGGCCTTAGGCTTTGAGTGTTGAGCATTTAGTTTCTGGTCCATGGTTTTATGGACATTGCAATTAGAACATTTGCTATTCTCAGAGTGTACTTTGAGATGCATATGAAGCCTCCTAAAATCCAGCCCAAACTCCACATTACGAACAGGTATCTGTTTTAATGAGTGAATGGGAAACATTGGCTACAGGAAATAGCCTGAAATCTTGCCTAAATATACTATCATCTTTAAAAAAGAGTCAATTTACAGTCATTAATAAAATAAAGGAACAGTTTTGTTTGTCTGTTTTGTTTTTCTTAAAAAACAAAACAAAACAATACAGTTAACATTTAAGTAGGAATCAAACCTGTTATAATACTCTCACAGCAGGTGGAAGATGGAGAATCAAGTCCTTTCTGAGCCCAACCTCTGTATCCTATTGGAAATGACCTTCAAAGAGAAGTTTTGACTAACTTGGCTTGGGATTCACTTCCAAAAAAACAGGGAGTTGTGTAGAAAAAACTTGGAGACTAGTGATCCTGAAGTGAAAGAAAGAAAGATCTAAAAGGCAGTGAAAGACTTGGGACCTTAGCCAGAAAGGTATTATTGGACATTCTCCCAGAAAAAAAAAATGTATATATATAAATAAAGCGAACAAACAAAAAACACTTTTTTTTTTTTTCCTCATAATTTGATTTGTGCTAAAGCTTTCAGGCTGTGATATTCAAATATACTTTAGACAACATTTTAAGTTAAAAGGACACTTACACTTTGTGTAAAGTTTTTTCAGTCACTGTCTTTAAAACAGCTGTGGAGTTTATCTTCTTGATAATAAGATAGAAGTAGTTAATGTACTAAAGGGGAAAAAAAAAAGTGCATCTATAATGCCACACCGACTTTGAATGCACTTTAAAAAAGTTAAATATAGATGAAGCCTGTCATTTACAGCAACTTAACTCATCTTTCTTACATTTATTTAATTCAATTAGCATTTACATCCTCACATTGCTACCCTCACTGCCATCATGTCAGAGACTGTTCTTAATGTTAGATGCTAGTTTCTTTGATAGAGCATGGTGAAGGAACTGCATAGAAAGGAAAGGCATGTTGAAATGCCATGCTAATGTATTTTACTACTTAAAATAAGTATAACATATGCAATGTTTGCAACATATGCAATGTTTGCGTTGTTGACTGAGTAAAAACTATGTTGGCATGTGTTAAGCATATCAGGAAAATATTTTATTGGAGAAAGCTTTTCATCTTCTGCCATCCCTCACCCCCCCACCCCCCCCAGGGATCTATTTGCATCATGCTCTCTTTTTGTTTTTCCTGTTTTCCTGTTACAGGAGAACTACATGATTCTGAAGGACCTGTCGTTTGCATGCAAATATAAAGTAACTGTTTTGCCTGCAAAATCTAAAGGTCGTTTTAAAGCTGAGAGTATTTTCTTTGTCACCCCACCTTGCTCTGCATTTAAAGAAAGAAACCACAAGCACATTAATTGTCCAGCTGAAGGAGGTAAGACGTGATTTGGAGAACTTGCCAAATAGTTTCAAATGTACTTACAGTCACCAAGAAAAGTCTTTAAAGGAAATTCTAAAATAGTATATAAAAGATTCAGAAGAAAAAAAAAAAAAAAGATTAATGCTTATGTGAAAAATCAACTAAATAGCAGTATAAATTTAAGTTGCCACATTCCTGTTTGTCAATTAGGTAAGAATTTTAGTGAACTGGTTACGAACACATGATGGCATTTGTTATCACATAGTTTTTAGTGCAAGGAGGAAGTTTCTCAGTTACATTAACTATAACGATGAATGACAGATGTAAACATAAATATGATGGCATGATCCATCTTTTGAATGTTTTACTACTGATGCAAGCTGCTTTTTCAGTTTGATTTAGTTTAGGTTAATGCTTCTCTTAAATAACAAATAAAGGTGCTCATACCTGGTAGAGTGTGGCTACAATTCAAGGTATAGCTAAAAGATCATGGTAAATCACAGAATCATGGAGATGTTAAAAAAGATCTCTAATCTCAGCTAATCCAGCCATGCACTTCAAGTGGGGCTATAGCCAGCACTAGGTCAGGTCAGCCTTAGCTTTGTGAAGCCAAAGTTTCCAGCATTACAGTTTTCTTCCTGGGCAACTGCATACATTTCAGCTCCTAATAGGAGTGCCTCTATTAAATTGTACTACAGTTTTAGAGCATAAATTTTACTGTTTACCTGCATCATGGATATCTAAGGGTTTTCTTGTGGTCCCAAAACTGAAAAACAGCTCAGATATTCTAAAATACAAAGGACCCACAGGATGGCGAATGATGAATGAGACGTTTATAATTTTGTGTGGCATTGGCTTTCCTTTCTGTCATCTGTAGCTGACATAACTTGATTTGAAGTTTGAATTTGGCCCAAAACACCAGTGGAATATATCAATGATAGTCTTTGGTTAGAACTGAAATGTAATGGCAGAAAGCTGGAAGGATACTGGATAACATTAGAAAGAGAGCTCTGTCTGACCTTGAGTTGCAAAATTAAATTAACATTATTGAATATTATCTTTCAAAGTTTAGCTTATCTTTCTGCTTTCCAAATTTATAGTGCCAGTTCTACCCAAAGTGTTGGCCAAACCCGAGAATCTGTCTGCGTCTTTCATTGTTCAGGAAGGTAACATCACTGGTCATTTTTCCTGGAAGATATCTAAGGCAGTCCTTCAACAGCCCATGACAGGGTTTCAAGTCACATGGGCAGAAGTAACCACAGAAAGTCGACAGAACAGCTTGCCCAACAGCATCATTTCGCAGTCACAGATACTGCCAGCAGTAAGTTGTTTGTTAATTTCTATTGCATTCATAACTGCATGCATACGTGGCATACTTTTAATTTTTAGTGGTAACGCAGATGTCACACATAGCATTCTCTCACTCTGTGGGCAAGTTGGAGCAGGAGGTGCTTTAATTTTTCCTCCTTGTTGGAAATACAAAGCACAGCTACTCTTCTCGATGGCACATCAAACATCTTAATGTGCACAATTGTCAAATTAGCAGCCATTATCTGAGAAATGCCTAAAGGGAGGAAAAGATCATCTGTGTGTGGCAATAGATGGTTTTTATTTTCTTTTGATGATCAGGCTGTTCAGCTTGGTGGTTACTATAGTTTTACTAATTATTTGGTGTCCATGTCCATAAATTTGATGGATTTAACAGATTTTTTTTTTCCCTTTGAGTCACTCTTTGCTCTAAGAGAAGTAAAAATCACTTTCCCCTCTGTGAATATGCGTTATTGTCTAATAGACAAGTAAGTTGAGGAATACTGGATTTCACTGTTTACTGAAAGTATTACAACGGTTAATTTGAATTCTTCCCCCTATTTGCTTTAAGATGGCCTTTGCTATTTCAGTTCCTCTAGCAGAAGCAAGTGAAGAGCACTTATTTCAGACTGTCTTGCCAGATTCACCAGAGTTCATTCAGACTCAGTTGCCAGATCCACCAGAGTCAACAAAAGGACTTAAGTAGCTGGCCTTGATCCAAAGTCTACTAACAATGTTGGGAGTCTTTCCATGCACTTCAGGGACATGGATCAAAGCAACTGTCTCAAGCAGAACAGCCTGAAAATCTTTTCACAACATTTGTTTCATAAAAGAATGCATAAAATGTTTTCTTGGACACATCTTGCATTCAACACATTTTCCACAAGTCCAAGACAAGGTTCCCACAATTTTATCTTAATTCCTAGCAGACTGCCCTAAGGCTATGCCCCCTGTGTTTGAAAGCATGTTTTTCTCAGACAGAGCAACAAAGTTGACCGTGGATGCTCCAGAACTATGAGGCAAGCTACTATGCAGTGTGCAGAGCTGTTTTGTTCCACAGTAGTACAGACTCAGCGGGATCCAGACTAGTTCATTCAAAGCTCAATCTACAGTCCCAAGCGGAAGCACATTGCAGATAGAGCCTTGGTCTCTTCAGTAAGCCACGTTGCAGGATTATTTCGAAGTGGATACTCAATCGCAGACATTTGAATGCAAACAGCCACTTTAGCACAATAAGCAGTTATAGACCATGAGATGTTACTTTTCACTTCAGTTTTCATCTTTTGTTTTAGGACCAGGTGTATGGTTTATACAGTATTCCTATTTCACTTTTTAAGTTTCTAGTTCAGTTATGTCTAATTAAAAATATTTCTTTACCTTGTGTCATTGTGTTATGCTTTTATTATTATTATTATTATTATTATTATTTTATTTTATTTTTCCTCCTATGGTTTCACTACTGTGAAACCTGAAGATTTCTTTAACTGTCTATTACCGTATGTATGTATCCATTCACAGCACCTGGTTAACTTGCACAAAACCCTGGTTTGAGTTGAAATAGTATCACCTGCACTCTGAAACCACCGTAATGTATTGTATTTCATGGTGATGATCATTCACTCACTTTTGTTGGTAATCTCTGCTTGTTAAAAATTTAATATTTACACAACTAGGCTGAAGTGCACATGTCCCAGGAGCATATGAAAGAGAGTGAATGTCTAAGCATGATGTATGCATTTCTCTCTCTTTCCAACCCATTATGTATGTTGCATGTGGTGGAACAGCTTTTGTAAGATGTTTTAAGAGCAGCCTCATCTCAGTATATGCAATAATTTGTCAGTAAAGCTACACTTTTACCCCTGCCTTTTCTCTCTCTCTCATTTTCCCTTTGCTTTCTGGTCTGGCAAGAACAGTAAATAATCAGTTATTCTCACGGGCACTTTCAGCTCCCTGCTGTGTGCTTGGGACAGTGCCTACCAGAAGAGTTTGCTATGAAAATTCTGGCTAATCAGAGGACCACGCTGTGTGCGCGCTGTCCAGTGTCTCTGCCCCACAGTCTTATCCCTGGGACTGGTATGCTGTGTGTTTCTGAGGTCCTTTTTTAGCTTGGAATAAGGTGAATTGTGACTTCCAATTCCTGAATGCCCTTCAGTCAGATGTATTCCTATTTGGGAGCATTTATAAACTTTGAAATTATTTTGCACAGTTTTAAGTGACCACACAAGGTACAGAACAATAAAAAGTGAGGACAATACTGATATTTCACAATCCATCCTGCCAGAAATGTGATTAAGAACAGAAGGGATGATTTTCATGGTGTAACTTTGGACAAACCTGCTGAAATCACTGTAGCCACCCAGATTTCACTATCTGCAGCATGTACCCCAGACCTGAAAATTGCCATGAGTTAATTTATCAATTAGTAGAATTTACAGCCAGATGTAAAATAAAAACAAGTGTATTTAATGAAACTATTAAAAAAAATAAATGCTAAGGAAAAACTTGTACCTCTTACACGTGAAACTGTAACATTAGGGGAACAATGTATGCTCAAAGACAATGGCAAGCAAAAGTTCAAGACAAACCTCCTCAACCAAGTAATTACATATGTTAAATACTTCTTACAGATTTCTAAGAAAGCAATTTGTGGGTGCTAAGAGTGACAGAACCTGTTTAAACCACTGATTTGTGGGAGTAGAGCAACCATGTTTTATTTTTAGATGCCATGAGAACTAATGTAATTTATTTATTGTTAGGATCATTATGTACTCACTGTGCCCAATCTGAGGCCATCGATGCTGTACCGACTGGAAGTTCAAGTGCTGACAACTGGTGGGGAGGGACCAGCTACAATAAAATCATTCCGAACACCTGCTCTTCCTCCATTTTCACCCCACAGTAAGTGGTACCTCATTTTGTCATGTTGTTGTGAGTTAAAAAAAAAAACAAACACAACACTTCAGTCTTACACATGCAAGCAGGTTGCTTGACCCTTAGAATCTTTACTGGCTCTGGTAGAATTCCATAAACATAATGTGCATGGTATTATTATTATTTTTCTCTCTCTCTCTGTCTCTCTGTAAGAGTTTTTCAGCAGTAGTGGAATCAAATATAGTCTTTCTCTCATTCAGTTTTGTGTGGTCTTACATTTGCCACCACATTCTACCACAGGCTTTTACCTGTAAGAGAGGCCACCTTGGGTGGTCTCTCCTCCAAGTACCATCTAGGATTGGGACTGCTTAGCTTTCAAGATTAGACTTTTCTGAGATGCGTTCAGTTGAGTATGGCTATTGTATGACCATATTTCTAAAGCTGTGCAAACCTCTTAATGGCCATTACAAGCATTTGAAAATGCTTGAACTTTTCAAATTCAACAACTTGTGGAAAGACACAACTCAGTGTTGTGAAGCCCAGCAAAAATTACAGTGAATTAGTCCACTAAAGTTGTCTGGACTGAATATGCATGTAGTTGTCAGAACAGGCAGTTCACTTAAAAGCTGAAGGCTTGCAAGCTGGAAGCCTCAAGAGGCCTTTACAGGAGAATCTGGTAAATGATTGTATGATTTAGGGTTTGATATGTGCGTACTTTCTTATTCTTTTGTTTAGGACCTCATCTGAAGCAACATCATCCACACCACTATAAGCCACCCCCAGAGAAATATTAAACTGTTTCAGATGATTATATGAAAAAGTGAGAGGAAAAACTGAGCTCCCAAATGGAGGCTAGGAAAAGGCACATCTGTAGGAGCAATGAATACAGTTTTCCAGTGGAAGTTACCATGCTGTACGATCTGTATCAACTCTATGTAGTTTAGTAATCAAGAATTGTATTTGTACCAAGACAAGGATGAAGCATACAGCAAGTAAAATTTCAGTACCACTACTATTCAACAAATTGAAGATTGCATCAAACTCAACACCTGAGAGAAAATCAAAGTGTGTTTATTATAATGTTTTTGTATTTCTATGTTTGAATTAGATTGAAACAGTGTGGTGTATACAGCTTTTTCTCTTAGTGACTTCAATGTTAATATATAAAAGGTTGTCCTGTGATACATACATACCTTTGAACACTGGAGGCCATGTTGTCATTAACATGTTTAATTGATCTATTTTACTTAAATCCCTCTTACCAGTTCAAGTCCTAGAGTATTTTGCTGTTAAAGGTCTCCACTTGTCTGAAATCAGGACATAAGTAAAATAAGTAGCAGAAACAGAAACTTTAAATAGTCAATGTTTAATAACTGCAGTATCACTGCAGAGGAGAGATATGATACATTTGCATAGTCAACCACCTCTTCCAAAGTAATGTTTCAGTATGGAGATCTTCTATTATTATAGTTAATAGTTAAAATATATACAGGGTAGATGAACTATTCATTATAAAGAAACAGATGACAGTTAGTACAATTGTTGACAATTAATTGTGATTAATACAATTAATTGATAATTGTATTAATTTATAAGAATGACCTTTAAAATCCCACTATCATGTTGATTTTCTAGCTAAAAGTCTGAATAGTTAACATTCACATCTTAAAAATGGAAATTCTGGGGTACATTTATTATTCAAGTAGCTGTAGAGCTACTTTTTTGGCTTCTTTTTCTTTTGATGTATGTCTCTTTTCCCCATGGATCTTTTGAACAGAGGGATGGGTGTGTTAGCTCCATGGTATTCTGCTTACAGAAGAGTTGCATAACAATACTCAAGCATTTTGAAAGCATTGTCTTATAGTTTATTTGAATGCATTTTTCAAATTCAGATAGAAGGGTGCCCTTTTTAACCATAAGGGAATACATACTGCCTTTATTGTACAATATAAACTGTCTAGAATAATTTGCTACACAAAAAGACAACCTTGTTAGTAAACAGAAACTACTTGGATTTATCATCAAGAAGGTGTAAAGTATCTGCCAATAATCTTCTATACAAATACAATCAAAATCTAATGTTCAGACATTAGTGGCATTAGTATTTTCCTTCTCTTGATTACAAATTGGATAAAATAGGGATAAAAGAAATGCATGCCTGAAAATGAGGATCACATTTGTATTTATCATTGTAGGACATTCACAAAATAATCACATATAATTTGTCTCTACTGAAGTTTATAGTTTTGGTGAATGTGGGTTGATAGCACTGAGGGTGAAGGAAACTGAATTAATTTCTGATCCCTTGGTCATTCCAGTTTTTCTATATATCTACCTTTGCTATTAGAGTATTTTTTTTTTTTCCCCCATTCTCTTTCTACTTTGCCGGTTGTCTTTTTTGATGTGCACTCAGTGACAAAGGACTTTTACAGAAAATTTCAATTGCCATGAGATTTGAGCCTTTAACAGTTGTTTAAAAAATATTAAAGGCAATGGTAATTTTAATTCCTTCTTCTGCTGGTCTGTCACCTTATCTTTTCCAAAATACATTAACAAATAACAGATAAACTCTTCTTCATAAAATCTGTAATGTAATATTTATTTCAATTGTGGAAGATGGCCAGAGTTTCAGAGATTTTGGGAATCTGTAAGAATGTGTAATCCATACAAGACTTTACAAAGAAAAAAAATATATATGGTTTGAACTGCAGCACAGTGCAGCACTGCTTTGATGTTTAGGCTATATAAAGTAAGGATAGAAGGTATCTTGTTTTCTGAGAGTAGTTTTCTGTGGGATCAGGGCAAGTACTCAGGCTGCTTTAAAAACTTCTGTTCAAACCTTTATGTTAGAGTCTATTCCAGTTATGCTGGAGCAATTCTGTAGTGACTTGATTAATGTTAATGAAATTATGTAGCATTCATAGTGACATTGGTAAAGCATAGAACATGGATGTCAGTCGTTATTACAATGAGGCCAGACCTAGTTTGGCGATTAAACTGGAAGTTAGCAGCCCTGAGTGACCATATCCTTAGTCTTAATTGTTGAGTGGAAGCCTTGTTCTTTTGCTTGCTTATGTAAATTTATTTGAAACATTCAGTTTTTAAAAGTAGCAGTTAATGTTAAAGAACATGGAGTATGCTTTCCTTCTAAATTAGATTTTGCCCATCCAAAAAAAATAAATATGTATTTGATAAAGTAGAATTGTATTGAGCAAGTGCATTATACAGAGTCTGTTTTACAAAGATGTAAAGTCATTTTTATCCTTCTACAAATGAGTTTATCAACTCACCTTTCAAGTGATCCTCCAAATCAAAAATCAAAAATAATAAATCTACCAAGATCATGTATGGATGTTAAATTTGAAACTATGAGTGCTTTCCCAATTATTCTTTGAATCTAACAGTACCAATTTGAAGTTTCTGGTGTCTAACTCATAAAGCCTTGTTTGCTGAATTGTACAGGGTGTTGTCCTAATTTACTGGCCTAAATCACATTATACATTTAATTCATCAATAGACTTGTAATTCACTGAGTGATTCACTACTTAATGATTTATTTTCTCTAATGATGTTGCATAATACAGAATTAATATAGATATTGGGATGCTTTTAAATACTCTGCACCTTTACACTAATGTATTATTTTATGTGTACGGTTCTGATGGATTTGTCAGTTCACTTCTGGATGCATTATGTTTATCTTTATTTCTGAAAGAATTATGAGATTATGCCATTTTTGCTAGCTGCTTTGTGAAATTGATTTTTTTTTTGTTCACCAATGATTTTTCATGGAATCACATACAATGGTGTGTTCTTGTTGTATCATGGTTTTTAAGTAGTGTATAGAGTAGGGGAAATTCAAATAAGACAAAACTTGTGCTGTATGTAACATCTTGAACATTCATTAAGAATACAGCACATGGACAGTAAATAAGAGGTCTTACTTCTGAAATGCTGCACGTCCTCAACTTAGTGGCTTCAGAAAGAATTAAGGTATGTCAATACTAATAATGATATTGATGTTTGGCATGATCACACATAAAATCAAAGAAATACTCATTGTTAATACGAGTGGGAAATTTACCATTTATATTAGCAGAGGCATATAGAAACCTAAATATGGGGTAAATTCATTCAACAATAATTTAATTTCCATACTCCCTACTGGAGTCAGGGTGAGTTTCAGATAAGCAGGCTCTGATTCAGGAGGGTATGCAGAAAAGAGAACATCTATTCGCACAGAAGTCGGTTGGATGGATGTATACTTTTGCGTGTACAGTAGAGAGTGAGCTTTAGTGATGTCTTAAATAAATTATGGATGTCAGAATTGAATACTCTCTTAAATTAGGGCCTTATGGAATAAAGTATTGGACCCAGACAGTTCTAAATTCTATGTACAACACCATAGAAATTTTTATTTTTGTCTTGTGTATATGTAAATGTAGTTGTGATATTGACTTATTTATTAATTAATTTTCTTATGCTATGTGCCAGGTATATTCCTACCCTTTTGATCAGTACCTGTGAACATCAATTACTAAAAATAATATTATGCAAACTTGTGCATTGTAACCAGGAATATGACACTAATAAGCTGTTGCATGTAGTTTAAAATAATTAAGAAAACCCTCTATTTAAAAAATGTAAATGAATACCTGCAGATGTTGATGATTATATATACTTTTGCATGCCAAAACTCATTGTTCAGTTGTGGGCATGAAATGTAACGACTGTATTACCTCTACTGAGTATATTAGTAAGGTACAATTTACAAAGCTATTAACAGAGCTCTCTATGTAAAATGTTTTCTTTTTACCTAATTATATTGTAGTAGAGTTGTAACAGAACTGTTTATCTGTTACCCAAATTGGCTGTAGAATTTATGTTCATATAACAGTCATTTAAAGTCAGTATTTATTTATGTATGTAATACAAAAAAAAAATAATAATTGGTCTTACGTGTCTGTCCATTTATTTAGAGAATGAAAACAATTTGTATAAACACTTTGTAAAAAAAAAATGTAAATATAAATAGAGCCTGGTTTCTTTTACTCATTATTCTCATGTTTAGAACTTGTATATACTGTTTAGGTAATAAACTGTCCTACACTGAAGTCTTGCTACATTATCTTCTCCATACAGGATTTAAACTTTTTTTTTCTTTTTTTTTTTAAGTGGGAGATAAAGTGTTATTGAATAAAAATCAGAGTACCATTGGTACTCTACATTTCATTGTACATGCAGTCATAACATTTTATCCTTGCTGTTTGCTACTGCATTTTATTTTCTTTAGAAAGTGATCAAAATCATCTGAAGATAAATTTAGGTATCATTTAAGTATTTTATGTTGAAAAGCAACTCTTAAAGTAAAAAATCAGACTCAAGATTTTGTCTTCTTTTCCCTTGTTTCCATGAGATAGTACTCAATGGATTTTTAGTAACCCTTTGTAATACTAATTTCAAATAATTAAAATGTTTCTAGATCTGTGTCAGTGGCCTGATCCTGTAAGTCAAGATTTTTGTGATTGAAAATCATGGTGAAATCTTTGTGTACACCAGATCTGGAATGTTTTATACTTAAAAGTGCAGTATCCCATGATTTAAATGATATATTTTTAATAAATATAAATATCTGTCTTACTACAACGTTTGTTTCAAATTGTCATAGATGTGCTATCATTTTCAAATGCAATGTTTTTGGTAAATCTCTTAGCAGGTGTGCCTCTCACGTACTCTCAAATTACTTAATAACCATTTAGTTTTTGTTAACTTGAGCATAAACTCCAAATTTTCCTAATTACTTTCTCAGTAGAATAATTGTTTAGGATTTTTATTGTTTGTTTTTCATTTTACACAAATGGACAATGTTTAGCATAAACCCTTATAATTAAATTCCTCTCCAAGTTGTATTTCACCAGTGTGGTATGGTAAACCCTTATAGGAGTTATATATCAGTGTGGGTAGGTAAGTTATCATAATAAATAGATGAAGTGTTCTATGCACTGTCATTCTTTTTCTTTTTCCCCTTTCATAACTTCAAATAAATGTTCTATTCAACACTGAATTAGAAAAGATGATGACTGGATTATGTCAATCATATGAAATAAAGCAAATTTGGTATATATTGATCAGTATTGATCATTTTGATTTTGGGTTTTGTACTTTGTACTTCAGTGCAACTTGGCTCTTTTTTTTTTTTTTTTTAATATATATATATATATATATTAAAAAATCCTCCATACTTCTGTTTTCCTCTGACAGGTGTTGTATTGTCATCATCTGGATGTATGCCAGCCTCCTTGAGAAAGGCCTTGAGCCAAAACACTGGCTGAGCCTGCCAGTGACAATGCAGCATCTGTAAGGATAAAAGCACGGGAGATCATCGAACACACGGTTTTTAAATATATGAGAAAGACTCCTGCAGGCCTGAAGGGATGTGGTTCAACAGAAATGTCTGTTATGTCCCCCTTAAGATTGTGCATAATAGCGTTCCTGCTTCTACTGAAAGTGCTGGTAGCAGTATAGATTAATATTTAATATACACCTTACTATAAGCATTTACTGAGATTGTTTTGTGGGTCAGAAACCAAAGAATTAATGAACGCTTGCTGTACCCAGTTCCTCACCTTTTATGGTGATTTATTCATGTTATTTAATAATAAGCTTCATTCAGGAGGTCTCTTCTTAAAAGGATATCAACTTTGGAATGATCGGACTGCCATTTTTCAGGAGAGTTAGGAAAATGTATTGAACACAAATCTCTTTATGTTTGTGTGCAAATATATTTATACATCAAATAATAGTTCTTGCTTGTCTTTTTCACAAGCTGTCCAGTAGTATATTTGTAATTGGTTCAAAATTGGCTAACTCTCTATTTGATGGTTAGAACTGATTAGCCAGCACATTTCTCATACTTTTATAATTTTATTTTGAAAATGTTACCTGATTTAAGTGGTTCAGGCTGCGTAGTTGTTATTAGTTGTAGAGTGATAAGCTGTAATTTCCACCCTGCCATTTCTAAGTGGAAGGTAGGGGAATGAATAGACTTCACCCCACCACAAACACACACAAAAAAGTAAAGGACATACACACGTCTTATGTATTCATCCAATTTCCAGTGTTAGTAGTTGTCTGCAAACATACAAATTAACCTTTTAAATTTCTTTTTTGAGCTGTGCTGTAATGTTTATTTATATTTCAGACTTTCAGTAAGCATATCTGCAAGCCAACATCAATTAGTCTCATAAGAAGACTATGTACAAGAAAAACAAAAAAGCAAAACTTGAAACAAAAACAACCAAAAAAAAAAAACATAAGCCAAAACTTGCTATTGGATTCTGAGAGAGCCCTTTGGGGCAGCTGTGCCTTTTTTGTGATATTCATTGAATCATAATGAAGACCATGAAGAGTCACACACATTCTTCTTGCTTTGAGTGGATTGCAGACATTTTTTCTAATACCTCTTATCACAAAGAATCTGATTAAATAGCTTCATTAGTGGATGAGTTATCAGACGTATACAGTAACTTAAAGCTATTATGATGCACCAGTGAATGATTCCTGCTTTTTTTTTTTTTTTTCTCATTTATTTGAAGATTGTATTAAATTCGTATTTTTGTCTCGACATCTTCTATTTTGTTCTGTTTTATTTTATAATGGATCACTATTCATTGCTTTTTTTTATATGTATGTTCAGTTTGAGAACTTGCCTCATTTATTTATCATGGACATACAAGATGTATTCATAGGTTCTTTCTTGTCACCAGTCATTGCTGTGAAGATTGAGATTGGTGGTATCTTTACAATAAATAGTCACTGAAATAATGTGTTTATGCATTTAGAGCTGATTTCAATAAAGTGTCCCTTGTGAACAAAATAATATTACTTTTAGATATGTAAAATATCTGTGGTTGTATCTTGTTGAAATTACTATCTACATAATATAGTTTTGGACAAAGTGTATTTCAGGAAACCTCAGTGTATTTAAATAACAGGCATGCCAACTACAGGAAATTGTAGCAAGCACACAGGAGTATATCAAACTGATAGGTATCACTCATATTTGTAGATTAATAAATGCTGCTAAGACAATAAATTGTTTTCAGGTTAGCTAAATATATTACTTAGTCTGAGCACAGATTCCCATTCACTGACAGAACAGGAGATGTGGATGAATACCGGGGGTTTGGAGAGAGATGTAGAAGGAACAGCATTAACTTCTGTAATTGGATAATATCAAAATTATACACAATTTAAATTATGTTTTCTTCGCTGTCGCTAACAGAGGGTACTTGATACCATAAGGTGATCCCACATGTTCTTTTCAGGTGATTTTGTAAATTTTGTAAGTAGCTTCATAACATAAGTAGAACTAACAACAAGAAACAAATCATTTTATTTATGTAAATGTAATTGAAAAAGTATTATTTACCTAATATCATGCTCAGAATCACTTACCAACACACTTGCATAGAACAATATGGTTCAACTGGGTGAACACTTCAGTTTGGGGTTCTCTCACTTCCTGAAATTCAACCTTTGACTGAAAAAGTCTTCCTAATTAAAAAAAAACATATATATATTTATTGGGACACAATGAATAATATATCATCAAAGATAGAGATTGTACATCCTCTCACTAATTACTTTTGAAACAACAATAAGGCAAATAGTGACATCTTAACTTTCAAGGAAATTGCATGTGGAAAAACACATGGCATAAACAATTTTGATTGCATCAAATTACCAAAAAATTGCAAAATATTCCCTTGAGGGAATATAGGTTCTTTTATTCTCAGTAGATTTGGGAGGAAACTCTTCTTACACTGCCCCTGGGAAACTGAAAGACTGCAGAAAATGAAACCAGCTTCTCAATGTACCTTTATGTTGTCAGACATTACTTACCTCACAAGACTTTGTACTAGTTGCGTAGCTTGTAAAATTGAATGAGTTGGGATTTCAAGTGGTAATTTACCTTACTAACGTTAAACAAATAGTTATTGACAATAGCTGTGGCCCATGTGTCGATTCTTTTGAATGCTGTGGGTTGTTGCCTTGAATTTTCCCTGGTCAGATAATGTTTCACCCCGAGCAGGGTACAAGTTTTTTGGGAAACCACCAAGGGCTCTGGGAGAGCTGAGCTGAGCTGAGCTGAGCTGAGCAGGCCAGATGCTGTGGCAAAGGACAGCTGTTACCTGACCAGCTGCTGCTGGTGCTGCAACCCCTGTGCTTGGGGTTGGCAGAGGTAGAGGGCGCAGCAGCCTGGGGAAAATAAAAACGTGCCTTCAATGGAAATACTTCTAATGGAAAAGGCTTCTCATCCCATCATATAAGTGTATGGTGAGCAGGAAAGAAAGGATTCAGCACTTAAGTGCTCATTGATTCTGGGTGGACCTGGGGTCCTTGGGTCCCTGAGCTGGAAGAGAGGGTGTGTAAATGACTTCACAAGTGCAGCCTGGACAAAATAAGGAACAAATGAGTCAGGGTGAGCCATGCTAGTCAGGGGGTGATACCCCTGCTGTTGAAGCAAAAGGTCCTGAGCTCCTGTGTCCACAGAAAGGGGAAAGAGGAACACCTCACACCTCCAGTATTCTACCTTTCTGATGGGAACAGGTGAGGGTGGACTAGCTGCAAAAAAATCTGTCTGAAAGGGCCTCGTGCTGCAATCCACATAGACTTCCACTGAACTTTGGCTTGTGGAAGACTTGTAGAAATACCTTGCTTTGCTTTATTAGCCCAGACATCTACTGATGCAGAATAGAAACCTGGGACCTCAGTGAGAAGCATCACTGTAGCTGGGGTACCATCTGGGACCAACGCCGCCTGCTGCTCTGACAGGGTTTAGTGTCTACTTCTGGTACTTATTTCAGAGGGAGCTCAGCTCCTCCAAGATGAAGAGGATCCATGGAATCATAGAATCATGGAGTGGATTGGGTTGGAAGGGACCCCAAAACCATCCAGTTCCAACCCCCCTGCCGTGGGCAGGGACACCTTCCACTAAATCAGGTTGTTCAAAGTGCTTTGAACACTTCCAGTGGTGGGACATTCACAGCTTCTCTGGGAAACCTGTCCCAGTGCCTCACCTCAGAGTAATGAATTTCTTCTTTATATCTAATCTAAATCTCCCCTCTATTACTTTAAAGTCATTACACCTTGTCCTATCACTATGCTCCCTGACAAAGAGTCCCTCCCCAGCTTTCCTGTAGGTCCCCTTTAGGTATTGGAAGGTTGCTATAAGGTCTCCTTGGAGCCCTGCCTTCTCCAGGCTGAACAACCCCAGCCCCCTCAGCCTGTCTTCATAGGAGAGATGCTCCAGCCCTCTGATCATCCTCATGGCCCTCCTCTAGACTCACTCTAACAGGTCCATGTCTTCCCACTGCTGGGAGCCCCAGAGCTGAATGTGGTACTCCCTCTGGGGTCTCACAAGAGCAGAGCAAAGGGGGAGAATCACCTCCCTTGACCTGCTGGCCATGCTTCTTTTGATGTAGCCTAGGATACACTTGGCTTTGTGGGTTGCAAGTGCACATTGTGAGCTCATGGTGAGTTTCTCATAAACCAGCATCCCTAGGTCCTTCTCACCAGGGCTGCTGTCAGTGAAGAATTGTCTAAACAAAGCTTTGAGACATGGGGTTTGGGCTTGGATGAGAGGACACCCCTGTGTTCCACTAATCTTCACTCTTCAACCACTATGGTGAACATATGCACTACTGTCCCTTCTCCTGGGTTACCATACACTTGGGGAAATACACACTGACATGTGTATTAAGTAATTAAGTATTCCCTTGTAGGTGGTCCTTACATGGTCCTTTCCCTGCAGGTTTGTAGTCTACTTCACCTTTGATGGTCACCAACATATCATCTAGGGATAGTTCTGTGAGTTTCATCACTGTCAGATACTGTTGCTGAAAGGAGAGGGACTGTCAGATCAAAAGAACTGAATAAATGAAGGTCCCACAAGCT
Organism: Anas platyrhynchos; assembly: GCF_047663525.1. Classification (NCBI taxonomy): domain Eukaryota; kingdom Metazoa; phylum Chordata; class Aves; order Anseriformes; family Anatidae; genus Anas; species Anas platyrhynchos. The sequence goes on from NC_092587.1 coordinate 132,429,115, forward strand.
GGAAAGGGCAAATACTGTCACTGCATGCAGAGGCTGTAGCTTTTCAACTGGCTAGAGGTGAGTACCTCAAGCAGTATTCACTGCATGATTTTTCAGCAGTGACTGCAAATAAGCGGGATACACTTGTATGCATTATGAGGGCATCTGCTGTAATGAGGTTCCGAGCTACCAAAACCAGGAGCTGCACAGAATGTTGGTCAAAAGGTGAGAGCATTCTTTCTAAAGGCAGGACTTGAACCCACATGGAGGCTTATTGCACACCACAGTGGAAATCTGGAGCCTTATATCCTCATTCCTTCTGGCAAGACATAAGGTTTTAACCAAAAGCTTTGTCATCTCACTAAAAGTCCTGCTGTAGATGTCAAAAACTGAAAATAGGAGGCAATTTTTGTACAAAAGAAGACAGGCAATGAAGAGACCTGAAGACTTTATGGTAATTCCTGTTATAACTATATGGAAACTGATGCGGACAAAATATTTCTGCACAATCATCATTTTCCAGTTTTGCCTGCTGAACCAGTTAGCTTCAGACAATAATAATAATAATAATGATAAAATAATAATAATAAAAAAGGTGGTTCTCTGTCTTTTAGTAACCTTATAATAAGGCTTTAAGGCTTTAGCAACAGTGACTCTGAAATATTCTGAAGCTTATATTTCTGAAATCATTAGGTTGCCCTTGTTCAAAGACAAGCCTAAAGACAAGCCTAAATACATGACTTGCTGCACTTGAACTGAAAGAATACCATTTCCAGACATGGTGAAGCATATGTTACTATCATCTTAAATGTGGAAGTATTGAAATACTTATAGATTAACTAAAATGTGTTTATTCCTCCCTAAATGGTTACTTCATGATGACTCAGAACCGAGAAAAATGGTCACACTTTAAATGAACCCACAGCCACAGATAAGAAAATAAAACTTATGGAATTTCTTAAAGACTTGGGCAGGAGAAAATGAAGATTGGTAATTACAGACCACAAGAGGTTTGGTGCCAGAAATAAAAGGAGGCCAGATGTGAACACTGGTCTCCCTGCATATCTGTGTGCTCTGCATCTTGGCTGCACTGTGGGTCCAGGTACAGTCAGGTACTGGGTCTGCCAGTAAATTCAATAGCTATGCCCTTGCCTTGGAGACAGTGCAACATAAAGACAACAAAGAAATCTTCTTCTGGCCTCTGGCAGGCTGCTATCATTCTCCTAGTAAAATTTACCATGGTAAGATATTATTTAGCTTTCCGTTAAATAATCAGATCCATGAACTTGGAGAAAAAAAATAAAAAAATAAGCTCACGGTTGGAAGAAAAACATCAAAAATAACTAGAAGGAGACAAGAAATATTTTAATGAGGTAATTCTGTGATTCTGCAATTCTGTAAAGAGTAAAAAATATTAATGAATATGCTACAAAAGTCCTTATTTCTCCCTCACATATCACTTCACCATCCTTAGAAATAATAAAAAAAAATAAATAGAAACAATGAAGAAATGACTAAATCAGTCAGAGACTTCTGGAGATAATATTTCTGCAAATCATAGAGTATCAATTCACAAAATATGTTTCTAATGTGTCAAGGGAATTAAAAAAAAAAAAAAAAAAAAAAAAAAGGCCTGTGCAATATTGGGAAGCCATTAGTTGCAGCATTCCTGAATATTCCTGAATTTCCTGAATTTTCTCTGAGTTGGACAGTTATGCTTTTGCATCACTCATTTAACAGGAAATTCAACTACTAGCTACATTTTTTTTTTTTTAATTCCAATTACTAAACACTCTTCAGTGTATTATTTGGTCTCAAATTTGTACTCCTTGTTCTCTGTAAAATTTATAATGTTTTTACCTTTTCATGATCACTGACTACACAAAAGACTTCTGTGTGGGCATAATATGCATTTTAGGTTTTAAACTTTCTTTTGCTAGATTGCTTTAAAGAATGACATCACCATTACTTTTTATAGAGATGATCTAACAATATCATCTCACAATATCATCCTCACAATAATTGTGTATATTATGAGATGCTTTGTCCTTCACAGCTTTTCTTTTTCCAATATTTAGTATCTTGTTCTCTTCTCCTAAATGATTCAAGAAGTGATCTATGGGAAATCTTTCATAGAGCTAAGATACAGTTGATTGTCTTATGTAGTCTTCTTCAAAATGAGGCTATTTTTCCCACCAATGATCTAAAATTGACAACAGCAACAATAACAAAAGTTTATTAAGATGAGCAATTATTATTATAATTATCATTACTATTATTATTACAGAATGGGTCACTATTGGCAACATAAGATGTTTATAGTTTTGGTTTCATTTCAGACATTTTCCCTAACATTTTATTCTCCTCCACCAACATTCTAGATATAAATACAAAGAAAGGGAAAGGCAGCTCACAGCAGCTAATCATCGTCACAAAAAGAGTGCCTTGATTAGGTGTTCCTTAAAATGTTTCAAAAGTATGACTTTGTCTATGGGATAGTTCGCTGCTCTTTGTGCATATTCTTTACACTGTAAAAATACACTGTTTACGAAAATATATTTCAGGAAGTATTGCAAGAATGCAGTCAGAGGTTTAGCTAAGACAAGAGTGTATTACCCCTAAGGATGGTTGAGTTTGTCTTCTTTTATTGTACTGTATTTTTAATTGTGGTTGGCAAAATGATCCCTTGAATTACCAAACTTGTACATACTTTAAAAATCATAGGCCTCTCTAAAAAGAAGAAATATGTGGTTTTGTTTTGTTTTGTTTTAATTTGTACTCTGGTTTCTTGTCAGTTAGGACTTATGCTTTTGAACTTTTCTCTGTAAATAGAAAAATTATTATTTTACACCAGTGACAGTAATGTATCAGAGAGGGGTTGAAAGAGAAGAATTTCAAATTCCATGAAGTTAAAAATTTAAAGGATTGAGTTGCATGAAAAACAAAAGTAACACCACTTTTGTGAGAAGATTATGATTTTTCAATGACAGTGGTGATGAGAGTGACAGTGAGACCTATCTGCTGACAAGTTTTGACATTCTGGGAGGTATGCTGCCTCCAAAGAACCCAAATGCTGGGTGTTAGTGAAATGTTGCCAAGGCTCTTCACTGAGTACTACTCCTTGCTCATGTTCCATGTGGGTGTTAATAATACTACTGGGAATGAGTTTACACAGATTAAAAGCTACTGTAAGGCTTTGTGATCGGGGGGTGAAGGGGTCAGGAGATCAGGTGGCTTTTTTTGTCAGTTCTGCTGATCAAAGGTCAAGGCTCAGGGACAGATGTGACATGGAGATAAATATGTGAGTGAGCAGATGGTGCTGCCAGCAGAAAGTCAGCTGCCTTGACCATGGGATAATGTTCTATAAACCCCATGGCACAAAGAGTAACTGCATTTCTCTTTCTCATCAATTTACTGATTTACTGAGACAGTTTCACAATAACACACTAGATCAGTATGAACTATTCTGGCCTTAACATAAGTCTAAATATCAGCAAAAACAGAGTTATTTACCATAAGGTCAGAGGAGGGACAAAAAGGAGAATGGTGTGTTGGTTCACCAAAAGATCTTGTATTATGTAGGAAGTAAGTAAGAGGAACTGAAGGTTAAATTACATGGCTAACATTTTGCTTCAACTGACATTTGCTTAATTAAAAACTTGTTGGATGATTTGCATGTCACAACATAAATATTGAAGAACATAGCTTGCTCAGAGAAGTCAAGTTGGAGAGTAATGAAAAAGAAATTATTATTAAATGTGAAGAGTGTATCTACTCAAGATCCAAATTATGAAAAAGCATACATTTTCTGTAAGTTTTCACATCCCTCTTCATACTGCTCAGAATTAAAGGAAAATGAATATGAACACTATCAGGGGGATGGAGATGAACATAAGAATAATCCAATCACAGGACTTGGTGGTAAATAATTACTTATTTAATTAGTTATTACTTGGTGGTAGTCACTAGTTGCTTCTCAAACACAATCCAAAGAAAGAATGCAGAATAATTAGGCAAGAACTCACCTGACTAAGGGACTAAGGATAGACTTTTACAGAGAGGACATCTGTATCTGTGCTGGCTACTCGTTAGTCAGCTGAAGCACTTACATGGTGCTGAGGTCCAGTTAACTCAGGTAACTGTATTAAAAAGGTCTGTCCCTTTTTTTTTTTTTTTTTTTCTCCATAAAGAGAACTTTGATAAACACAGACTTACATGACTATACAGAAGATATAATACCAAAGAAGATACAGAAAAAACAATACCAAATGTGTTTGCAACTTGACTAACTTGAAAGATGTTCATTGCTAATATACAACAGGAAGCATAGTGTCTGTGTGCAGATCAGTAACGATGGATGTGGGAACAAAATCAGTTTAGCAAAATTATAAAGGAAGGAAATCTAGCAAAGGATGGAAAAAAAAATCAAGGTCCAACCTGTAAGAACTTAGAAGATAACACAGAGAACAAAGCAATGGCCACCATAAATTAGCAAAGACAAAACTGTGTAAAAGTAGTGTAATTTTTTTCATATAACATACTAACAAACCTTTAAGATAGAAAGGAAGAACATTTTTCCATATCTTGAATTGAGCAGGGCTTTTGACTTTGAGTCCTACTCTTAGGATTAAATTTTAAAAAAATATTATTCGGATGAAAATATTAAAGAGAATATGCAGAATTTGTTGAAAAAAAAAAAACAAACAACCATATTTAAAGAGTAATTACTAATGGTGCATGTTTATATAGAAAAATGAATGTACTAATGTACTTCACCTTGCTCTGACCAGGATTATGTACTGTTATCATTGACATTTTGGATGATGAAAGACATCTGGTAAGAATTAGTATTCTTCTCAAATTTGCAGATTTGATAGGGAAAGTACATTTTAATTATTAGAATTTGAAATAATCTCAAATTAATGGCATCATTTACTATAAAAGGATAATGATAATAAGGATAAATAAAAAGTATGTTGCTAGAGCAAGAACAATCTGCTGGACAGTACAGATTGGGGGACAGTTAGCTAAGCAGTCATCTAATAGAGTTGAATTCATGGGTTGTCCATCAACCAATGATACTGTATTGCTGCAAAAGAAAAGAAGGCAAACTATACTAAATTATTTAGACAAGAATGTGACATTCAGCATATATGCAACATTAAAATCATTTTTCTTTCTACTTGGCACTAGCAATGTTTCTGTGGGAGTACTATTCTGAGAATGAACCTTACTTTTTAAGAAAGGCTGTGGAAAAAATGAAGAGCAAGGAGGGTGATCAGAGTTCAGAAACTCTGATCAATGATATGAATGAAGTACATGTACATCTGGAGTATGGTATTCTACAGAAAAGAAAGAGTAAATAAGTGTTATTTACTTTCAGCTATTTAGAAATGGCTTTCAGTGAGAAGCAGGATAATGAATAACTAATGAACTCAAATTTTAATATTTGGAAACTGTACTGTAATAGTGAGAAAAATAAAGTAACAGAAAACCTTGCCTGAAGAGAGTTTATATGGTTTCAAACACTTAAGAGCCACTGAAATACACATCTGTCCTAAGAACAATTCATTTTGTCATCAGACAAAGGGCTCAGTCTGCTTTGAATATGTGAGGACCAGGTCTGTACTCATTCCTGATGGAGAAAGCCCTGTCTTCATGAGAGCATGTTCTATTTGGGTAGGTGCAGCACAATCCAAGTGAACAATGAGAAAATCTGAGCCAAAAGTGTACATATTGCTACTGATTATAGTGTCAGCAGACTGAGACTCCAAAGATATTTCTGTCTTTCCAGATGAAGAAGTAATTGAGAATTAGTGTGAAGGAACTGGGATGCAGGTGGCTTTTAGCTACAATACCCAGTAGTTTCATGCATAATACCTGAAAAGAATAATTGTTCCTAGACTGAGTTTTTCAGAGGTTTATCAAATTTGGAGGTTTTTGCTTATCTGGTACACCTTTTGAAAGTTAAGAAGTTACTTTGTTGAATTTTCCTTTTAACTGTTTAAAGTTCACAAAGAGCTGTGATCTCATTTTACTTTTATTTGGAAAACAACAACAATGACAACAACAACAACAACAACATGTCCTAGTAACTGTTTTGCTAAATGTCTTTAAAGTATTAAAGGAAAAATAAAATTTTATGTAAAAAAAAAAAAAACAACAACAAAAAAAAAACAAACAAAAAAAACAAACATATTACGACAATTTCTGCAGAAGGAAAGTCAAATTTCACATCTTTCTATGTTTTCATAGCCTTAAAATAGTGGATTTTTCTTAGAGAAGTAATTTGAGAAGTAGTTGAGGTTGGAAGAGACTTCTGGAGCTCATCTAGTCCAATCCCTCTGCTCTGGCAAGGTACCTAGAGCACATTGCACAAGATCATGTCCAGTTTCTGAATACCTCCAAGGAGGGAGACTTCGCAAACTCTCTGTGCCAGCACTTGGTTACCTATAAAGCACCGAAGTGTTTTCTGATGTTTAGAAGGAATATCTCATGTTCCAGTTAGTACCAATTGCCTCTTGACCTGTCACAGACCCAACTGACCAGGACCTTTTCTCTGTCCTGTCTGCACCTTCCCTTCTGGTATTTATAGACATTGATGAGCCCCTGAGCCTCCTCTTCTCTAGGCTGAACAGCCCCAGCCAGCTCTCTTAGCCTTTCCTTATAGCAGAGGTGTTCCAGTCCTTTCATCATCTTAGTGTACCTTTCTTGGACTCACTCCAGTAGCTCCATGTCTCTCTTGTACTTGGAAGCGCAGAACTGGACCCACTACTCCACTACATTACATTTCCCTTTCTTGAACTTCATGAGGTTCCTGCCAGCCCATTTCTTTCCAGTCTAGCCAGATTCTCCTGGATGGCAGCACAACCTTCTTGCGTATAAGCCATGCCTCCTTGTTTTAAGTCATCAGCAAACTACCCCATCATCCAGATTATTAATAAAGATGTTGAACAGGGTTAGACCCAGTATTGACCCCTGAGGTATACCGCCAGTTACTGGCCTACAAACATATTTTGTTCCACTAATTACCGCCTTCTGATCCAATCCATTCAGCCATTTTGCAGTTCACCTCACTTTATACTCATCCATGCACCTACAATTTATCTATGAAGAACTTATGGAAGGCAGCGTCAGAGGCCTTATTGATGTCTGGGTAGACACCACTCAATGCTCAAGATTAAAAATGTTTTGAATTTGCTAAAAAATAAACAAAGCTTTGAAAAAAAAAAAAAAGTTAGACTGCTTTCATTTTTATATCTTTAAACAGACAAATGCAGTAGGGAAGAATGTCTATTTATTGGCTAAATAGACAAAAACCACATAGAAAGTCAAAGATTCTGAAAGGTATATTGCACTGTCTATATCTGCAATACTTCATCATCTAAAAATATTACCACTTGGGAAAAGGTCAGTATTGATTTGAAATTTCCTCCATTACTAAATAATTCTCCATGCTCCATCACTTTTGTACAATCCATTTCTGTCAGCTCTACATATGACATTTGCTTTAATGCTGTTTAGTGTGTGTGGAAAGGAATGATCAAGTGGCGTGCATTGCATTATCTTTTAGGGTATACACACATAAGTGGATATAATCAAAGGAGCTTGAGTACAGACATAGTCCAGTGCATTCTTATTGCAGAGATTGAAATAGAAATTCCCTGTCAGAAGGGAATGCTAATCTCTTCTCAGGACCAGGAGACAGAAAAATCTGGTCTGAAATCTAAGAGAAACAGCTTGCTGTACAGCATTTGGTAAAACACTGGAATCTGTTCTTTCCTGATTTTTATACCAGTGAAGTAACAGTAATAACATTACAATAACAGTAATAACATAACAGTAACTGTAATTTCTTTGTTATAAGTAATAGATTCTTCTGGATAGAAACTTTTTCTATAATTAACGTCTTATAATGCATAGATAAATACTAGGTATTTCTCTGGTAGAAAATAAAAGCAGAGAATTCCCACCCCCCCAAAAAAAACAACACTCAGTTAGTACTATAGAATTTATTTGTTGAACATAAAAAAAAAAAAAAAAGAAAGAAAAAGAAAAAAAAAAGTGCCAGCTGCTAAGACAGGGTACAAGCTGTGTATAATACAAGGTAAATTATTCAATTCTTATCTTTTCTACTGCCTGCTGCCTCCCCTTCCAATTTCCTGTCACCATTTTTTTATTATGGATACAGTGCAACTACTGTCCTCCTACAAATGCTACTATCTACGTGTTTACCTTCAGGAGGAGAAGAATGAAGTGCTGACAAAGTTGCAAGTCTATGCAATAAGTATACAATCCTAGCCTGTTTCCTCTGAACAGGCAACATCTAGAAAATAAATGTGGAGAGAACATGGCATATTTGGTTATATTGGACTTTTAGGTGTTATAATCGTGTTTGGCATAAGAAAGTAAAAATGTGGGGGCATTGCTTATTCAAACTTTTAATAGACATGGCTACACTACAAAATTTTGATCTGAATCATGAATTAATGTTCACATCATGTCATAAATATTTTCAACTTTGTCACTTTTGCTGCTCCATATGTAGGGCCAACATTTGGGATAGAGAATAAGAAATCTCACAGCTACTACAGAAAGCACCTCAGAATCTGTGTAGACTACCTCATTCTTTTAATGACACTCAATATTCATTTTCACTTATAATAGTACTATTAATATAGCACTGTATTTTGTTTCAGAGATTTCCACAACCTGAGGTGCTTCTGTACAAACAAAGAGCAATACCAATAGTCCTGGACTGGACATCTAAAAGTATAGCTAGACTGACTACTAAAAGTAGAAAAAGGCATATCCTCCCATCAATATCTGGTCAGGAAAGAGTTTGTACTCTGTTAGAAATAAGAAAGGGAAGAGAAATATAATGACATTTAAGGGGGACAATGTCTTTCATGACAGTTATCCCTCCAGGTCAAGAGCATTTTAATAAGTTTTTCTTTCATTCCGCTATGCAGGAGCACCACAGTAAAAATGCTTACAGTAGAGCTTGCAACCTGAGAAAGCACAGTATAGTCTCACTTTGGTCAGTAGCATCAAAGATGCAATCAATAAATTCTCTCCATCTATCTATGTCCTTATTCTGAGAAACTGTCTTGAGGGAAGTAATTCAGTGCTGCTATGATTTAAGGCTCCTTGATTTCAACTTCAAAGATAAAAGTCTAGGTTCTCAGCTAGTATATAGATAGATTTTGACTTTAAGGTGCTACCAATTAACCTGTATTTTTGCAAGACTTATCTCCCTGCTCTACAGTGACTATATAATGTTTTATTTAGACTCTACTTTTTTTATATTATCTCATCAAACCATAAACAGGGAGATTTATGGTTTTCTCTCCCAGGTGTTAGTCTTGCTGAAGATGTCTTCCTGTCTTTCCCTTCCAGGTGTTAGTCTCCTTGCTGAAGGTCTTCAGATACCAATTAATTTTATTGTAAGGTTGTCTTCATGTAGGTACTGACAAATCTTTACTAGGATTGCACAGTTACTCAGCAATTATACCATTGTAGTCTTAGCAGGGTTATTCTACAGATGGCTCTGGCTTGCTGAATTACTTTGCCTTAATTGGTAAGCATTCTTAAATTTTCTTATGTTTTTCTCTTTCCATGCTGAAGGAACTGGCATACCACTACATTCTTCACAAACCAAACTTTTCCACAGCAGGCAATTTCTCTGAATATATTTTTAAGTCCTTTCTAAGACTGAAATCAACATAATGAGAAGAAATACGTAGGAGGTTAATAAAGGTTCGTTAAACAAGAAGCTTTGTCTACCTCATGTTCTTTCATTTCACTTCTTTCAGTGTCCCAGAGTAGCTCGGTTTCATTAGAGCATACAGACAACTTACTAGGCCAAAAAAAAAAAAAAAAAAAAAAAAAAAAAAGGCGTGAAAGCTGCTGACAGACACTTAGAAAAAAATAACTCAGAATTTCCCAATTTTTCCTTATACTTAATATATACATGCTGCAAAAGCATTACTTTCTTATGTATATTTTTACAGAAGTCTGGATTATTTCCATATTGTTAGTTTTTGGTATAAACTGTACCCTGGGTGGAACCCAAAGAGATAACATCTGAATTTTCATCTTTAAAAAAAGAATAAGTTAAACTTTCCACTAGAGGAAAATTTGAGGAAAAACAAAACAAAACCAAACAAAAATATTGAACTTGAAGATTTTAATTTATTTATAATAGACATATTATGAAATAGTTATGGTATCAAGCTCAGATTTTTTGTATAGCGGTTGTGTACATCTACACAACCAGGTATTACAGGATGCCAATAATACCAGGGAAAATACTCTCAATATTGAAAATATTCTAAGACAAAGGATACTTGTACCAAATACATAGTATAATTAATTTATATTTATGAAATTATTAACAAATTAATAATTGCCTAGATATTATAATAATAGTCTCCTTCCAAAGAGAATTAATGAATTTCTATCCTGGATTTTACCAGCATAAATTCAAAGACAATTGTATGAAATCAGATTGAGATTCTAGGCAGTGCTAATTCAGAATTCTATGTACATAATCACAACTAAAATCTGCTGTGATTATAATGCTTTATTTTGCCTATTTATTTATTTATTTATTTACTTATTTACTTATTTACTTATTTACTTATTTATTTATTACTTAGATAATTGATTTGGGGGGATATTCAACTAGAAAGATCATTCTGTGTAATCTTAGCACTATACATGTATTACAAAGTTACAAAAGATGAACTTCCAACCCAGTTTCTGCAGCTGATAATATGAAAGCCTAATTCAAAGAAAAGTAAGAAACAGTGAAAGCCTATTATGGCTGTTTCTCCTAAGCATATGTCTCTGTGTCAGTTAATAAGTATACACTAAAAAGTTGTTTAGCATCAACAGCGTACTTGATTCTACATTTCTACACACACAAGACTAATTTACATTTCTCACCCCGCAAAATGGAGACTGAGAGGAATCAATCACTTCAGGTATTTTTTTCATTTTTCTTTGAGAGCAAATTAACTTATGAACAAACCAACAAAAAACTCTCTCTGTCTACAAGCCACATGAACACAAACAGATTTTTAAGAGATGTCAATATGCAGCAAGCAGATGGTAACAACAAACACATGATAACAGTTGCAAAAAGGGGCTGCAAAAAGGTAATAGAGAGATGGCACTGTTAACTATGCAAACACTTTGAAGGGGATGGTGAAGGTGTGTGTTCAAGGTATAAGTCAAGGTAATACTAAGCAAAAAGAAAAAATTAAAAGGAAAAAAATATTAACTTCTAATGATTAGGAATTAACTAGTGACAGTGACGGAAAGAACTTACTGAAAAGAGAGGTAAAGGTAAAATGAGAAGGAATAGGCATTTTAGATTATCTGAAATGAAGGGAGATAGGTATGATGTACACCCTTTATTCAAGAGTTTTCTCCCACACATAATGCATATTATATACAATTTTAAAATAAATGTCGAAGTTCAGTGATAGACAAATTAAGCGTCTTTATTGCCCTGGCCTAGAGGTAGATGATCTAATGGCAGGAGACATGAGTCAATAGTGTTATTTTATAGCAAAATAACAAAGATGTGTCCAAAGAATAGATTTTTTTTTTTTTGGTCTCTTATCTTCAAAGAAATTGAAACCTTGCTTCTTCAAAACAGCAGTAACGTGAAAGGAAAAGCCTGCTTTTCACTTAATGTCAAATATCCAAAAAGACGTGAAGTAAAAAAAAAAAGTCCAACAAAAAGCTCTTATTGTTGCAATTCTCAGATTGCTGGGAAAGTAGTATTTTGATGCTATCATGAAATGAGAACAGAAGGTGTGTAACTACAATCACATTTTATTTGTATCAAACAAAAGATGGTGAAAGATGGGAGCAGAACAGAACTAAAAGCAGGACTGAAGTGGGGCATTCAAATAGCAATGGGTAAATAGGGTATGGAAAAAGAATGGAGTAAAGAGCTAGGTAATAGTAAGAAAGGCAGAAGGGAAAAAAAAAAGAAACATGAACCAGAAACACAAATCAGAAAGGTAGGTAATTGAATTTCTACTGTAGAAAAACTCTTCTACTGACCAGAAAACCAACCCTCTTTTTAAAAGTAATCAAATTACTCCATTAATATTCATAGATGCATGGATGAAGCAAATGCACAACTTGGACAGTCACAATCCCTGTGTTGCTACTGTAGTCTTTGGGGCAGACAGAAACTATATTTTTTCCATCCAGTCACCTACTAATAAGGCAGGTGTCAGGAACTCAATGTCATTTCAACACTGGCTTCACTGGGAGGTAGAAAAAATGTTGAGCAGTTCCTACAGAGAGCTTCCCTTCTTAGCATGTAGTACATACCACTGGCATACCAGTGTTTGTGAGGGAACACTAAGAACCTTCGCAATCCTGAGAAACCAAAAGTCTCCCAGACTACAGTCAGACCTCCCAAGAATTTCCAGAAAAAAAAAAAAAAAAAAAAAAAAACAACAAACAATAAAAGAAATAATTTACTCAAAACATTAACTTCATTCCTTAAATGCAACCCTCAATTCCCAAGCATGTGTTTACATTATCCTGCTGAGTTTTTGCTTCTATCCTGTTGTAACTTTCTGTGGTAGATGGTAATACTGAGACCTCGGTGCTATGTGGCCTGGGTTTTTACTCATCACAAAAGAGAAAATTTTCCTTTTTGCCCCAGGCACAGGCAGACCTTTCATCCTTCAAGACTTCTTTACTTGTATGTGTGAAACAGAGCAATCTTTAGTATGGTCAAACAGGGCCTTGGAATTTGAGAAACCCCAGTGATAATGTAATGCTTATGGAAAGACCAAAGAATTTGGCTCCCCTCTGATCTTTCCAATCCAGTTGAGGTAAAAGTATCTAGCTGAGTGTCTACACTTTGCAGGAGTATAATTAATTTAGATGGTTAAATTGATTAATTCGTTCCACTTTACACACATACACCAATCTTTGTGAAAACCCAGTAAGCAAAATTTCTGCAACGATGAATGTGCTACAGATACTTTATACTTGCAAATTACAGCATTAACATTGGTATTAATTGCCATGTAAGTTTTCCAGGCATTTCAGGGTAACTGCATACTGATTCCATACCAGCTGGAGTGCCTGCTACCCGCACAAGTATTACACATCAACTATATTGACATGTTGAATAAGGAGCTTCCCCAGCTCTGCTACGGTATTTTAACAGTTTCTTCTGAAAATTCAGTTTTAGCCTGAATGACTCCCCATTTCTTCTGAAAAGTCAGTTTTAGCCTGAATGACTCCCCAGCCCTGAACCAAAACCATCTGGGACCCCAAACACAAAGGTGGTTCTGCTCAAGATGATCTTGGCAAGTATTTCCTTTCTCCTTAGCTATGGGTCTTCAACCATCACCTCCATAAGAGAAGAGCAGTTTTGCATGGTTAGGATATTTTCTGAAGCTGGTGAATAAGAATGGGAATGTTGAATAAGAAGCATATCTTTGTAGCATAAAGCTGTCTTAAAAACATGATGTTCCTGAAAGGAATGAAGACTATTTTTCATCCTGAAGGTTCTACTAACTGCTTACATACACTTTATTTTTCACTGTTTTTCTGTCTTATTTCATTACCTCCAAACTCTATAAGCAAAAATGCCTTTCTTTCTGCTGTCCTTTCTCACACATAGTCAAGGAGCCAGCAGAGAAACTGACAGTCTGCTACTGTTAATGGGGGCAACATGGGTCACTGCAAGTACGTCAGGTTCAAGAATAAAAGTTTTATAGTTATCCACAAATTCACCATAGTCCTGAGGCATGGAACTGATAAAATATATTTTATTTTATCACTTGATCCCCCACTCATTTTTTCTCTCCCTTTTCCCACAACTTTTTCATTCATTTCAGAACAATTTGGAGAATTGCTACCATTAATATTGCTGAATGTCTAAGAGAGTTATATGTAGGTGATCACAGAATCACAGAATCACAGAATTTCTAGGTTGGAAGAGACCGCAAGATCATCGAGTCCAACCTCTGACCTAATGCTAACAGTCCCCACTAAACCATATCCCTAAGCTCTACATCTAAATGTCTTTTAAAGAATTCCAGGGTGGTGAGTTCTTCTTGTAAAAGGCAAAGATAAATCTAAAGGTTTTTGTTTGTTTGTTTGTTTGTTTTTTCATAGCAAAATAGGACCACAAAATTCTTCACTGTCTGTATCTAAGATAATTCTGTGGGTGATTTAAATGATTTTTACTTCTGTTGAGGTGATTTTGTTATCTATAGTATGAAGAACGCCTAAAGCAATACATTCTTTGCAATTAATGAAAACATGAACAGAACAAGCCTGGAGATATATACATTTGCTTCCGGCTTTGAATGCAATACTTTGTGTCTGCCAAGCTCACCTCCACAGTCTTTAAAACCTCCACAGGCTTTGATGTAAATGCTTTGAACTACTTCTATCTCAAGTAAGCTTCCAGGAACATGAGACTACCCTCCTCTCCACTGCCCTCTGCCACCCTCCCCCCAAAAACTTTCTAAGCATGCATACTTAATGATTTTAGTGGACAAAAGATGGTCTTCTGAATTTGCTAAAAAATAAATGCATATAAATGCTGCATTCCTCACAGCTAGTAGGAAGCTTTCTGTAAGTAGTGAAATTAACTGTAGAAGTGAGAAATGCCACCTTCAAGTTGAAATTGTATTGTTAAGTGTATATTCATCAAGAGCTAAGCTAAGGGTTTACGTGTCAAATGGTAAAAGTGTATTCCTTGATTAGGTCAAACCAATGAAACTGGAAGTCAAACCTTCTGTTATTTAACTGATATTAAAATGGTTGTAAAAAATGATACAGATAGTATCTTTGAGCAGTATCACAGCCACTGCTCACAAAATAGTATTTTAATAGTAAAATATTGTTCTAGTATGACAAACTTTAAGTTGAGTGTAGTAATATTTCAGTATGTTCCTATAGTGCAATTAGTTAAGCATGTCTAGATGTTTTTGTATTTTATAACCTCTTCTACAGGATACTACCTAAGGATGAGCAGTGACATTAATTCCATCATGGATTAATATATTAATTGTATAATAAAACATCTATGAAAGTTGCTGCTATAGCTTCAGAAGAAATATGCAATAACTATTTCTGGGTGTTAAAAATATGATAGTACTTCAGAGCCATAATGATTGGTGATCTGGATAATTTCCAGAGTAGTTAAATACACAGTTTCTGTAGTGATTTGTTGCTATATGTACATATACACAGCTCAAGAAAGGAACAAAAGAAAAACAAAAACAAAAAAGGAAAGCACTCATCAGTCATTGTACCTTGAAACCTTGAAGCAACCTCTAAATTGTATCAACCTGTGGTGTAATCCAGGGCTTTCATGATACAATGAAATATTTTTGGAATACTTTTGAGTGAGGTACACTTTCTCCTTGAATACTTCCCAAGTAATTTATAAAGAGTGCTCTACTAGTAGGACTGGCTAACAGTCATGTTTTATATACCCAGTCCAGAGGTGGATTTCTAGTTCTGCTTCACAACTTGGTAAAATAGGGCCAGGTAGCATTCAGAATTTAACCCTGTGAATGGCACTGAAGGAGCAGAAGAGAAAGCATGCTCAGGAGAAAGGAAAAAGAAGAAAAAAAAGACAAAAGAAATAAAAAGAAGAAAAAAAAAAGAAATAGAAAAAAGGAAAAGTGATAAAAATATTTGATTCTAAAGATGAAGCCTTATCCTTATTATTTTAGATTTTAAATATGTAGGGAAAAAAAAAATTCTGACATATCAATGAAAATTTTACCAGACTAATGAAAATTTTACCAGACTAAAGGTGGTTGGCCAACTTTGAAGATCTTGAAGACTCAATTAACAGATGAAGGGTTTGTTAGACATTTTTATCGAGATTTAAGTTCATATTTGAAGTGGAAGCTTTTGGTGCTCACAAAGCACTTCCTGCACTACATGAATCACATTACCAGACATGGTTATTTCAGAAATAAAATATTAAGGAAAGCTTTTGAAAAGGCCACCAAGCATTTTATAACTACAGGTTCTCTTAGTCTGTAAACAAAAGAAACAAGGATTTTTCTGATGTTTCAGTGTTCTTCTGAGGAATGTGTCTGTTGTATTTTATGCTAGGAAAAGGAAGCATCCAACTTTAGGGTAATGAACTAATGCTATGGGAATATGCACCAAAACATTAACCGATCAATTAATAAAACCAGAGAATTATGTGATCTATATGGAATACCTAGCACCAGAAGGTGTGATATGGATATAACCTCAAAGAATTTCCCGTAAACTTCTATTTCTATATAATTCTACCAAAGAGAAACATTGCTAGTAAAGAGATACTGCAGAACTTCACTGTGAGTCATGATTTCTGTATTCAGACAGCAGTGTACTAATATATTAGCACTAATCATCACAGAGAAATTGCTGCACTGTTATTTGTAATTACTGAGGTTGCAGCCCTTGATCCTTGATGTTTTGGTATGAAAGCTAAACAGCATTAAATCTGCAAGGTAGGTGTTAAAGTTTTTTAGTCTACCATAGAAAAATAAAGTTAACTTTAAAAGAATCATCAGAATCATTTTGATCAGTAAAGCGTCCCAAATATGCCTACATTCCCCCCCCCCCCTTTTTTTTTTTTTTTTTTTTTAAAGACTGGACATACAGTTTGTTGGAATACTTCTGGAAGAAACATATTGATCACAATATTGAACAACTAATTAACATTATTAAATCTCATTACATTATAATTAATTAGTGGAAAACTGTGATTTATTTTCTGTTTGGAAAGGTAACCAAGATTAAGGAGATGAGAAGTGGTTTAATGAATTCAAGATACTACAAGCAGCTTTGTCTAGAGAAAAGGTGAATACCTTTTGTATAATGTCTCCTACAAACCAGGCAGACAAATCTTTGATTTGAAGAATTCTGGTCCATCAGTAGGTACTGTGAAATGGTATATAGTATCTTTTATCTCGCTTTATATCTGAAACACCCCCCCACACACACACATACACATACTTTTTGTCATGGAAAACTTGCAAACTTCACCTATTTCCTCTTTTTAAATAGCACTTTATCTCACAAGTACAATCTGGGAATAACTAGCCTCTCATACAGAAGTAGATAAATTGACATGAAATCTCAGGACCAACTGAGACTGTGTCTGTGTTTTACACTAAAATATGTAATGAATTTTTATTGCACATTGGTAAAACAGTAAATGTTATCTGTGCCATGTGTATCATTTGCTAGAGATGAGAAAGCTCTAAATACTATGTCACTGTTCACAGACCATGGTGTCTCTCGTGCTATCAAAACTGAAACGAAATTAGAAAATATGTGGTTTCTGACATCTTTGAAATACATAAGTACAACTGAGACTTGTGTTGGTACTACTTTTAGAACAAAGCATCATTAAGACTAGGTCCTGAATATTCTTTGTAATTAAGTTAGTATCTAGAAAACTTATTGCCATTTATAATTCACCAAGTCAGGGCTCAGTGAATCAATAGGACTAGAATGGAGGTGTTTCGACCAGTACAGCTCATATTCTGGGTTTTGTAAAATTATAGCTTTGAGACTGAAGAAGGCTACATACAAAAATGCTAAAATTAATAGCAAGATGCATGGAATATTATATTGTGATATTATAAGACTATTATTTTTTTTTTTTTTTTGAGGACGTGCACAACTGAAACAGTACAGTATAATTCTCTGTCTTTGAACTAGGGTCAAAAATAATTGTGACTGAATGTTGATAAACTTGGTGTTTTTGTACAGATCTGGACAGGGAGTAATATTTCTTTGTGACACAATTCCAGAATAGAGAAAAAGGAAAAGGAAAAGGAAAATAGAAAGAAGAAGAAGAAGAAGGAAAAGAAAAAGAAGAAGAAGAAGAAGAAGAAGAAGAAAAAGAACAATAGAAAGAAGAAGAAGAAGAAAAAGAACAATAGAAAGAAAAAGAAAAAGAAAAAGAAAAAGAAAAAGAAAAAGAAAAAGAAAAAGAAAAAGAAAAAGAAAAAGAAAAAGAAAAAGAAAAAGAAAAAGAAAAAGAAAAAGAAAAGAAAAAGAAAAAGAAATATAGACTTCGTAGTGTCACCAGCCTTTTCTAGAACTTTTATTTTCTCCCTACGGATCTTTGCTGAACAAATAACAAGAGGTTAAAAAATGACCCTCATACATGAGGAAATGTATATGGAACAAATGTTATTTATTAAAGATGTAGTTAACCAAAGTCAAAAGGTCAAAATAAGCCAATAATCCTGCTGCAGTAGTCTTTTCAATAAAACACTAGCAAGGACTGTTCTAAGCCCCTTCCTCTTCCCCCCCATATTTAGGGAAGGAGACAATTTTTGACTACAGTCTAGCTAGTGAAGTGCAGCCCAAACTGAAGACCCCATGGGGAACACAATGCCTCTCTGTTTCTCTGGTTACTTTATTGAACCCTTTGCATAAAAATGATAAAATAAGCATCATTCAGAGAACCTCCATACTTCAGTCTGCATAGGAATAAACCTGGCCTTGGAAAAGCAGACATCCAGCCCATAAAATGTATTAATTTGTTTTTGAATATCTCCTTGTAACAGTAAAGATCCAGCTGCAAGTCTGCTTTGTGAGATAGTCCTTTGTTTTGCTCCTCCTCTTATTGACAATTGTGTAGTGGTTCTAATAAACATTTTCATCCTATGTACAAATTCAAAGCTTTTAAATAAAGCTTTTAGCTTACATTAATTGGTATTTTCAGGTGAAGAAATGTTGGAAAAAGTGTCTTTTTAGGCACAGTATGACTTGACAATGGCTTGCTGAGGTACAGAAGAAAGAAAATGAAAAATCAGAATGGGTTGGATATGGAAGTGTTTTCTGAGGCTTTTTCATAGTTCTGCTTTAGATTTGTTTGTGAGCTAGATGTTTGCATACAGATGGAGAACTGAATGAGAGATAAGCCAAGTACAAGTTTTTGTTGCACTCTGAAATAGTGAGGCTTTCTGTATTATTTGTTGTATTACAAAGATCCAAAATCTAAAGCCTTCTTTAGTTAAAATATAATCTCTGTTTTACAAATATCTCTGTACTCATTACAGAGGACACAGTTGTTAAAGTATGCTGATGTCACAGATGAAACATCAGTTACTTTACTAAACAAAAGAAAAATTATATTTTGTTTTTCAAAGAAGCAGTAACTCATCTTCCTAACACCTACTGTGTCCAGTGCTCCACACTATTTAGAGGTTCATAAGACACACCTGTTTCAGATATTTACAGAGCTTTGGATTTCAGATTTCCTTCAGGTACTTACACACATCTACATGCACTTTTCTCTTGCACGAGAGGAGCCATTTACTCACCTGCTCTGAACTTTCTCTTCTTACTCTTCATTTTTTTTCTGGGCCTTAACTCTTATTGAAGCACACAAACATCAGTAGAGTACGTTTGCTTATAACCAGGGCTCTTCAAGTACCTTCCCCTGTGAAAGAAGGGTGTATATTCATAATGGGTGTCTCACACCACAGCTGGTCTTGCTTCCAACGGACAGATCCTGAAAAAGGAACACACTCACTAGGAAAGATGATCTCCAGATTGCCTCGATCATCCTGAGCAGAGGCAGAGACAGCTTTAGATACTAGAGACTACTTTTCAAAGGCTATAAAATCTTGACAGAGGGAGAAAGCCATTGTACAAGTGATTGGCTTGTAGTGGTCTGCGCACGTTTATATGAATTTTGTAACTTAATATTAAAGACAGGATAACACAAATATTCTTGTGGCCTAACCTGTAGTTGCTGGCAGAGGTGCAACTTTCTGATCAATTTACATCAGAATTAAAAGTCATATCCTGAATGCATGGCAGATGCACTTCTGTGTGTATCCAGCTCCAGCATGCTTAAAATCCAAAAGTGGTCTATAGTATTATCAGCCAATTTAACAGTCTAAAGCCATTTGTCACCAATACCAGTGCAACACAATAACTGCGAAGAAGCAAATCTTTCAAAGCAGTCCAACTTTTACAGTTCTCATGTTGAACTTCCCAGTAGAATTCATTAATAGTAATAAATAAATAAATAAATATAAAGCAGTCTTTTTTTTTTCTTTCTTTCTTTTTTTTTTTTACATAGGAGATAAATTAAATTTTCTTAACTAATAGGTGCTAGTAAAGGTGTAAAACAGATCTTCTGAGCCCTAATTCAGTGAAAACTCTTCATGCCTATGTGCTCAGAAATATTTATGAATGTTGAAATGATGAACATATGTATACTCTCTGATGAATAATGGAAGAATAAACAGACTAGCCATAAAAAATAGTTATGGTATCAGATTGGATAAATTTATAATTCATACATCAGTAATATGCGTTTCTTTAAAGTTTATTAGATGTCAATGATTTCAAAGACTATCCATATTTTTCTTATGGGTTAGCATTTTTGTCATTCATTGACTTGATTACTGTTTGAATAAGGGCCGATAGCCACTCATTTAATTAAATAGGGGTGCTTACCCTTCATTCTGAAGCCTTGAAGGGAATTTTATCTGACTAATGACAGTATTCTGCCTATTGTTGTAATTTATTCCTTAAACCCTGAAATTTATGTAGTTAAAAGTATGTTTAAGTATTAGTATTTACTATCTTACAGGTAATAGACTGTAGCAGTATAGTGGAAATTTCATTGATAAATTCTTTCATGTCTAAATGCTAATACACACACAATTCATCTGCACTGACACATCTAAAACAGTAATTACCTAATGCCATTCACGTGGTGGGGGGTAAATTGAAAGAGGTCTTGACCTTAGCAAGCTGTCAGTTTTGCCTAACAGCTTGACCCCGGTCAGAGATTCTCCCCGATAACTTTTGTTCTTATAAAACTTCCCTGTACCTAGAAAAAGTGTGTGTGTATATATATATACACCTATACGTGTGTGTGTGTATATATATATATGTACATCATAAGAATGTGTGTATTTATGCACAATAGGAGCTACATAATAAAAATATTCTTTTATTTTTCTTCTCAAGTAAAGTAGGCATTACATTAATTGCAAAATGAAGATGCAAAATGAAGATTTTTTCAGTTTGTATCCTAATCATGATTCCAAATCTAGTTTTCTAGGTGAGACTAGAAAAAAATATTGTTGCTTATTTTATCACAAATGATTTTGAGAAAAGAATTTTACAGACATATAAGGCTTTCAAATTGTAATATATGTTAAAATAAGTCTTCTTTAAGGTAAAAGATATAAATAGTCAAACACAGTTCTTAGTGACCGATACTACTAACTCAGGAGAGCACAACAGCTGATTTAATCTTATGCTATATTATAACTGGAGGGAAATAGTATTCCATTACACCTCCAAAACATATTAAAATTTGAGTTGAGAAGTTGTATACCTGAAAATTAGGAAATATCAGAGTTAAAGTTACCTCTGGAGCCTGAACTCAGTCATTTTGGCATAAACCTTATTCTGTGCCTGTAATTCATAACCACGGACGAGATCACTGCCTCTACATGTCACTTCCAGAGCCCAAAGCTGCAGTAGGTACAAATGTGTCCAACTACCCAAAGGCAGGGTGCAAAGAAGTCTGAACCATGCTCTTTTCAGGGGTGTCCAGTGACCGGACAAGAGGCAATGGGCACAAACTGGAATACAAGAGGTTCCCTCTAAACACGGGAAACACTTTACTATGCAGATTACGAAGCACTGGCAAAAGTTACCCAGAGAGGTTGTTAAGTACCTCTCCTTGGAGATATTCAAAAAATGTCTGGACATGGTCTTGGACAACCTGCTCTAGGTGACCCCCTCTGAGTTGGACTAGATGAGCTCCAGAGGTCTCTTACAACCTCATACATTCAGTGATTCTGTGGTAGGTAAAGCATACATGGGAAAAGCTTGATAAATTCTTAGACGGGATATGACCAGTTGCTTTGTGCAATTAAAGCATGTATGCCATCTCCATGTGGCTGTGTGAACAAGGTCCAGGCAGTGAGTGTTAAGTGCTGGATGCCTTACCAGCCACTTTGCTCCGTTAGTTTGTCTGCTGCGCTATATAGGACTGCTCCAACTACCTAGGCCCAAGACAAAGACCTAAGTTTGGAAAACTTCCTCTTGGCACTACTCTCCAAAGGCAGTGTGGAAAAGATCAAACCAGTTTTCTATTAAACTGCACTGTTTAGGACCCCTGTCTTGTACAGCTCTCCAGCACTATTGTCTTAGGCGTCCTTGATCTCCCTAGTACCCCTCATCTGATACCTCAGGGAATGTCACATCCCACAGTTTCATTATATAGTAAATCTACTGTAGTGGGCAACAGCGTAGTCCTCTTATTATTGTAGAGAGATTAATTAAAAACAAAACAAAAAGAAAAAAAATATTAAAAAAATAAAACACCACCAAAAAACTTCACATGGTAGTGATAATGTAGTAGTTTTAGCAGGCAGAACAAATTCCATATTGGTCCATCAGCAGCATGATCATAGACTTAGAGCCACAAAGGGTCACAGCACCATGTATGATGGTCCTTCCAAGAGGGTGCCAGAGCAGTCACACAGGAAATACAAACAGTAATTAAAGGAATCCTGTTTCAGAACTTTTAGGAACTCTTTCCGTATCTTTTTGGGGGGCTCAGTCCTCAAACTCCACTTTCCTGAGTTGGGACATCTTCATATATTGTCTAGTTTTATAGTTACAAGGTTTCTAAACAGTTTTAATTTATCTCAGGGTCCTCCGATTAGCTGCAGTTCAACTCAGTTCAGTTCTTTTTGCTGTCAAAATCCATTTCCAAAAAGAGAGGGCAATTATTTTGGGTCAGGCAGCTGTAGGTGGACATTTCCCTAATTACCCTTTCACTGAAACCCAAATTCTGAAACCCAACACTGCACATCATCTGTGGGGGCTGGTGACTCCCTGTGGATGGTAGTATCAGGGGCTTCCAATGGGGGGCTCAGATGCCCTGAGCATCCTGTCCCACCACCTCAACCAGGAACATGCAACCAGGGGCACCCGGGCAGACCCAGACACTTTCCTGAGGACAACACTCAGATGAAGCCAGGCTGGGCCGTGGACCTGTTGGTGGGCCCAGCTAGGTTGGACAGGGCAGGACTGTGGAGAACTAGAGCCCGGCCCTGCTGTGTCCTCGTTGGGGCAGGAGATGGAAGACCTGGGCCTGATGTTGTGCATTGGGCCTGGGCAGGTTTGGGGAACCCTGAGGATTAGCAGTGCCCTCAGGGTCCTAAAATGATGTGTACAGCCAGTAAAGCTGGCAGGGCTGACTAGGATTGCCACAACTGATCATTCCCAAACAATGTGGGGCTGTGTGTCTCATCACAGCCACAAGGGACTTCTCATTAGTTTACTTATATCTAATTATTTATTAATTCCAATTTAAATGTGCAGCTCTCAATATGAAATGTGTAAACCATAATGCAAGCATAGTTAATAACACATTTTCAGCAGTGAAGATAAATTTGAGTAGATTACTCTGATTTTAAAGCAAAGGAACAGATTCAGCAAATTGACCTGGCAAAGACCCCATTCATACATAACCCACAGTTCTTTATGCATCACATGCACTGTAATCTTGTTTTCTTTGACATTTCTCAGATGCACTAATCCTTTCATCCTGTGAGATCAAATCTGAACTTTCATTGATTTTATGTTAAGGCAACCCATGAGTCCCTAGACAATAACTTCTGTACTCTGCCCATAGTAGATCAATTGTGTTTTCTGTCTATTGCATAAAGCTCACTATAAAACTACATTCTAGTCACTAGTTCACCTACTAAATCTGGTTTAGACATGCTGATTAATAATCTGTTTCAACCTATTAGCCTCTGTGTAGTTATTCTGAATGTACATAAAACTAAATTAAAGAACTAAAAGAACATCCTTCTCCCACCAGTCATAAAGGAAGACTGTTGCTAATCCTGTCACTGGAGAATATATCCTCATACATACTTTGTAAACTAGAAAAGAACAACGGACTGTTGTTGGTAATGTTAATATGTTGTGGCTTTCTGTCACTTGTGAAGGCAAAGTATCTTCCAGTTCCAACAAGAGCCACATCTTGTTAGGCTGAATAGATTCAAGACCAAAGGACACTGGACAGTCCACAGATATGTATGAACCATTGACAAAGTATTAACAAATTCTTTCAAGTTATATACAACTGTTACAGTCTTCAGTATTCTTTTAAATGTTTATACAGCAATGTCTACCACTTCACTCTATTACCTGGGGAAGAAAAGCTTTAGAAGAAGGTAAAATCACAGAATCACACAGAATTTCTAGGTTGGAAGAGACCTCAAGATCATCGAGTCCAACCTCTAACCTAACACTAACAGTCCCCACTAAACCATATCCCTAAGCTCTACATCTAAACGTCTTTTGAAGACTTCCAGGGATGGTGACTCCACCACCTCCCTGGGCAGCCCGTTCCAGTGCCTAACAACCTTTTCAGTAAAGTTCTTCCTAACATCTAACGTAAAACTCCCCTGGCGCAACTTTAGCCCATTCCCCCTCGTCCTGTCACCAGGCACGTGGGAGAACAGGCCAACCCCCACCTCACTACAGCCTCCTTTAAGGTATCTGTAGAGAGCGATAAGGTCGCCCCTGAGCCTCCTCTTCTCCAGGCTGAACAAGCCCAGCTCCTTCAGCCGCTCCTCATAGGACTTGTTCTCCAGGCCCCTCACCAGCTTCGTCGCCCTTCTTTGGACCCGCTCAAGCACCTCGATGTCCTTCTTGTAGCGAGGGGCCCAAAACTGAACACAGTACTCGAGGTGCGGCCTCACCAGAGCCGAGTACAGGGGGACGATCACCTCCCTAGCCCTGCTGGTCACACTTTTTTATGCAAGCCAGGATGCTGTTGGCCTTCTTGGCCACCTGAGCACACTGCTGGCTCATATTCAGCCAACTGTCCACCAATACTCCCAGGTCCTTCTCTGCCTGGCAGCTCTCCAACCACTCATCTCCCAGCCTGTAACTCTGCTTGGGGTTACTGCGCCCCAGGTGCAGGACCCGGCACTTGGCCTTGTTGAACTTCATGCAGTTGACCTCAGCCCATCGGTGCAGCCTATTCAGATCCTCCTGCAGAGCTTTGCTACCCTCGAGCAGATCAACACATGAGCATAGCTTGGTGTCATCTGCAAACTTACTGAGGGTGCACTCAATGCCCTCGTCCAGATCATTGATGAAGATGTTAAAGAGGACCGGCCCCAGCACCGAGCCCTGGGGGACGCCACTAGTGACTGGCCTCCAACTGGACTTGACTCCATTCACCACAACTCTTTGGGCCCAGCTATCCAGCCAGTTTCTAACCCAACGAAGCGTGCGCCAGTCCAAGCCATGAGCAGCCAGTTTCTTGAGGAGAATGCTGTGGGAGATGGTATCAAAAGCCTTGCTGAAGTCAAGGTAGACCACATCCACAGCCTTTCCCTCATCCACCCAGCGCGTCACTTTGTCATAGAAGGAGATCAGGTTCGTCAAGCAGGATCTGCCTTCCATAAACCCATGCTGACTGGGCCTGATCGCCTGCTTGCCCTGCAAGTGCCGCATGATGACTCCCAAGAGGATCTGCTCCATGAGCTTCCCTGGTACTGAGGTCAAACTGACAGGCCTGTAGTTCCCCGGGTCAGCCCTCCGGCCCTTCTTGTAGATGGGCGTCACGTTTGCTAGCCGCCAGTCAGCTGGGACCTCCCCTGATAGCCAGGACTGCTGATAAATGATGGATAGTGGCTTGGCCAGCTCCTCTGCCAGTTCTCTCAGTACCCTTGGGTGGATCCCATCCGGCCCCATCGACTTGTGCACATCCAAGTGCCGTAGCAGGTCACCAACCAGTTCTTCATGGATGGTGAGGGCCACATCCTGCTCCCCATCCCCTTCCACCAGTTCTGGGTACTGGGTATCCAGAGAACAACCGGTATTGCCGCTAAAGACTGAGGCAAAGAAGGCATTGAGCACCTCCGCCTTTTCGGTAGCCAGTTTTCTAAAACGACTTACCAGAGAATTTTAGGGAAACACATTCCTGCTAGTAATATTTATTTATTAAAAGAATTGTTATAGAAACATTTCTGTCAAGTTTTGTGAAATTACACAACATTTAATCCCATGAGTGGTCCCAGGAAAGTAGACTGTGCTTCTGAGACACCCTGATTTTCATTTCTAAGAGTTATTATTGGCCTGTGGGAATTCTATTGTATAATAATGTCGTATTATACTGAATTTTTAGAAATGAGATCATATTTTGTTAGCAAAGCCTGCTTGATATCTCCAGCTGCTGAGAATTTGTCACAGAAAACTATTCATTTATCTTTCATTTATCTTTTCTCTGCAGCTTTCACTTCTCTTTTCACCACAGCTCTCTCTTCTTCTCATTCATATGCTTTATCTCCTTAATATTTTTGAACTATGATGCATTAGATATGAAAGTGGTCTGAAATTATCACTGGTGGAAGTAATATCTTATGAATATCAAAATATGATGCTTTTTTTTGGGGGGTAGATTTATACTCCCTACTTAGTCAACGAGATACATATGTCTCAGTGTTTGAGTACTTTCTGAACATGTAGTAGCTATTATTCCTGGCACGTGTGTGGCTGATTGTTTCCAGAATGAACAAAACATAAAGCAGCATCAATATGCCTGGTAGATGCAGGCCACACTTTCAACAGTGGTCTTGTTTTCATAAATTAGTTAAATGGCTTCCAGAGTATGATGTGTTAAACTATTCAGGACACATTTCTTTTAAGCAAATGATGAAAGGCTTTCCAAGTAGTTCCAAATGGTCCATATTTGCTTTGTTTAATAGTTAGGCATACTAGTCACCTGGAAAGTATCTGTAAAAGACTGAGACTGTGACAGAGTCGTTTACTTTTATTTAATCTTTACTTTGATTCTTAGTACTATATTTATTCCTAATAGGACATTACCATATTAATGAAAAGTTAATATAAAGTCATGAATAGAATAATTTTTATTTGCATCTTAACACTGTCTGGAGTGCTGCTTGACTTATATTTGCATTTTAAAATATGATGTTAGCTAGTGTTCACTGATAAAATTGCTGCTTTATTGTTAAAGAGTATACAACATTCTTTTGGTAAAATGACAAATCTCAGACACTTTCATCCTAGCAAAAGGTAAAGTTCTTATAGGAATGTAATTTTCTGGGTATAATTAAAAGCTGCTGGTATAAAGTAGTTCACAGAAGACATCTGATTACTCAAAAATTACTTTGATTTCTACCAGCTAATAAAAGAAATAAGAACTCATAACGTGGTTTATAAATATTACCAAATTAGCAAGGTTCCCATGTTGCCCTAGCACAACATATCAAATAAAAGAAAAAACATAGCCCTTGTTTTCATCTTTCATTGTGTATCCTGAAAAATTATTTCTTTTAAAGTTAACTTCAGGATAAATGCCTCTTGTCCCAAAGGAAACTGGTTTTCATTGCACTTGCTGCAATATGTGAACAAATGAGACTGAGATCTATAATTACTTCTGATTATTATAGTGGTCTCTATTGGAATACAAAGAGTAAACTGAAGAAGGATTTCTCTGAGTAGCATGGATTACTTTGTGTTTTACCAGACAAGTTTTTTTTTTTTTTTAAAGGCATAAACAATGTAATTCCTAATGTTTTTATTTCTCACTAAATGCTCTTGAAAGAAAAAAGATATATACTTCTGCCTTATCAGACTACCCTATCTTCCTCCCATCCCATTTCTTCTCAGTAATATAACTGATAGTAACATTTAAATAACATTTAAATAACAGGAAATATTTTGAAAGTAAACTATTGCTAAAAGTGCCTTCCAAAGTATCCTACACTTCATGAAAAGAGAAGCAGAGGTTTTATTGCAAAAATGTAGTGAATGGACCTCAGCCTTTGAAGGCTTACATTTGTGGATTTTCCAACAAGTTAATCACCTTGTCTTAAATTGAGTTTATAAGCATCTTGGCTCATGAAGTTCATTTGATAATGTTATGCTAGCTGAAGTTCTATCCAATATGAGTCAATAGAACTGAAGTTCATGGCAAAAGTTGAGCAACTTTTAACTATGTCCAAATAGAGATGGATTTGTGGAAATCTAAGTCATGTCACCATCTGTGCTTATAGGAAGGTGTATGTTTTTTTATAGGAGAAAATATGGATACTCTGAAAACTGTTTTGCTTTCATATTTCCAGCTCAAATGAGGTAATAATAAACATTCTTTTTGCAATGCTTTCTCCCTAGTTTTTGATGACACCAATATTTCCTATTATCCCTAAGGTGGGGATTTCCTACTATTCCCTAGGTCTGGAATGCATAAACAGCAATGTAAATCCTGAGAATTAGTTCAGAAATTACTTTATGCAATTTTAATTCAATTTCAGTACCTATTTTTCTTTTCACTATGTATTTGTGCTTAGAGATCTGCATGACATGCCAGCAGGAAAAAAAAGCAACAAGAAACAAACAAAAAACAGAAGAAAAAGTTGCTGATTCACTTATATTTTCCTCACAAACTGCTTCACAAATATTAATGGCTATTAACCTGATAAAGCCAATGTGAAGAGAACATACACCTTGTGTTCTGAGAGGCATGCTGATTTCCAGATATTACATACACATCTAATTTTAAAAGTGACCAAATTCAAAATTAAATTTTGTATGAGGATAGGAGAAAGTTAACAGTGCATTCAAACTCCAAAGAGAAAACAAAGCATGAGAGAATCAGAAAAAGGACTAAGACACATCTCCCAGAATGAAACCTTTGAAAAATTCCCTTTCAAGTGGAAATTGCCAAATTTCTCAGAGCCATGTTTTGAGCTTTTTTTTTTTTTTTTTTTTTTTTTTTTCCGCAAAAGGAAAGAGTCTGTTCTCCAAGATCACAAATGAACTATGTGTTGTTCAAAGGCATATTTTAAGGTAAAAATCTCAAAATAAAGCATATCTAGCAATTTGCTTTACCAGAGGTGTATTCCTTTTGTTGCCTTTGCCACTGACTTGGGCTGTTATTATAAATTTGCTTCATAAAGTAAACCTTTTTCCCAAACTACTAACCCAATAGCCTTTCGGTAAAATTTAAGAACACAACACTCAAATAATTATGATCAGTAATGCCAAAGACTGACTTAATCTCCAAAGAGCACCAGCAGTTTCCAGAACATCTCAATGTGCTAATTACTTCATACACTTTTCAAAATATAGTGCTTCATTTCTGAATGTTTTTTACAGTAAAATGCTTTCATTGGAGTCTGCAGTGACTATTTGCTTTATGTGGTATACTTTGGAAAGAACTGAACAACTTGCAAGCTCAGAAAGGTAAAATTGTTGAAATAAAGCCTATGAAAGGATTTTTTTTTTTGTCATGTTGGTAATTATTCATGAAAAACAGCCTTTATCATCCTGAAAAACAGCCTTTATCATCAGTAAATGTCTTATTTTTCCCTGTACATTTTCTAAAGATGAAAAAAAAGTTCGCCACCACAGAATGATGGACGTTGGAAAGGACCTCTGGAGTTCATCTGGCCCAACCATGCTCAAGCAGGGACACCTAGAGCAGGCTGCTCAGGAACTTCTGAAGTTCCTGAGGGAACCTTTCTGGGCAACCTATTCCAGATCTTCATCAACCACACTGTTAACAATTGCTTCCTAATGCTTAGACAGAACCTCTTGTGTTCCAGTTTGTGCCCATTGCCTCTTGTCCTGTCACTGGGCACCACTGAAAAGAGTCTGGCTCCATCTTCCTTGCAGCCTCCTTTGTCGATAAATGTCTATTTATAGACATTGACAAGATCCACCCTGAGACTCCTCCAGGCTGAACAGTACCACCATTCTCAGCCACTCCTCATAGGTAGGAATGGTGCTCCAGTCCTTTGATCATCTTGAGGGGAAAGATCACCCTTCCACCAGTATCTGTGAAAATATCAGTGGTGATACTTTGCCTATTGCAGCCAAGAATACTCTTTGTCTTCTTAGTGACGTATTGCTGACTCGTTCAATTTAGTATGTACTAGAACTAATCTACTAGAACTTGTAGGTCCTTGTCTGCAAAGTTGCTTTCCAGTTGGGTGCCCTCTTCTATGTACTGGTGACTGTGGTTGTTCCTCCCCACATAAACAACTTTGCACTTCTTGCTGAACTTAGTAAGATTATTGACAGCCCATCTCCAGCCTGTCGAGGTCCCTTTGAATGGCTGTGCAGCCCGTTAGCCACTCCTCCAAGTTTCATGTGATCTGCAAATTTCCTGAGGTTTCAGTCTACCCCGTCATCCAGATTGTTAATGAAGATGTTAAATAGGCCTGGACCCAGTATCGACATCTAGAGTACTTTGCTCATTAATGTCCTCCAGTTAGATTTTGTGCCACTGTTCACTACCTTCTGGGGCTGGTTATTTAGCCATTTTTTTTTATTATTATTTTTATTCACCTCACTGTCTGCTCATTCAGCCCATATTTCAACAGATTGTCTATGAGGATCTTATGGGAGATGGTGTCAAAGGCATTACTGAAGTCCAGGAAGACAATAGCCACTGTATTATCTGCAAACTTGCTGAGGGTGCATTCTGTCCCATCATCCAGTTCATTAGCGAGTATGTTGAACAGCATAGGAGCCAGTAGTGACCCCTTGGGTACACCACTAATTCCGATTCTAGAATATGGATGGTTCTTTCACTAATATATGTGTATATATATATACATGTATACATGTATACACACACAGGTCAGACATGGATATAGATAAAGTTGGTTGTACACTTTTGAGATACTGGTGTTTAGTTATGTATTTTGTGGTGAAAACTCTTCCTGTGGACAGCCTTAATTATTGACTTCTAGATACATCTAAGGCTTGACTTTTATTTGAGAAAGAATGGTCTTTCTCTTGTTTTTTCTAGGGATATTCAACATATAAAATTTACATTGCATCTGTCTGAGAGGTGGGAAAAAGAGGCATTAGCAGAGAGCCTTCCTGGAAAGGAATTAGCTGGGAACCTGTAAATCTGCCTTTTCTCAGACATTTCTGTTCCTAAATGATCGTAGCTTTTCCATCAGAGTAAAGTAGTATCCTAATTAGGTTAGAATCATTATTGCAGTGGAACAATAGGAAGAAAACTTCAGGGACATTTAAAGAAACCATGCCTGTTTGGTACATTAAAATATTAGCTGAAAAGCAACTTTTGTAGGTGGTTATATATTAATAAATAAAATTTTCTTTAACAGATTTTCCTCCTTCCATGACATTAAAGCGTTTTTCAATACTCAAAACAAGCATCCCATTTTCAAATTAAATGAATTAGGATACCTTGAGTACCTGCAGACACTTCTCAGATCTGATGGTCTCTTGTCATACCATGACAGTGTAACATGTTAAGACGAACCTGTCTCTTCAGTCTCCTACCCGTGTTCTCCTCCTCTGTCTTAGATTAATTAGATGGAGATCTAAGAGCTAAAGAGACAAGGATTTTCAGTGTGCTTAGCATATCTCCTGGTCAGAGACAGTCAAGGGACCAGAATTATAGGTTTATAGCAATCATGCTATACAGCATGATTGGATAAATCCCAATTTTCAAGAAATTTGGGAAAATAACTTATCTGAGGAAATAAGGCCAGGCACTTAAAGTATGTTCTGCAACATTGCGATTTACCGTACATAAATACTGCTGGGAACCCAACTTCCCAAGTCAAGTTAACAAAGGGCATGCTCTCCTCATTTAAAATCCCAGGGACCTTAGAGGATTATCAGAGTTACTACAGTGAAAGGCAGGGACTATGTTGTGCACTTTTTGTAATAGAAAGGAGCACAGGAAAAGTTGTGGCCAAACAGGAAAGATAAGCTTAGCAATAATCAGATAAGTGGGAAGAGCTAATGACTCAATTAGGAGGCTCTAGATAACTAAGCAAGATTTATGTTTGGCAAAGGCACAGCAGAAAATTGTTTTACAAGTTTTGCAGTGGAAGAAGAATTATACTGTGTTTATAGCGAGGACATGTTGGACCTGATCCAGGGTAGTCTTTTATGGTTACCTACCTATGGTAGTCTTTTTATGGTTACCAGTATTTTTCCTTGATTTCAGTGTAACTTCAGTAAGTCAGAAATATCATCTTTAGTAGGAGATGTACAGCTCAGAACAGGGCATGATTGCTATACTTATTAGTCTTATTTAGTACACTCGTAAAAAGAGCTCATATCTAACTAGATTGCTACAGACCATTGTCAGCTTCTTTGAGCAGATAATGGTGTAGAACTAAAAGTTCCATTTGTTTCATTGTATGCACATGTATAGACCCTGGTGGGTAGCAAGAAGTGACCCACTAGGGTGTCAAAGGTACACTGTGTGCTCCACAGCTCAACACTTTCCCGATGGCGTCTGCTTCTGAAACTGTCAAAATGGGTTGAATTACATACTGTTTTTGCTTTCCCTGTAGGGAAAAAAAAAAAAAAAAGAAAAAAAAAGAAAAAAGAAAAGAGGCACAAGGGTGGAAACATTGCATTACTCACAGTGGAGTCCCATCCAAGCTTGACAGACAAGACAGCTGTGTAGGACTCTAGTCTAGATTCTGCAGGGACTTATGTATTGCATTCTGTATGAGGCCTGGATTGTGCAAACTCTAAAGTAAAAATGGACTTTTCACAGATTTCAAAGCACTGTATAAGCAGTTATTACCATTACAAATGGAGAAATTGGAAAACAGAAGTATTCTAAGTAACATGAAAACAGCAACTGAGATGAGTCTAAACTCTACTCCTTGCGGGCTGGTGCTATGTACTGCTAATGTCTCAATGATCTTTTCTAGCTTAGTGCAATGGTGTTCAGTTTTATTTATTTTAATCACCTATATTCATATTGAAGAACCTCAACAATGATGTGTCAGTCTTCCTTGAATCATCCAAATTAACAGTTTCTCTCAAAGCTTTGACAGTGGGATTTTCTTCCACTGGGCATTCCAAATGGGTGAAAGTCCAGAATAAAACCAATCAGCACATAAAGCATGAACATATAACAGGAAAATGGGCTGGTTTTCTTAACAGACTACATCAGCAATGAAGTTTGATCATGCTAAGTCTGTAAAAGGTCAACATTTTATCCTGAACACTTTTAGCCTTGGCCTCCTTACGAATCTTTGCAGAGCTATTGTAATCACAGGGTTGTGGGCAGGCCAGTTCATTAAATTCCTGCTCTGCTGCTTGCAGATGTTTGAAGCAGGTGTTCTGCACAGACTAAGGAGTTTTCTTTCTTCTGCTGTGTGTTGCATTGAAGGTCAGAGGTTACACCTCAATGGCAGGGTCTAAACTGCATGGCAAGTCTCAGAGGTCTTTGTTAGGGGAGAAAAAGAATTCAGTTTCCTTAAAATTTATGTACTGCAAAAGATAACTGCACCTGCAGACTGTTGCTCTCATTGAAAACACATGGTAGCTGTTGGAAGAAATCTAAAATGCTACTCTTTAGTTTCTGTTGAGAGTATGCAGGGACTCCAGATGATCAGTGTTAGACCAGAGATTCTCTAATGATTCATTCATCATCCAATAGTACACATTTCTGGTACAAAATGTATGTTTTGTAATACACGTAAGGATTAATGCAAATTCATATGTATTTAAAAATTGACTTTGGGCAGTGCTGCATTCTCCATCAAACAGTTCCCCTGCATAATATAATGTATGCCAGCAGGCATTCCCAATGACCCAGCTAGTTCATAATTGCAAAAGGTTAGTCCAGTCTTTCCTGGCCACCTGTGTGTTGGCTTTTTAACTTCACAAATGGAAAGAGCAAAGATAGTTTTTTCTACATGCAGAAAACCCTGTAAAATAGACCACCCTTATTAGAAAATCTTCTATCTTAAAAGGACTACTGTAGGCTTGCAGGATAAAACTGCTTTTTTTTTTTCTCTCTTTTTTTTTTTTTTTTTTCCTAGAAACAACCCCCTGTAAACATCAAGTTTTTGGCCATGTTATGTTACTCAGATAGAAATCATACACATATGGAAAGGGATGGAACTGTCTTTGCATTTCTCAACTTCTATTGACGTGTGTCTGTGGTACTGCTGAAAGAGCCCTTTAACTTTCAGTAATCACTGCTGAGACTGTAACACTAATAATTGCTGAAAACTCATCAAAAAGGAAGATAAATGATACAACAGAACCAAGACTTTCATTACCACTTGTTCATCAGAAAGAGCTGTTAATTTCTCACAAGTACAATGTAGGAACTGTGAACAATCAATCTAGTATTAATATGTTGTTCAGAGTGTTCATGAAAATTTTGTGTGAAATAACAGTATGAGTTATGGGTGTGACAAGAAGTTTATTATGCCCATTGCATTACATATGTCCTATACACTAAACACAGTTGGATAAACTATGTACAGTAAAATGTAAGAAATATAACTAGGGGGAATCCAACTATTTTTTTGATTTCTGAAAAATCTGTACATATCAAGTATTTATATGTTTTCCCCTGACATCCATAGTTTTCATAGTTTAAGAAATATAAAACATCCAATTTCATATTTTGAAATGTTTCTGAACTTCTAATCCTACGAACGGAAGCAGTTCTGTTCCACAGATACCGCATTTTCATCTGTTTTCTGTTTTCCTTTCTTTTTCTCCTGAGTAATGGAGACCTACCAGTCATGTTCAGAAATCTATCTATAGTACTAGTGATGAGATAATTATTTTCAACTGGATATCTATAGGACCAATGTTGCAGCCTCGAATGTTTTGCAAGAACAACAAAAACTATAGAACATTTGAGTGGTGTTTTTCAGAAGACCTAATATTTGCTTCAGGTGCACTCTGGTCATATAAACCATGACTTACTGTCAAACTCCAAGTACTGTTGGAGAAACAACTCTGAATGATTTTATACAGTTTTTGCTAAAAATATTTTTTACATGTATCATACAGTGTACTGTTAAATGTTATATGATTATAAATGATTTATATTTGATTTATAAATGATTTATATATACATATGTATTTATATATATACATTTATATATATATATGTACTATAAATGATTTATAGTCATTTTTACTTACAAAAAATCTTACATTATAACCTTTTCTTTTTTTTTAATTATGAAGCATAAATTCAGGAGAGGTACCAGGGATCCCTACACTATACTGTATTACCTACAAAACCTCTGAAAGAGGATAAAATCCTGAACAAATATTTTCTCCAATTAAAGTATGAGGGTGATCCACTACAGAACTGAATTCAGAACTGACAGCATAATGAGCAACGTGACACAAGAACTAAGCTGGTATCAAACCCTAAGAACATTTGTTTTTTAACCCTATTTCCATAGCTTTTTCTCTGAATTTATAGCAATGAACTTTCCCCAGACTGAGACTACTTTTAAAAACTGACCAATGTTGTTTTTCACAAACAGCAGTTTTCAAGGAAAAAACAAAACAAAACAAACAAACAAAAAAGAAACCTATTATCTTTTCTACCTGAAAAAATTCAAACACACACTTTTCACCATCATTCTCATTCATGTTAAGTTTTAATACATGACGGTTTATAGATCTAACTAATTCAAATTTTCCCTTTTAACAAACCACTATTTTCTGTTGAAGTTCTGTTTTATCAAAGCAGTTACAGCCACCTGTTCCCACATAAGGGAACATGCTCTGTTACATATAAACCTCATATGGAAGCTGAAAAGAGTGGAGAATCACTACAGTCTGAGAACAGTAAGAATGGACAAACAGGACAAGACAGAGACAAATCTTAATGTACTGTCACTAAACTGAGACAGCTAGTGCACACTTAAAGCACATTTGTCTTGCTTACAATGGGTTATTAACTCGTTCCATTAAAAGGTAAAGCAGTAAAAATAAGTTCTCAATTTCAAAATTAGACATGTGGGACATATTTACAAGCATAGATTCTTAAGTTAGTTTGCCAGGCTCTGCTTATTATTGTTATTATTATGCATATATTTATTTTATGGCTTACTGTGGATCATATACAGTCTGTTTTAGGGAACATCTTTTCATGTGGCCCATGTTGTATGTTTTGCTCAGAAGCCACAGTATAAATCTGTCACCACTTGCAGAATGCATCTGAACATTTTAAGGATTTTTTTTTTTTTGTCTCATCTGTTTTAATTTGAATCAAGCTACAAAGCATTTCAAGAATCAAGAAAATATCTACTATTATAATTTCCTTATGTATAGAGATATAATTTTGGGCTTTTAGTACATTATATTGATACCTTGTTGTTTTTTCCTATTTTAAAAGAAAGTACAGTTGTACAATGCAACAAAAATAATCCTAATGTTATTGTGTTGTTTAAATAACACCATCTGCAAGTGTCTTTGAGTAATCTATACTTCTAAACATGATGGGAGATGTCTCTGGATAAAATTGGATATCTCTGGATAAAATTTAGGATTCAAGTTTTTTTGTTTGTTTGTTTTCTTGTTGCTAAATAAATGCAAAGGAAATAAGAATATGCATTTAAAAAACAAAACAAACTAAACTAAACTAAAACTTCTATCTTCAATGAGCAGATAAATTCAAGCTATAACCTCTGTTAGAAAACACAGCACAGGTGGCTTCTGTCACATGATATGGTGAATCAGGTCCTTCAGTATTATTTTGAGAATGAGAGTGTGATTAGTACTTTACAGTTTCTTTTTCCTTTCTCAGGGCACAGCTGCTTCTAAGTTGCTTATGAACTATAAAAAGTCTTCTTTCATGATGTTGTAATAGCAAGGTGTATATAGTATCCCATCCTGTGGATTAATACTGATGTGTGCAGAGCCCCATTTTCATTAAGTTCTCCTTTTAAAAGCATATGAAAGATGCCCAGAAGAGTCAGCCAGCAAGCTTCAGTTTAATTCTGACAGTACCGTTCAATAAATAGTTCCTTTTTAAGTTTCTCTGGATAACTGGGCAGCCTTTGAACTTGTGTTAATATCAAAAAAAAAAAAATTCCCTCACCTGGTGTCTCATTCTGTAGTTCTTTCCAAAATTTCACAAGAAAGTCTGGTTTACTGGGTCATCTCTGAGTTGGATAGCTGCACATGCAAAGTCTATCAAATCAAAGTCATGCTCAGACGTGCTGCTTCTCACAAAGCTGCACAAGGTAAGTTGGCTATCTCCATCATGCAAATACAGACAACAGATTTCCAGCCTACACGGAGTTGCAGAAATTCACACTGAACCAAAAGACCAAATATATTAAATGAAGACATCTCCCTCTATAACTAGTCCCAGAAAGTACTTTTCAGGTACCAAAGGGTGGGAGGAATCATGAGAAGAAGACAGCTGGGAAGCAGTTCACACTGCCAGCATAATGACAATACACATTTGCTTTCTGATTGGCCTTAAGGAAAGACTGGAAATACTTTTGCACAATAAGATCAAATCTGATAGCAGCTGACAGAGTTGGTATATGCTGGGAAAAAAGGTTGTAGTTCAGAAGTAAACTGTGAAGAGAGGTTAGAAAAAAAATTGCCACAGGTACCTGAGGGAATAAGTTATCAACTGTGTGGCACAACCTGATTAAGAGCTGTTTCCATATCTGAAGTCAGCTGCTCACTTTCTCAAGCAGAACGCTGCCATAGGCAATCATCTGATTCTTAAAGGCAAAACAAAAACAAACAAAGCAAACATGCAGAAATGACATCAGACCTAGGGTCTTATCATATCTGGTTTTCGTACTATAGCAGTAGAAGGAACAAAAATGGGTCAAAATCAATTTAGTCCCAAAAGGCTGGTATCTTTTTGCCACCACTTCCGTGTTGTCACATACATAACAAAGAAACATTTGGAAGTCAGGCTTTAAAAATATTTGCAGAAACGGTTTCTGTCAGTCTTCAAAGGAAAGATCACACTAGGTCATCCTCCTCAGGAGGAAGGAACATTCATCCAGAAAGTAACATTTCAATGACAAAAACAAAAACAAACAAACAACAACAACAAAAAAAATGGACAGCTGCTCACTTCTCTCTTTTGTCTGACACATATCTTCTCCCAAAATAGCCCTTCCACTTTCCTCAAGCAAAGGATATTCCATCATGAGTATGAATGCAGATTAGGTTTTCCAGGGGACTTTTTTGGACTTCCTCCAGTTTATCTAACTGGAGATATCCCATTGCCTTAGTCAGGATAAATGTGCTGGCTGATTGATTAATCATATCCCTGGCTTTATTGCTCATTGCTCATTTAAACGCTCATTGTGCATTTCTTTGTGCCTGTACTAACTCTTTCTCTCCTCTCCTTAGCTTGGCCTTGACCAGTTTTTGAATATTGATCAGTTATTATATGCATCAGCTGAACATCTTCAGTATACTATCTCCCAGGAAACAAATCATTCCCTAATTCACTTGGTTCATGCTCTTTTTTCTATTAAAATCACTGGTAGTTTGAAGAGGCTGTTGGTGAGAACAGTATCCTAAAGATGCCACCATTTTAGTTTATTTTTCCAGGCACCTCTTTCAAAATTCTTTAAATATTGGATAACTTTTAGCACCAACCAAGCAATGGCATGGAAGAAGCTGAGGTACTGAATGCCTTCTTTGCCTCAGTCTTTACTAGCAAGATCAGGCTTCAGAAATCCCATATCTGAGGCACCAGAGGAAAGGCTGGAGCAAAGATGTGCTCTTGGTGGAAAAGGATCAAGTCAGGGAATACTTGAGTGAACTGGATGTGCATAGGTATCTACAGTCTTCTACCTTGTCCCCTCAAGCAGCATAGGGAAATGGGGAATGGGGGCTGTGGTCAGTCTCTAACGCTTCATCTCCACTCTCCTTCACAGTCACTTCTGCCCCTGCTCCACGTGGAGTCCCTCCCATGGGATGCCGTTCTTCCCAAACTGATCCTGTGGGGCTGCCCACAGGCAGCAGCTCTTAAAGAACTGCTCCAACATGGATCCATACCATGGGATCCATCTGTCAAGAGCAAACTAGCACCAACAATGGTCCCACACAGACAGAAGGTTCCTCCAGGCCCCCTGTTTCTTTGTGGGCTCCTCTTCACGGGCTGCACCTGCAGCCCGGGACCTGCTCCTGTGGGGCTCTCCATGGACCACAGCCTCCTCCAGGCCACATTCAGCTGCTCCACCGGGGGATCCTCCATGGGTTGCAGCATGGAGCATCTGCTCCATGTGGGATCCATGGGCTGTAGGGGGACAGCCTGCTCCACCAGGGGCCTCTCAGTGGGCTGCAGGGGAACTTCTGTTTTGGTGCCTGGAGCACCTCCTGCCCTCCTTCTGCACTAACCCACAGCTGTTTCTCACTTCTTTTTTTTTTTTTTTTCCCAGCTGCTGTTGTACAGCAGTACTTTCCCTTTCTTAAATCTGTTCTCACAGAGGCCGAGTTGCACACAGTGACCTAATGGATAACAGGCAATGGTGATAACGTCCTGCCCACTGTGGCAGGCATGTCTCCTCAGTGACTTCCCAGGTGTCCTTGTGCAATAGGTTTGAGGCTCTGTAAGTGGAACTGAACAATATT
The DNA here is from genome assembly GCF_047663525.1 of Anas platyrhynchos. Lineage (NCBI taxonomy): Eukaryota > Metazoa > Chordata > Aves > Anseriformes > Anatidae > Anas > Anas platyrhynchos. The sequence continues at coordinate 132,468,550 of NC_092587.1, forward strand.
GAGAAGCATAGTTTATCTGGTTTGGAGGTGTCACCAAGATTAAGTTGGCCTACATCCTGCATCAAAACAGCTCCCACCAAGAAAAAACAGATGGGTCATTGTCATAGGAGACTCCCTTCAGAAGGCCCAATATGCAGACTGGAACAACTTTATGGAGAAGACTGCTGCCTCCCTAGGGCCCAGGTTAGAAAAACAAGGAGAAAGCTTTCTGACAGACAGGGAAGGCACTGAAGCAGACTGTCCCCATGTGCTGAAAGATGAGTTGATGGTGAATAAGACTGTCCTGGCTGAAGCTTGGCTTCAAGCTCAGGAAGAATAAGAGAGTTTATTACCTTAGAAGAAAGAACAAGCCACTCACTAGGACTACAGATATATGAGGCTGTGAAGGTAGAAAATTAGAAGGGCCAAAAGCCCAACTTGAGCTCAATATGACTACTGCTGTTAAAGACAACAAAAATGTTTTTATACATAAATAAGAAAAGGTAGACTAAGGAGAATCTCCATCCTTTATTGGGTGTAGTAGGAAGCATAGTGACAAGACATGAGGATAAGTCTGGTCCATAATGTCTTAATGTCTTCTATACCCTAGACTTTAGTAGTAAGACCATTTTTCTCTGGTTACCCAGCTCCCTGAGCTGGTAGATAGAGATGGGGAGCAGAATGAAATCCTCATAATCCATGATTAGGGACCTGTTACACCATTTAGATGTACACTAGTCTATGGGGCCATCCAGAGTTACTGAGGGAACTGGCAGTAGTGCTCACCAAGTCACTTTCCATCATTTATCAGCAGTTCTGGCTATCAGAAGAGGTTCCAGTTGACTGTTGGCTAACAAATGTACAAGAAAGGCTGGAAGGAGGACACAAAGAACCAGAGGTCTGTCTGCCTTTGGTGCCATGGAAGGTTATGCAGCAGATCTTGAGTACCATCACGCAACACATAGAGAGCAGCCAAATGACAAGTTGACATGCTTAGTGGATGAAAAAAATGCCGTGGATGTTGTTTTTAGTAAAGCTTTTGACATCATTTCTCACAGTATTCTGGAGAAATGGCTTCTCATGACTTGGACAGGTATATGCTTTGCTGGGTAAAAAACTGGCTGGGTGGCCAAACCTAAAGAGTTGTGGTGAATGAAGTTCAATCTAGTTGGAGGTCAGTCACAAGTGGTGTCCCCCCAGGGCTCAATACTGGGACAAGTTCTCTTTAATATCTTTATCAGTGATCTTGATGAGGGTATCAAGTGTATCCTTTGTAAGTTTGCAGATGACACCAAGTTGGGCAGGAATGTGGATCTCCTTGAAGGTTGGAAGGCTCTGCAAAGGGATCTGGATAGGCTGGACTAATGGGATGAGAGCAACTGTATGAAATTCAACAAGGCTAACTGCTGGGTCCTGCACTTGAGGTACATCAGCCCCATGCTACAGGCTAGGGGAAGAGTGGCTGGAAGGCTGTCTGTCAGAAAGGGACCTGGAGGTTTTGGTTGATAGTTGTCTGAATATGAACCAGCAGAGTGCTCAGGTGGCCAAGAAAGCCAACAGCATCCTGGCTTGAGTGAAAAATAGTGTGGCCAGCAGAACTAGGGAAGTTATTGTCCCCTTGCACTTGGCTCTAGTGAGGCTGCACCTGCAGAACTGTGTTCAGTTTTGGGCCCCTCGCTACAGGAAAGACATCAAGGTGCTGGAGCGTATCCAAAGAAGGACAATGAAGCTGTTGAAAGGTCTAGAGAACAAATCTTATGAAGAGTGGCTGAGGGACCTGGGTTATTTAGCCTAGAGAAAAGGAGGCTCAGGAGAGACCTTAATGCTCTTTACAGGTACCTTCTAAGGAGGTTATATTGGGGTGGGGGGCAGTCTCTTTTCCCAAGCAACAAGTGACAGGAAAAGAGGAAATCACCTTAAGTTGAAATAGGAGAGGTTTAGGTTGGATATTAAGTTTCCTGACAACCAAAAGCTGGATTCCCTAGAGGGCTGTGCTGCCATTCAGAGAGACCTCGACAGGCTGGAGGGTTGGTCCTCATGAAGTTCAACTAAGGCAAGTGCAGGGTCCTGGACCTAGGGAGGAATAACCCCAAGCACCAGTACAGGCTGGGGACTGACCTGCTGGAGTGCAACTCTGCAGAGAGGGACCTGTGAGTCCTGGTGGACAGCAGGCTGACCACGAGTCAGCAACGTGCCCTTGTGGCCAAGAAGGCCAAGAGTATCCTGGGCTGCATTTGGAAGAGTGTTTCCAGCAGGTCAAGGGATCCTCCCCCTCTGCTCAGCCCTGGTAAGGCCACACCTGGGGTATTGTGTCCAGTTCTGGGCTCCGCAGTACAAGAGGGACATAGAACTACTGGGGCGAGCTCAGAGGAGGGCTACAAAGATGATTAGAGGACTGGAGCACCTGTCATATGAGGACAGGCTGAAAGAACTGGGCTTGTTTAGCCTGGGAAAGAGAAAACTGAGGTGAGACCTTACCAATGCATATAAATATCTGAGGAAATAGTGTTGAGAGGATGGACCTGGTCTCTTTTCAGTTGTGCCTAGAGACAGGACAAGAGGCAAAAGGCACAAATTGAAGTACAAAAGGTTCAGGCTGAATATGAGAGGGCATTTCTTTACTGTGAGGCTGACAGAGAACTGGAACAGGTTGCCCAGAGAGACTGTGGAGTCTCTTTCTCTGGAGATACTCAAAACCCACCTGGATGCCATCCTGCACAATGTGCTCTAGGTGCTTCACAGGGCGGGTTGGACTAGATAATCTTCAGAGGTACCTTCCAACCTCAGCCATTCTGTGATTCTGTGATTCAGAAAATTTATTCACTGAAATTGTTGTGAGGCTTTGGAACAGGTTTCCAAGGAAATAGTTGAGTCACCATCCCTGGAGATATTCAAAAGACATGTAGATGTGTGCTTAGGGATATGGTCTAGTGGTATAATTAGCAGTGCTAGATTAATGTTTGGATTTAATGACCTTAGAGGTCTTGTCTTTTCCAATCTAAATGACTCTATGATTCTATATTAAAAAGCTGTTCAGGCATAGTCTTGGGCAACCTGCTCTAGGTCGCCCTGTTTGAACAGGGAATTGAATAGGATGAGTTCCAGAACACTCTTCCAACCTCAACCATTCTGTGGTTCTGTGAAGTCATCTGGACAAAAATAAATGAACACAAATAGCAGCAGGTAACTTCCGCTTGAATATCTCAGTTGTTGGGATTCTGGATTTGAAGGACAGAATTCAGGTTCAGTACAATAGAAACTGTTGTTTGAATTCCCACAATAGTTGAATAATCTATCATCAAGTGTAAGTAAATGTACTTGATCTGAATGTGGGAAAGAACAGCCTGTATTTAATTCACTGGAATAGGGATCTATAATGGTGATAAGGATGGGTATTGGCACTTCAATAAATTAATAATATGAATGAATAACTTCGTGTTAGCCATAGAGTTCCTTGTTGGGAAAAAAAAAAAAAAAAGTAGTTGTTATATTGAAATAAGGTTTGAATTTGAAAGATAAATAAAATCATCCATATCAACTATCACAACAACACAAATAATATGGTAGTTTTCCAGGATAGCCTTATAATATTATCAACTAACTGCTTTACTACTAAATTGTATATAGTATTATAACATAAAGCAGCTGGTATTGACATGAATATTTTATCCCAAATCACAACAGGATTTCCAGCATACTCAACTTCCCAGCAGCAGCCATTAGGGAAAGTAACCTATGATTAATTTCAACAATACCACAATCTGTAATAAAAGAAAGTGAGCCCCCAAACCCAACAAGCTCATACATTATGAATGAGCATGTGTATAAAACCTGCTGAGACATGATTTAAAAGAACTGACACATGGGTGTGCCAGGCAACTAGGAATTGCAGTGTAGGAGGTCTTTCAGAGAGCTTTCAGCAAATATTATTGTAATACTGTTGCGCTGCCTTGGGGGCTTGGAAAAAGCTTAACGTATCTTTACAGAGTGAAAACAATGATAAGATGAATGAGGTATAACAGAATCTTAAGAAGGAAATATTTCTCATGTTTGTTTCATAACTCAAAAAAGGTATGATGGGTCTTTTGCAAGTTTTAGGTTATAGGGCAAATGTGCAAAATACTAACAAAAGCAAAAAAAAAATAAAAAAATATATAAAAATGGGGGAAACGTTTTGCTTGTATGCTTAGGGCCAAAGGAAGTTCAAGTCTGCATGGGATGTATAGCCATTTTGGTGTTCCTGTTCACGTGAGTAAAATATGACTCTTTCAGTAACTCTGAAAATCCATATAAATAGAAAATGCTTTAATATTTAGATGCATTGCCAGAAGTACTTAAATTGTATATCTACTTAGTTAAAATGAACTTCAGAAATCATTACTTGTTTTCTTAGGTTATCAGCTTTCTTGGGTTATCAGCTTTTTCTTTACAAGGCAAAACTTTTTTTTTTTTTTTTTTTTTTTTTCCTCCATTTAGTTTTCAGTTCTGTCCTCATACTATGTTTATTCTCATTTTGTGGTGGCCTGACCACTTGATCATCAATGCCAAAGACAATTACAGGGAGATGGGTAAGGGAACTTGATCTTTCCCCACAATCAGGAATCATGTTAATATGTAAAGGAGATAGAGAAACTTGTTCAGCTTATTTTAATAAAGGTTGTTGTGTGTCATTACAGGGACATTTGTCTTATAGAGCTGAAACTGAATCATTATTCTGCCTTGACTGAGAGAGAGACAGTCTCCTAAAAAACATTTTGAACTTGCTTATCTCTTACATTTGCTGTTTTGGTAGAGTTCCAAGACTATTAATATTTGTATATGTTCTCTTTTTTGATCTTGACTGAGTACTAGACATCTTGAAATCTATTACTTTGAGGTAGTACATCTGATTATTTTCTTGTGCGCTTTATTTAAGCAGCTTGATTCAGCAGTATCTCTTTACATTTATTGGGAACTCTTATTTTCTTTGGAAAGTTCAGCTTTCTTGCTTTCTCTGACCTTAAATTTATCTGATGATCTTTTTTTTTTTTTTTTTTTTCCAGAAGGAATTGCAGTTTCTGTATGATTGAAGCAAATTGCCCTGCTTTTGCAGTTTGAGACCTTTGGGTAGATAAACCATGTTTACGTCTTTTTGACTTGGAAAAATAAAATATTTTTGTTAAGATTACTGTTTGTTACATTGGATATCATATTCTAGGATCCTTAGCAGCCTTTTAGGTTTAATCTAATGCCAAATAGTTCTCAGAAACTAAAATCAATACTCCTGCATGTCAATCCAGTTAGGCAAAAAAGATATTAATCCAGTGACATGACTGATGTTTCACATTTTATGTTCTGGCATATTAACTCACAGTTGGATACTTTATGAACAATTTCTCAAGGATGTTCCTGTATACATCATGCTATTTTTGCTACCTTCCTAGCATATAAAATACACAGCAGTGAGCATATTTGTCTCTCAATTCCTTTACTGCATATTTTTGGGTACCAAGACCATTATTATTTGTTGAATTACATAAAGATGTTTATGACAACTGTTGATGCATGTATTTAAAGTCAATATTATATCTTTAATTGCTGGCATAGTTCTACCAATGTATAAGTTATCTTATACAAATAGATAAATTATGGAAAATTCATGCCATTGCCCACATGCCTTGCTGATGTGACTCTGATCTACAGGATGGGCCGTAACAAGGACCCGGGGAACTACAGGCCTGTCAACCTGACCTCGGTTCCAGGGAAAGTTATGGAGCAAGTCGTCTTGGGTGAGATCACATGGCTCATGTGTGGCACCCAAGAGATCAGGCCCAGCCAGCACAGGTTCATGAAAGGCAGGTCATGCTTGTCCAACCTCATCTCCTATGATCGTGTGACCAGGCTGGTAGATGAGGGAAGGGCTGTTGATGTAGTCTACTTAGACTTCAGCAAAGCCTTTGACATGGTCTCCCACAGTATTCTCCTGAGGAAACCAGCTGCCCGTGGCCTGGACTGGTATACTCTTCTCTGTGTGAAGAACTGTCTGGAGGGCCGTGCCCACTGGGAAGTGGTTAATGGAGTTAAGTCTGGCTGGCTTGCCGTTACAAGTGGTGTACCTCAGGGGTCAGTACTGGGGCCTATCTTGTTTACTATCTTTATTGATGACCAGATGAGGGGATTGAGTGTACCCTCAATAAGTTTGCTGATGACACCAAGTTGGGAGAGAGTGCCGATCTGCCTGAGGGTAGAGTGGCTCTTCAGAGGGATCTGGTAGGCTGGACTGCTGGGATGAGGTGAATGGGATGAGGTTCAACAAGGCCAAGTGCCAGGTCCTGCACTTTGGCCACAATAACCCCATGCAGTGCTATAGGTTTGGGACAGAGTGGCTAGAAGACTGTGAAGAGGAAGGGGACCTGGGAGTGTTGATCAATGCTCAGCTGAACATAAGCAAACAGTGTCCTCAGGTGGCCAAGGAGGCCAATGGCATCCTGGCTTATATTAGAAATAGTGTAGCCAGCAGGAGCAGAGAGGTGATCCTCTCCCTGTACTCTTCTACTCTGGGGAGGCCACACCTTGAGTACTGTGTTCAGTTTTGGGCACCTCACTACAAGAGGCCCTGGAGCATGTCCAGAGAAGGGCAACAAAACTGGTGAGGGGTCTGGAGCACAAGTCTTATGGGGAGTGGCTGAGGGAGCTGGGATGGTTCAATCTGGAGAAGAGCAGGCTCAGGGGAGACCTCATTGTACTCTACAACTTCCTGAAGGGAGGTTGTGATGAGGAGGGGGTTGGCCTTTTCTCTCATATAATTAATGACAGCACTAGAGGAAATGGCCACAAGTTGCACCAAGGGAGATTTAGATTATATGTCAGCTAAAGCTTTTTATCTCAGAGTGTTCAGGCACAGGAACGGCCTATCTGAGGAGGTGGTGGAGTCACTATCCCTCGCGGTGTTCAAGAAGCTCCTGAAGCAGGTGCTACGAGATGTGATTTAGTAGCTTAGTGGGTAGTATTGGTGATAGGAGGACCAATGATAGGAGGACTAGATGATCTTGTAGGCCCTTTCCAACTTTGTGTTTCTATGATTCTATGATTCTATGAATCTATGTAGGCATAAAACCACCACTCTCCTTGTACAAGAGAAATCTGTTTTATTTAATCTACCATAATAACACATATCACTTTCCAGCAATTGCTCAAGAATGATTTCTCATGGTTTTTAAGAGCCACTCTTATCACTATCTCATTTTGAATGTAAATAAATAAATAAATAAATAAATAAATATCTTAGCTTTCTTTTACCCTGAAATATCATAAACATGTTATCCTGCCTACAACTAATCAGTTGAATGAAGTTATATCTGGCGTCTTCATTTACTGACATATTTCCAGTTTATTTAAGACACCATGTGTTCAAGTCCTTGTTTAGCAAAGTGATATTTAGTACATGCAACAAAAACAATTGTTTTCTTTTCTTCTTTCTCCAAAGCAATAATTTGTTTTGTTTTTAGAATTGAATCAGCTATTCCTTGGTATATTCACTGCTCTTCAAAATAAATATATTTTATATATCCAATTATAATCAGACCAAGAAGAAGCTTTCCATCTGTACACAGGCAAAAATAATTTGCACCCAAAACTGTACGGCAGAATCTAGTCACAAACTTCAGAAAAAGACAGTTTTCAGTACAAATGAATGTAGAGTTCAGCTTTAAGTTTCAGGTACAAGAAAAAATTGAAGGTGCCTGAGAAGTGATAACAGGTAGAGGTCATATGATTATACATGCTTATTGGGAACATCTTGAAGGAAATTACATTGTTTCTCATTAGGCCATTAAGAAGAAGATGATCTTCACATTTTGAAATTGTTTCTTCTCATTGTTTAGCTGTTTTACATGCTTCAAACCACTACAAGACTATGAACATTATCATTATCTATTTGATAAGACTAATGTGGAACTACAGAATACAATACACAGAACATTCAACAAAGTGAAACATATTTCTTTTCTCATAATACAGTCTGGCCCTTTGAAGAGACAGTGAAGAATAAAACAGAAAGAATAAAACACACTTATGAAACTGATATTACTTCTAATAAGTCCTGATATTAGGACTTCTGATTTTAGGTTTTAGTTGTGTAATCCCCTGCAATAAAGAAAGGACTACTTAAAACCAAAAAGTGGTTCTTTTTTGAAGTCCTTTGGAAGATTTTCAGGAGCTCTGTCAAACTGAGGCAGGGGAATAATAACCTCTTGTAGCTGTAGAAAGACAGCAAGGTTGAGAAATCCATGTGTTAAAAAGTTAAAAAGTTTTCAAAACCTCTGCAACAGAAAAGAAGAGGAGAAAAGGAGAAAAAGTAGGGGAAGGATAGAGACACGATCCTTAGCAAGGCACCTCACAAAGGGAGCTTAATTTTCTGAGCCATTTCCCAAAGATGGAATATGAAGTTCCATTTGTATTTCTAAATAAATCCAGGGATTGATCTTTTGCTGAAAGTCTGAGTGCTGCCAACTGGCCCTGGTCCACAGTGTTTAGGGCTAACTGCCTCTGTAAGAAGTTTGTCTTGGAGAGAGCTAGCAGGTCTATTCCAAAAGAGAGAGTCAGGAAGTGCTGTTAACAATTAGGCAGTAAGGATGCTATCTATGGTCCAGTGCTGGATCAGTCTCAGGCTCTTTTAAAATACAGTACAGAGGTAACCAGAGAGATATTTAGCCTTCCCTGATCCACTGTGTGCCAGATGACTCTCCAGATGGAGAAGCATTTCAAACAAAGATCACTATCCTCAGTGTGCAACTACCTCTAGTTTAATAATCTGTGTCCAAGATGTCGATTAATTAATGTACATTAATTAGCATTTTTTTAAACTGAATATTTTATTTTGTTTTGAACCAGAAATGTTTCTTATGCCTTTCCTGATTTCTAGTGTTGCTTTTCTGTGTTCTTATTGTTTTCATTGTTATAGCACAGATAATTTTGGAAGCCTTGATTTGAGTCCAGCTTAGATATATGTTTGCTTTTCAGTTATTCTGTTGAATGTAATGATAATATTAAGAAATAATAAGAGCTTTGCTGGTTTGGGGCCAAGATTAACATTGCTAGATGGACTAAGCTATATTTTACATACAATTTATTAGAATCATAGAATCATAGAATGGCTCAGGTTGGAAGGGACCTTTAAGATCATCTAGTTCCAAGCCTCCATCGGCAGGAAATGTTCATACTCTTTCTGTGTAATGCTGAAAATGGATTAGACTAAGAAAAACAAACAAACAAACAAACAAACAAAAACAAAACCAGAATGACAGATACATAAAAATCAGCCCTGGCTAAGTAGACTACAAGCAGTAGACCCAGGGTACCACAACATGGAGGATAATTTGAAGGCTGTCAATTTGCCTAGTGCTGCACAAAAATGGAAGTCTGTTCCTGTATGCTTGATATGATAGAACCGTCATGGATCTCAAATCCAGTTTAATCCTCTTTGGCAGCATAATACTTTTCTAAAACCATATAATCAAAGGGTGGGGAAGAAAATGATCAGGTTTAATATACAGGCTAGAATTTGGACCTCTATATGAAATCCACTTCATAAATAATTTAGCAGATAAATCTTTCTTACATACATTCTTATATATAAGAAAATACTATATTTGTTTAAGAGTTTCCTTTGGTGGTTCAGTCATTTTCCTTTCTGCTGTGGTTTTTCATTTGTCCACAAATCATCTTCTCTAACTAGTACTTTCCTCCTGACAAAACACCATTTTCAATACTTCTCCCAAAGGGTTGAGTTTTATTGTACTACCCTTGTCAAACTAATTATAGGAATATATTGCAAATATACAACTTTCCAAAGGAAGATGTTATTTCCCAATCTTGAAAATAATACATTTGCTAAGTTTTTATTAAGGATCAATAATAATTCCTGGAATCTCATGGTTAGCCAGGAATGGCAACCCATTACATTAGGTGTTAGAATGTTTTTCCTAACCATATTGCAGTCCAAAAAAACAAGAAAAGGATGATAAAAACAAACAAACAAACATCAACAAAAAATGGAAAACACGCTGAAAGTTTAGTATTGTGGTAGATGACACTGTGTTGGGGATGTAATTTCAGTATGTTTAGGTAGGAAAGGTAGGAAGTGACTAGCTAAATGTTTAAATAAGGTTAGAGGAGAAGGGTGTGGAAATTAATAAAGAAAGAGTATATGTATTGGGCTTATGTGGCAAGGTTTTGGTAGTGGAGAGGCTGTAAGGGTGACTGCAGCCCCACGTTAGACCAGAGGACTCCAAAAGGGACCCCCTGCTGGCCAGACCAGAGCCAGGGAGCAACACTGGTTGGGCCTCTGGGAGACCAGATTTAAGGAAGGGAAAAAACCTGCTGTGTTAGAGCAGTGAAACAACCCTGCAGCCCTCAACGTCATTGCACAAGGAGGGCAGGAAGTGCTCCAGGCATGTAGCAGCAGTTCCCCTGCGGCCTGTGGAGTGGCCCCTGGTGGAGCAGGCTGTCCCTCTGCAGCCCATGGCTCCCATATTGGAACAGATCCCTATGCTGCAGCCTGTGGAGAGGAGCCCACATAGGAGCAGAGGGTCAGGGAGGAGCTGCTGCCCATGGGGGACCACTGCCAGAGTGGCGGATGGACCCTGTTGTATTGACCCATGTTGGAGCAGTTCTTGAAGAGCTGCTGATTGTGGGAAGCCCACACAAGTTCAGTTCAAGAAGGATGACATCCCATGGAAGGGACCCCACGTGGAGCAGCGGCAGAGAGTGACTGTGCAGGAACAGCAGAGATAAAGCATTAGGGTCTGACTGCAATCCCCATTCCTCATTCCTCGGCACTGCTCTGAGAGAGGACATACAACAGGGTGGATGGGGGGAAGGTGTTTCTAGTTTGCTTTTAGTTTCTCACTGCTCCATTGCTCTAGTATGTTACTAGTAGGCAATAAATTACAATAACCTCCCTTATGCTGTGTCTGTTTTGCCAGTAGTAAGGCAGTAATTGGTGAGGGATGTCCCTGTTGTTATCTTAATTATTCAAGTTTTTCATCATATTTTCTCCCCATGTTCTGCTGAGGAGGGGAAAGAGGGAGTGGTGTGACCACTATGGTGTGTCAGAAAGGCAATTCTGGAGTGAAAGCAGCAGGCGAAAGGCATTCTGAGAAGAGAGGTCAGAGGGAGCTGGATTAAAGAGCCAGTGAGCACAGAGCTGAGCAGTCAGATCGAGTCTCTGCTTTAGCTGATCTGGTACTCCTTCTAGTAGCTCAAGTTGAGAAGGAAATATTTGTTTAACTATTCAGTTTTTGAATCTCCTACGTGTGAAATCTTCCCATTTTCAAATGTTTTCATATTAGAAAGGAAATCACTGAGGTCAATATTCTGTAATGTTAATTATTATTGATATTATTATTATTATTATTATTATTATTATTATTTATTTTTTGCATTTAGCCATCAGAAGTTCCAGTAGTGTTATGCTTGTTCCAGTATGTTATTGCCATCAGCATGCAAATGTAGTCATTTGCAGAATTATGTATTCAGAACTTCATATATTCATTGACACACTTCATCTTGTAGTTTATTTTGCCAGTGATCCATTTGAATAAGGTCTCCCTAAGCATGAATTGATATGATCATTAATAATTTTTATGCACTTAATAAAGGATCCATGGGTGGATCTGTGGTGCCAATTTAAGAAATGATTATTTCTGTTGGATTAAATTATCCTTATCTGAGTGCACAGCCTGGTTTGGATTTTGAAGCAGAACATAAATCACAAAATTTCTGAATAATTTATGTTGGAAGGGACCTGTGGAGGTCATTTAATCCTATTCCACTCTCAAAGCAGATCAGATTGCTCAAGGTTGTGTCAATCTTGAACATGTCCAAGGAACTGACCCCACAGCCTCTCTCAGCAACCTGTGCCAATGTTTAACCATGTGGCACATTTAAACATGTGCCAATGCTTAACCATTTTTATTGGAACAAAGTTTTCATTTTCTCTAAGAAGATTCTCCCTGTTTCAAGATGTGCCTATTGCAAACTGTTTCTGTCTTGGACTTTAAATGTATCAAGAACTGTTCTCAGGTACTGAGGGCTGCATATGTGGAACAGACCGCATTCATAACATTAAACAATCTTGTCCTGCAGAAGTAGGTAGCTGCATACAAACTTTATTGTGAATGGCTCCTGGTCCTTGTCAACTGTGTCTTCCCAGAAATGTTCTGGGAATGAAAACCAAATATATACAAGGGACATACCACAGATTCCAACAGATTAAATGTATAGATCAAGTTCCAGTGCTTGGAACTAGCACAGCCTAATTTAACTAGCTGTTCCTTGTATCCATTTAATTGAATAATGTAGACATGGCCTACAATTCTTTAAGAAATGTAAGTTCGTAGTGTGTAACCAATATGATATGTTACATCTACTGATAGGTGTATTGTGATGTTTACCTGGATTTTAATAAAGCATCTGATACTCTCTCCCACAGTACTCTCATGGAGAAACTGCTTATAGATTGGACAGGTATACAGTTCAATGGGTAAAGAACTGACTGGATGGCCAGGCTCAAAGAGTCATAGTGAAAGGAGTTCAATCTAGTTGGTGGCAGGTCACCAGTGGCAATCCCCAGGGCTTACTCTTGGGGCCAATTTTGTTTAACATTTTTATCAGTGATCTGAGTGTACTCTCAGTAAGTTTGCAGACAGTAATAAGAAGTTCAGTGGTACTGTCAATCTTCTTGATGGTAAGAGGGCTTTTCAGAGGGATCTGGAAAGGCTGGATCAAGGGGCTGAGTCCAATCACATGATAGCCAACAAGGCTAAATGTTGGGTCCTGCACTTGGGTCATAGCAACCCCATGCAATGCTAACAGGCTTGGGGAAGTGTAGTCAGAAAGTTGCTGAGCAGAAAATAGCCTAGGAGGTCAACAGCCATGTGAACATGAGTCAGCAGCATGCCCAGGTGTCCAAGAAGGCCAATGGCATCCTGGCCTGCATCAGAAGTAGCGTGGCCATCAAGACTAAGGAAGCGATTGTCCACTGGTGAGACCACACTTTGAGTACAGTGTTCAGTTTCAGGCTCCTCACTACAAGGATACTGAGTTGCTTGAGTGGATGTAGAAAATAGTGACAAAACTGGTGAAGAGACTAGAAAACAAGACTTATGAGGAGTGGCTGAGGGAACTGAGGTTGTTTAGTCTGGAGAAGAGGAGGGTGAGGGGACACTTAATTGCTCTCAACCACCTGAAAGGAGGTTGCAGCTAGGAGGGTGTCAGTCTCTTTCCTCAGGTGACAAGCGATAGGATGTGAGGAAATGGCCTTGAGATGTGCCAGGAAATGTTTATATCAGACATTAATTTCTTCATGGAGAGTGTGGTCAGGCATTGGAATGGGCTGTCCAGGGAAGTGGTGGAGTACCCAGCCCTGGTATTTAAGATGTATTTAAGAGACATGTGGACATGGTACTAAGGGGACCTGGTTTAGTAATGAGACTCACTAAATCATGTTGGTGGTTGGGCTTGAAAATCTTTAAGGTCTTTTCCAGCCTAAAAGATCTATAATTCTATTTGTTTTCTTCTGTAATAGTGCAGATCTGGCTATTGGCACTCCTCATAGCCAGTAGTATAGTCAACAGATATGGTTAAACACCATTCTTCTTTCTGAGGGTATGTGAAACACATCCAGAACATGATGCAGCTTCTGTGTCACTAGTACCATTAGGTAAAACACATTCATTTTCTGTGACTTGGAACCTAGATCTTCACAGAACAATCACAAGACCTGTGGAATGAAATTGTGCACTTTCATCACCACTGCTCTCTCTCTGTCACCTTCTCAGTGCTTCTGATGTGCATTTTGTATTTTGATGAGTATTTTTCCCAGGTTTCACACAGTTGCTACATTTGGGCTGTGCTTTTAGTGTTTGTACAGCTCTGCATGTATGCCCTACCAGACCCTGTTACCATGTAGAAGTATAAAGTATATACAATTTTTCCCATATAATTATGTATTCATAACCAGATGTATGGATGAGATGATAAGGAACTTGGAAGAATTTCTTAGCACTTATCAAAACGTTTATGGTAGCTTTTTGAGCATTGCCAAACATTAGTAGCTGATAGGTGGCCAACCAATCAGACATGAACTGTTCTTTTTCAAAAATCAGCCAAATAAATGTAATATATTTTTGTTTAATATGAGATATACCAATTTCAACTTTTTAAAGTTTTAAAGTCAGAAGAGGCATAATGAGAAATGAGTGCTTAAGACGTATTGCAACTTTCATTTCTTAGGGGACTGGTCAGTAGTTCAAATCTCAACCAAACTAACAAGTGGTTTAAAATCATTACAATCTGTAGCTGTTCAACAGCTGTTTTTACTAAAATGAACTGGCAAAAATTATGTTTTGCAATATGTTTATAGTCATGAGACCAATACCACCTACTGTTTTGATTAGCAGTTTTATGGGAAGACAGACTTGAGGTGGAGTTCTCTCAGAACAGAACTTACCTCAGTTCTGTCTACTTGAGACGGATATTAAGGTTTCTTCTTTTGATATTTTGCTTTTTAGGCCCAATTAGTAGGTGATTCCAATGACCAGTATTAAACACCCACCTGAGTAGTTGAAAATGGTTATGCTGCAGAATTACTTCATAAACAGCTTAAGTTACGCAGAAGAAATTTTGTGCTCAGTTCTTGCATGTAAGACACCCAAACCAGATTTGGTGGAGAAAAAGATCTGAGAATGTTTCCTGGCTTCCCAACATGTCAAGACTGTTTACACAGTGGCAGCAAATTTGCCTGTAACATAGCTCTGCAATTAATCGGGGCTTGACTTTCGTCTTGGGTAAAACAGAACTGATGTAACTGTAGCTTGTCATTCTTTATATTGATCTTCTTTTTTTTTCTTTTTTCTTTTCCTTTTCTTCTTTTCCTTTTTTTCTTTTTTTTTTTTTTTCTTTTTTTTTTCTTTTTTTTTTCTTTTTTCTTTTTTTCTTTTTTCCTTTTTTTCAAGTGAAAATATACACACAGGACCTAGGAAGTTTATTCTTTGAGACTGAAAGTCAGAGCTCAGCATAGAGATAAAGGAATTGTCATAAATAGTTCAATATTTATTTTTCAGTACCGGCATCTGCCTTTTGTACTTCGTGATGCTTTCCATTTATTGAAATATAACATCAGTCTAGTATGCTTTCAAGTACAGATGCTCCAAATTACTCTGCTATTGCACACAATCAAAATGCATATTATTCAAGATCTATTTTTAAATATATTTATATATTTTTATATATGTATTTATTTTTTTTTTTTATTTAGGTCAATTTCATGCAGAGTTTGTAACATCATTAGTTTGGAAGGGCACCTGAACTCCCAAACTGTCCAGAAATAATCCATGTTTAAACTCTCTTTCTCTGTCTCTCTCTTTTTTTTTTTTTTTTTTATAATAAATAAGTGTCTTGAGTTCAGTTGTAATTTTCAACTTTTTAAGTTTTTCAGAATTTTAACACATGCCTCTTCCATTTTCACAATAAGCTTGTGCATTTTATAATGGTTCAGAAAACTTTCAGCAACTACAGCAGTGATGCTGCCAAAAGTTTTGACTATTTTTGACTTTTTAGTAAAAATATTGTAGCTAAATTTGAAGCTGTTGATGTAATGAAGAAACCACCAGCATGGTTCTGTAGTCTATTCTATGCAGAAGTTTAATTCTGTTACACTGTCTTTTCAAAGTTTAAAAACTGTATATTTGTGAAAATCATTCCAAAGAGCTGTTTATTTGAACTTTTCAATGGAATGATATTCAGTTCCATGTTCTAGTTTTGTAAATAACATATGGACAACTTTAGA
This sequence comes from Anas platyrhynchos, assembly GCF_047663525.1. NCBI lineage: Eukaryota > Metazoa > Chordata > Aves > Anseriformes > Anatidae > Anas > Anas platyrhynchos. Next base: position 132,484,358 of record NC_092587.1, read on the forward strand.
AATGATCTGGGAATAAGCAGGAACTTATATGAAAAGATCTAACTAGCTGAACTAACCTGATACATTTTTTTACCCATTTCGACCCTGTTTAATCCAATTTTCTGCATGCACATTTGTATGTCTTTCTCTGTGTGATCTTGTCATCCATAATACTAATTTTTAATTTCTGATTTTATTGTTGCATGTACTATCTTGTCTTTGTATTTCACCAAGGAAGACTCTGTACTGTTTGATCATCCAGCAAATTTCAGATCTGTCTGTTTCAGAGACTCTCCATTGCCTTTCTCCCCCATAATTAGTCTTACAGCTGTGAAGTCTGAGGGCTGTATTCTCAGGGCTTGTATTTTGTTGAAATGAGATTTCTTCCAGAATGATGGAAATGTGCATTTTAATTTTGTAATCAATTTATAAACAATACCAATTGCTGCAATATAGTGAGTAAGCTTAAATAATTAGTTCACCTACTAGATTTGATGTCTGTTTTGAAGTCTAGAAAATGTATTGTGCCAATCAGTAACAGTTTTAACTCATAATCAGTAATAGCCAATCAGTAATGGCTTTAACTTGTAATAAACTTAATAACCGTATACATTGCACATAATATATAGGTAGATAAAGCTATATCCACATACATAAATATAACTAGCAATATCCACTCTCTGCAGTGTTTAGAAGGCTTTGGGGTATAAATATATACAAGGCATATGGCTGAAAAGAAGCAGTTCTTCACCTGTGCTCTTTTCTTTAACATTCTTTGTGCCCATTTGACCTGTATGTTTTATTTTCTTAAAAGCACCTTTGATCCTCAGCTGTTTAGCTTCCTCAAGTGGAATCCCAAACAGGTGGCCATCAAGAAACCTGGGAAAAAAATCCATCTATTGGTGTGTACATATATATTAACAAATATAAAGTGGGTTAACATGCAAAACCTATGCCTCAAGCTAATAGAACTTATACACACAAAAAACATAATATTGGGATGTTAGAGATAAAATTAAAAATTCCACTACACAGCCAATTATATCCCTAATCATTCCCTTGAGTTTTTTTTTTTTTAAATAAAAATTTTAGTCACATCTGAAAGAGAGAGACACTAGAGAAAAGATGGACGTAAAAAAACTTTTCTCATATAAAATGTCACCTAAGGATTATGCATAATTTGCTTTAGTATAAACTAATGCTTTGCTTTAGTATAAACTAATTATTAGTGCAACAAATAAACTTCTTTAGCATGTGTGATTCCAAAAAGTTCAGTAATCCCTATTTTATTCCCTTCATTTAAATGATTCATCGAATCATCTCAAAATATAGAGATATTACAGATAAAACTGAACTGCAATCAACATGCCACAAAAATACATAAAGGAATTGTTAAAGTCCTTTAGTCATTGTATTTTAAGTTTACTATGGTTAAAAGATTCCCTTGAACACCTGCCACTTTCTCTGTCCAACCTGCTTGTTTAATCATTGTGTCAAGAATGTTAATTTGTCCACTAAACTTATTTTCAAAGTACTGAGCTGTAGGAAACTTTGGAAATTTCAGGCAAATCGCTTAACCTTTTGCCATAGATTCGAAAGATTAACAGAAAGTTTAAAGTAAGAGTTGGGAGGTAAATTTTTACTGTGAATATTAGCATCCCTAGTGTACAGCCTGAAATTCCATTATCAGCTGCTGTGCAACCTTGTTGTTTTAGGTGTTCATATACACCTCAAAAAGTGTTAGGTGTTAAATCATGTCTCACAGCACCTGACAAAGGAAATCTGAACCCACATTAGTGTGTCCTTTCCAGTAAGCAATGCTCATTCTTTTACATATGTTTGTCTCTTTGGCCAAATCAACATTTATTTATTTATTTATTTATTTATCTATTTATTTATTTATTTATTTATTTTCCTTTGAAATGGAACACTTCAACAAGAATAATTTAGTGAACCCATCTATTTCAGACACCTACAGACAGTGGGAAAATTGAACTGGCTTGCTTAGCAACTAGCAATTCCCAAAGCTATTAGCTAATAACATAGCTGTATCTACTTCCAATACTATACACTACACATGCAGTACACTATATATTCAGTTGTAGACATATGCAAACACATGCACAGACAATGTCTGTTTATATACACATGCTGTCCATATATATTTGTATCTATAACACTTCTTTCCACATATTGTGAATCAGCTGGAGGACAATGATCAAGACTGTGCATTGCAACTAGAGATACATGTCATTGTGTAGCTGAAGAGTTGTGAAGAAGCGTGAAAACTAAAAATATCCTGTTTTCTCTTAACATGTTATCCTGAGTATTCTAGCTGTTCCTGCTCAGTGCTGTCACTGTGTTTTCTTTTTCTCTATACCTGTCTGCACACATTTAAGAAAGCTTTTGTTACCTAGGTTAAGCCTTCAGTACTCAGTAGACAGAGAGGGTCAGAAGTTAAAATTGTCCCTCTTATGTATCTAGTTCTCTGATTATTCTCACACCTATTTTGCATCAGCATAACTAATTCTGCTTCATCAAGTTACTTTTAATTAATACAGAATAAACAGAAGAAGATTGCAGCGTCTTAAATATATTCCTTTGCTGAATAAGGTTACATTAATTGAGAAAAGAAAACAAATGTGTACCTCAGTTATTAAATGATGTATTGACTACACTTTGTCTAGAATATTATGAGCCAGATTAACTCCTATGTTATATTTATCAGGATATTCCCATCAGAAACATGAATTTGTATTCTTCATGGTGAAAAAAAAAAAAAAAAAAAGAAAAAGAAAATTGCTATTTTCCTTTAGTGTGCAAGTTCTGCAAACTATGCTGAAACACTCTGGCCAGGTATGTTTAAGGGCCTGTCTGCCCCTTCAATTTTATAACTCATTGAAGAGCTTACTCCAATTCACAAAGCATGTGTAACTATTTAGCTCCTCTCATCAACTCTCATGATCACTCTTTTCCATCTGCACCAGTTACAAATACACAAAGAATAGTGCCTATGCTTTGCACTATAACTGTGTTGATTGTCTTCAGGAAGAGGTTGGCCTGTCTAGGTAAAAGGAGGAAATAGTTGCAGGACCAAAGTCAGAAAAGAGAGAAGGAGAGATGACAGAAAATGTGGAAGTCGAACATTGTGTCTATTGTTATCTAGTTATTTAGTTGTTGGTGTGCTAAAAATAAAAATAAATAAATAAATAAAAAAGCTCACCTATTTGTTCTTTATGCTCTTTATTCTCTCTTTCTCTCTTGCTCTCCCCATGTTAATTCCCCATAGAGATATCTCAAGTAATAGCTGAGCCCATTTTAAGTTTCAGAGGAGGTTCAGAGGTGGACAGTCAAGTCAGTTCCTCTTATACCTACAGTAGACCTTGTTCAGAGTTCTCTCAAAAACTTTGGAGTACTTGTACAAATAAGGTTAACATACATGGCTGTTTTTTTATGATAGCAATAAGTGATTATGTGGAAATAATTTTCAATATTGAGTAAAGATGAATATGACAAGATTTGTATATGACTTAACATAGTACATGGTTAGGTTGCAGTACTGCTGGGAGGGAAATAAATATCCAAAAGGAGAAAGCGTACTGAGGATTTTGAATTAGTTTATATATTTTTGAATGGGTTTATCATTTCTTAAATATAGCATTTAATAAACACTAAGATTAAGTCTAAAATAATGCATTATATGAAGACTACTATTATCTTTGAATGTACTTACATCTGTATTTAAGTTAACTAACTTCATTTGCTATGTTGCAGTCTGGGCATCAGCCACTTGAAGAGGACATTTTTCTGGCTACTGAAATTTCAAATTTCACACAGGATTCTATATCTCCATGCTCTTTCCCTTGGTCTACTACAAATTCATATTAGCACAATTTAATGTATCATTTTGGTTGCACTCATCACATTGCACATCATCATATTCATTTTCATTGTGTTTGTCTGTCCTGGTTTCGTCTGAGATAGTTAATTTTCTTCATAGAGGCTCATTTAATGCTGATTTGTGATGAAAATAATGGTGATAACACACTAGTGTTTTAGTTGCTGTGGAGCAGTGCTTACACAGAGCCAAGGACTTTTCTGCCTCTCATGCTGTCCCACAAGCAAGGAGGCTGGGAGGACCAAAGGATATCCCATACCATATAGCATCATGCTCAGGAATGAAAGCAGGGGGCAAAGAAGGAGGAAGAGGGGGTGTTCGTGGTTATATTATCTTTTTCCTCAAGTGCCTGTTATGTGCGATGAAGCCCTGCTTTTCTGGAAATAGCTGAACATATGCCTGCTATTTGGAAGTAGTGAATAAATTCCTTGCTTTGCTTTCCTTGTGCACACAGCTTTTGCTTTACTTAATAAACTGTCTTTATCTCAACCTAGAAGTTCTTGCACTTTTACCTTTCGGATTCTCTCCCCCATCCTGCTGGGGAGCAGTGAGAGAGTGGCTATGCGGTATTAGCTTCCTGTCAGGTTAAACCACAATTGATGGTAAAGACAAAAATCCTTCTGGGAGTACTGATTGCAAAAAATCCCCACCTTCCTACATTTTGTTGCTAAATCACGTAAAAGCAAGGAAAAAAAAAAAAAAAAAGACAAAAGACACTGAGATATAATGATTTACAATAAAGAGATTTAGTAGAAAACTAAATTACGAAGCATGACAAAGCTTTTTTTGCATCTTTATTCTATTTCTCAGGGCTGTGGAGACTACCAAAGGGGGCTTAAAGATGGCCCTGGCAGCCCATGCCATCCCAGCACCCTATCAGGAGCGGGCAACCAGTGGCCCCAGGGCAGCCTCAGCACCAGGAATCCTCTCTGGGTACAGGCAAAGCCAGGCATGGATGCTGTAGGCCTGTGGGTGGGCCCAGCTGGGCAGGGGCCGTGTCTGGGCAGGGCAGGGCTGTGGGGAGCTGGAGACAGAACGTGCTGCAAGTCACTGGGGCAGGGGCTGGCAGTTCCTGGGCAGATATGGGGGCCTGGGCCTGTGCAGGTTGGGGAACACTGGGGGCAGGGCAGGGACAGGCAGGTCTAGGAGAGCCCTCATGACCCAGGCCCAGTGGCTTGACACGTTAAGAAATAATAATAAATTCTAATTGTTTTTCAACAGTTTTTTAATCTTATCTGTTTAATTGTAATCACTTTGATTTTTACTGCAGTCATTGATTTAGATGAGGTTGCAACAATACAGTATTTTAATTTTTTTTTTTTTTTTTTTTTTCCCTATATTCCACATTTGTGGACCATTTTACTACTTTTCAGCAGAAAAT